>NC_052088.1:7760524-8061774 GCF_015852505.1 Tachyglossus aculeatus | reverse complement strand
CAGTCGCAGAAGCTGATGTGCCATGAAAGTCCAAGAAGTAACTGTAGTTTGAGTTCTTGTCCAAGTGCGGTCACAATCAGGCTCTTTTTGTTTGTTTTATGGTATTTGTTAAGCGCTTACTATGTGTCAAGCCCTGTTCCAAGCCCTCGGGCAGATACAAGATAATCAGGTTGTACACCGTCCCTGTCCCACCTAGGGCTCACAGTCTATGTTGGAGGGAACAGGATTTAATCCCCTTTTTACAGATGAGGTAACTGAGGCCCAGAGAATAATAATAATAATAATGGCATTTGTTAAGCGCTTACTATGTGCAAAGCTCTGTTCTAAGCGCTGGGAGGGTACAAAGTGATCAGGTTGTCCCACGTGGGGCTCACAGTCTTCATCCCCATTTTACAGATGAGCTAACTGAGGCTCAGAGAAGTTAAGTGACTTACCCAAGGTCACACAGCAGACATGGGGCAGAGCCGGGATTCGAACCCATGACCTCTGACTCCAAAGCCCGGGCTCTTTCCCACTGAGCCACGCTGCTTCTCTTATTTTCAGGGAAGAAATGTGACTTGCCCAAGGTCACCCAGCAGACTAGTGACTGATCTGGAATTCGAACCCAGGTCCTCTGACCACATCCCCCCCACCCTCCATGCACTGTCCACTGGGCCGTACTGCTTTTCAGCTACTTGGAATAAAGAAAGGACTGAGGAACTGGAAATGAAACTGCTTCCTCCTTTTCTTCCTCCTGTTGCTTCCTTTGAAGAATGCTTATGGAAGCGCCCGCCTTAAGAGATCAGTGATGACTCCGAAGAGAAGTAGGGGGGAGAGGAGCCCGCGTGCTCCTAGTGATTAACCTCTTTCCTTCCATGTCTTCACTTTAGCAGCAATAGTTTGTGAAAAGGAGAGAATTTTGAAGCCCCAAGTCATTCCCGAAATTCAGAATCTCCGGGCCCATGTTATTTCAATTCAGGATTCGTAACCAGGAAATAAAAGAACCTATTCTTGGACTTAAAGTATTCTGGAATTCTCGTCACCCTTTACAAGAAAACAAAGGCAATCGCAATATTAAATATGGGGTAGGAACTGAAAGAAAGCAGATGTTTGCAGATCACTCTTTAAATCTTAATCTTGGATGGAGGAGACCTCAAGATGTTTGTCAATATTTGCCGTTCCCAGTAGCTTAATATTTGACTAGTCTTCTCAGAAAATAAATCCTTTGTATAACCAACTGAAGCCAAATCCTTGGTACTTGGAGAAAACCGGACGTGAGAAATGGTCTGTGTCCAGTAAAGAACCTGAGGTTGGCAACCCCACTGTTGGGTAGGGACCGTCTCTATATGTTGCCAACTTGTACTTCCCAAGCACTTAGTACAGTGCTCTGCACACAGTAAGCGCCCAATGTTGGGTAGGGACCGTCTCTATATGTTGCCAACTTGTACTTCCCAAGCGCTTAGTACAGTGCTCTGCACACAGTAAGCGCTCAATAAATACGAATGAATGAATGAACCTGGGGCCCATGAGCCATATCTGATGGGCCTGGGAGTCGGAGGACCTGGGTTCTAATCCTGGCTCTGCCATTAGGGAAGCAGCGTGGCTCAGTGGAAAGAGCCTGGGCTTTGGAGTCAGAGGTCATGGGTCCAAATCCCGGCTCCGCCACTTAGCTGTGTGACTTTGGGCAAGTCACTTCACTTCTCTGTGCCTCAGCTCCCTCATCTGTAAAATGGGGATTAAGACTGTGAGCCCCCCCCATGGGACAACCTGATCACCTTGTTACCTCCCCAGCGCTTAGAACGGTGCTTTGCACATAGTAAGCGCTTAATAAATACCACCATTATTATTATTATTATTATTATTAATTGCCTGCTGGGTGACCTTGGGCAATCAGTCAATCAATCAATCGTATTTATTGAGCGCTTACTATGTGCAGAGCACTGTACTAAGCGCTTGGGAAGTGCAAATTGGCAACATATAGAGACAGTCCCTACCCAACAGTGGGCTCACAGTCTAAAAGGGGGAGACAGAGAATAAAACCAAACATACTAACAAAATAAAATAAATAGGATAGATATGTACAAGTAAAATAAATAGAGTAGTAAATATGTACAAACATATATACATATATACAGGTGCTGTGGGGAAGGGAAGGAGGTAAGATGGGGGGAAGTCACTTCTCTGTGCCTTAATTCTCTCATCGGCAGAATGGAGATTCAATCCCTGTTCTCCTTCTTCCTTTAGACTGTGAGCCCCAGATGAGACCTGATTAGCTTTCATCTTCCCCAGCACTTAGGAGCCAGTGCTTGGCACGTAATAAGCGCTGAGCGAAGACCCCAGTTGTTATCACCATCTGACTTGTCTTGGGACCAAATGGGGCTCGAGGGCCTCCGGCCCAAGGATGAGCCGCCCGCCGAGGCCACGGAGCCCCTCGGCAGGCGAGCAGGCAGGGAGGCCAGCGGACCCCCGGGCCAGCAGCTCGGAAGGCAAAGTCGGCGACCGTGGGCTAGCCAGACGGCCGCATCCCTGGATCCCCTATCTCCTTGGCCCGTGCCTACGAAGGACCCCTAGGACACCCTATTCCCAGGAAATCCATAATCACCACCAATTTGTGCAGGGGAGCCAGGGAGCAAAGTAATAATGATGGCATTTATTAAGCGCTGGGGAAGTTACAAGGTGATCAGGTTGTCCCACTGGGGGCTCACAGTCTTAATCCCCATTTTCCAGATGAGGTAACTGAGGCACAGAGAAGTAAAGTGACTTTTAGACTGTGAGCCCACTGTTGGGTAGGGACTGTCTCTATATGTTGCCAGCTTGTACTTCCCAAGCGCTTAGCACAGTGCTCTGCACACAGTAAGCGCTCAATAAATACGATTGATTGATTGATTGCCCAAAGTCGCACAGCTGACAATTGGCAGCGCGGGGATTTGAACCCATGGCCTGTGACTCCAAAGCCCAGACTCTTTCCACTGAGCCACGCTGCTTCCCCTTCTCTTCCTGCTCCTCCTTAGAGAAGCGGGGTGGCCGAATGGGTAGAGCCCGGGCCTGGGAGACAGAAGGACCTGGGTTCTGACCCCGGCTCCGCCACTTGCCTCCTGCCGGGTGACCTTGGGCAAGTCACTTCACTTCTCTGGGCCTCAGTTACCTCATCTGTAAAATGGGATGAAGACTCTGAGCCCCAGGTGGGACAGGGACTGTGCCCACCTGATTATCTGGTATCTACCCCAGCATTTAGAACAGTGCCCAGCACATAGTCTAAGCGCTTAACGGAAACCATAATTTTTTTTCCCCCGAGTGCGGCGGTTCTCTCCAGGAGCAGCTACGGGGGGTTGAAGGGATCGCCGTACCCGCCTCCGACGTTCCTGCAGGCCGGAGCAGGGGGACATGGTGTCTTAAGATGCTTCCCGGGGTATCAAAAACCTTTTGTAATCACCTCCGATGTGCCGCCCCCCAATTGTCAGCCCCTTCCCTCAAACAGGGAGCTGGGGAGGAGCAGGACAACAGGACAGAGCCAAGTAACAGCGTTTGCTGTGACGCAGCTGCGGCTCCTGGGCACAATGGGGCACGATGATGGCATAATTCTGTCGGGCCCTTGCGCGCAAAAAGGTGGACAATCCCTGTGCTAAACGTGAAGCACGAAACTCCATCGCCAGCGTCTCTGTCCACTCGTTCTCTACGAAGGCCTCTCCTTGTGGGGCTCCCAACTATCCCCCTGTAGGTAGTGGGCCCCCAAATCGATCTCTCAGACGTCACGGTCTTGAATCCCCTCCTGCCTCTAGGTACCCCCTTAAATTCCTTAAAGCTGGGACTGTTCTTAAGTATGGAATTAAGAGCACGGGCCCGGGAGTCGGAGGGTCTAGGTTCTCACCCCTGCGGGGCCCGAGTTTCCTCAGCTGTAAAATGGGGATTCAATACCGATTCTCCCTCCTACTTAAACTGGGAGGCCCACGTGGGACAGGGACTGTGTCTGATTTGAAAAACTTGTATCTACCCCAGCCCTTAGAACAGGCCTTATGATGTACATCGTAAGCACTTAACAAATACCATTAAAAAAGAAATCTTTATGTACCGATCAGACCCTCCTCCTCCTTGTCCTGCCTCTCCTCCCGGGATTGGTCCTGTCATCCTGCCCTGGCCCTTCTCCTCTGCTGGGTCCTGGCCCTGCCCTCCTGCCTGATCATGGCCCTACTCCTCCACCTAGTCTTGGCCCCCCTTAACACTTCTCTAAGTGTTGAGGAAGATACAGAATAATCAGCAGATCCCACATGGTCCTTTTCACTCAGGAGAAACGATCAACCTCACCAATAATCTGTCCTGAACTTGGCTAATTTCCTAAAATGCTGCCCAGAACTCATTCATCTCCCCAGAAATCCCATTTCCCTAACCATTAGATTCCAGCACCTTTCCCATCTCTCTCCTTACTGCTTGCTCTCTTTTCAGCTCTCACTAAATACCATTACATTTATCCAAGTCCCTAAAGTGAGTAATTTTTTTTTTTTACAGGAGTTGTTTACCCTCTAAATACGTATGTTCACATTTCAGAAAATATGATCACAAACCTCGCTGCCGACACGCATCTGAACTGTAGTGAAGAAAAGCCATTGTTGAGCTTGGAAAATAAAAAACTAAGGTATCGGTATGGTGAAATCTTTGCCTCCTGCCATTCCCTGTGCTGTCTTAAGATCTAAACGAACTCTAAACCCTCCAAAGATAAGTATTTCTCCATTTTGGCTCTGGGTGACGATTTGGCTTTTCTAACCGACACTCTTGAAATGTTCTCCCAGAGATGAGCCAAGGCTTGGATTGGTACAGGCCGATTTGCTGTCGAATTCCCAGGGTCTGATATTGAGTGTTGACTGGTTTCTGCTTGCCTCTTCCTTCATCCCGTTTGCCTCCAGCCCAATTCAAGAACACAGCCCGGACCTACAGGATTTGCCGGAAGAGATGTTGTCGAGCACCTCGCTCATCTTAAAACCCCGGGGTCTGTGTGGTGGCCTACTGACTGAGGAAGTGGAACAGGGCTTGGCTGCTTGTAAAGTGACTGAAATCACCCACGCCAAGGAAGCCAGTACTGAGCAAATGAGACCGCATGAGCCGAGTCCGCCGGCCAAAAGTGTGGAATCACCAGGTATAAACTATTGGTAATCATTCCCATCGGCGGCTCTTAAAGACCCAGGGGTTCGGACCCAGCTTGAGACAGATGGGATGGGTCAGGAGAGGAGGCTGGCCTGCAGAAACATTCCTCCTTCCTCCATCTATTTAAATCGGGGGGGAAAAAAAACCAATAAAATCTTCCCCACTCTGCCTTTATTTCACCACTGCCTTGAATAATAATAATAAATAAAATAATTGTGGTATTCGTTAAGTGCTTACTATGTGCCAGGCACTGTACTAAGCACTGGGGTGGCTACAACCAAGTCGGGTTGGACGTCGTCCCTGAACCAAAAGAGTCTTTGGATCCTAGGCAGGAGAGTCTCCGAGCCATCGGTTGTCATTTTTTTCCTAGTCTTTCATGATGCCTAGTTACTAGTATTTATTAAGCACTTAGTTTGGGCAGAGCACTGTATTAAGCGCTGGGAGAGAATACACAGTTGGGTATTAGACCTCCCTAGCTCGTGTAAAGTTTCCCAAATAGTCACAGTTTTCTGTGAAGGCGAAAGGCTTCCAATGGCTACGTTGCTCTTTCTCATTTCCAAATATTATTCCAACTTTTCTGTAGTTGTTTTAAGGCTAATTGATTATGAGTCATAAATTATTCCCTGCTTGCTAAACGAATTTCATATTCTTCAGTCCGGCTCCTGTAATTTGGTAACTGGCCTTCCGACTGAACTCACTTTCATCTCCGAATTCAGGCTAGCATTGTTCAGATTGGTCTCAGGAAGTCATGGTGAGTGATAACCGAGGTCACCGACAGCATCTCTTTCACAGGATGAAAAATGTTTGTCTTCCTCCGTTTTAGCCTTCATCATTGAGAATCCGTGGGACGATCAGTTAATTCACAGATTTTTATCAAACTTATCTAAGCCCGTAAATTCCTATCCCAATACTTTCGAGTGGGCATCCAGTATTCCAGCAATCAAGTTGAAGACTCAAGTTCATGTGGGTGAGAATCTCTTTTGGCAGTTAAGAAAAATCGGTGGCAAGGAATGATCACAATCAAGGATTGGTAATCCAAAGTGGCAGCCATGCCTATCGGCTTGGCCCCGGGAGAAAGTTGGCGTAGCGTATGTCGGTCTACTATAGGAGAGGAGGATGCCCAGGCATCATCCATTGTGGGTGACCAAGTATGTGCAGAGTTGGTTTGAGGGTCTTTGTACCCGATCCAGTAGGGTAGTTAAGTGGGTAGAACGGGAAATGAAGGAGAAGGACTAATCCACGAATTTCAATCCCTCCTTTCCCGGTCTATTTCTAACTTTATTTGGTAGGCACGCTAATCATTACCCTCTCTGGAGGGTAAATAAAAGACACCGGCCCCACTCTGAAATTACCAGCTTGAAAAAATTGAGCAGACTCACAGAGACACCCTGTTGAAGGTGGAACTCTCTTTCCACCTTTTGGGTTGTTTCCCCAATTAGTCAAACCCTTGCTCCTCTCCAAGGAGGGCTTTCAAGACCAATGCTCCGTCCACTTGTGAGATAAGCTGATGAGAGGTACTTTTGCCGTTGGTTGACGTGCTCTACCTCCTCAGTGGCGCCTTGATCTAAGCCAGAAAGGCTACACATTTCCATACGTAGCCATGCCTCTATTTTACCAGTAGAGAGAACCGAGACTCGGAGAAATCCAGAAAAAATACCTAATTTGGGGCGGGGAAGGAAAGCAGCTACTGGTTTAGAAAGCGAACCTCAACTGGACCGTGATTCTCTGAGGTCAATTACAACTCCTTACTGTTGGAGGAAAGTATGCCAGTGTAATTTCTGTGGCTGTTTACGTTGATTTAATTTGGTGTTTCTTTTTTCCTTCTACCCCATGGAACTCCTCTTCTAAAGGTACTGCGCCGTTCTATATCGACTGCCTTCTTGGAGAAGGGGCCTTTGCTCATGTTTATCAAGCAACGGTATTGAATATGGATGACCCGAAAAATAATCAGAAAGTAATATTAAAGGTAAGTTTTAGTGAGTTTATATAGCGGGGAGGGTGGGGATTTGACTGGCCAGACGTTCAGGGCTGACCTTGGCATTTGGGTGATTATTCGGCTGGCGAATTCTTCATCGAACAAATACCACATTTCAGAGATGGCGTGCTGGCGCACTTACTGTGGCTGCAAGCAGCGAGTCAGACACTGCTGTTTGACTTTGGAAACCTTTGTTTTCGACTGTTCTTCCTGAAAGTGCGAATTTGCGGCATATTAAAAGCCACAAGCCTTTTTGATAATAATAATAATAATAGCATTTATTAAGCGCTTACTATGTGCAGAGCACTGTTCTAAGCGCTGGGGAGTTTACAAGGTGATCAGGTTGTCCCACGTGGGGCTCACAGTCTTCATCCCCATTTTACAGATGAGGGAACTGAGGCCCAGAGAAGTTAAGTGACTTGCCCAAAATCACACAGCTGACAAGTGGTGGCGCCGGGATTTGAACCCATGACCTCTGACTCCAAAGCCCGTGCTTTTTCCACTGAGCCACGCTGCTTCCCTGACACTTTTGATGACTTCTTTTGATGACACTCCCTGGCCTTCCATCTGTGATGTTCTTACAGAACAGGAAGCAACCCTTGGTTTCAGAAATCATTTGAAGAAACCCATTACTTTTCTTTGAAAAGATCATTTAGGGATTGGTTTTGATGTCCCTGAAGTTTCTGTTTTATTTCCTTGTCACACAAATGTGGCGCAAATATGATGAATTAAATCCTTGGGTTGGATGGGACCCCAGGGTGCTTCTGCCTTCAGTCAGAACCACTTTTAAGCCATCCAAGACTGGTAGTTCCCAATTCTTAAATAATAAGAATGTTTGTTAAGTGCTTACTATTTCTTCAGCGCTTATTTTGTGCCAGACATTCTACTAAACACAGGTGGATACGAGCAAATCAGGTTGGACACAGTCCCTGTCCCATGGGGGGCTTACAGTCTCAATCCCCATTTTACAGATGAGGTAACTGAGGCACAGAGAAGTAAAGTGAATTGCCCAAGGTCACAAAGCAGACAAGTGGCAGTGCCGGAATTAGAACCCACGACCTTCTGATTCCCAGGCACTTGCGTTATCCAATGATTAATCAATACCATTTTGTGAGCATCTACTGTTCGCAGACCCCTGTATTAAGTGTTTGGGAGAGTACCAAAGAGTTAGAAGACAGAGTCCCTGCCTTCAAGGAGCTTATAGCTTGGTAGAAGAGAGAGGTACTTAAGTAATTGAGTGAATAATACTAATAATAAGTGGCATTCACTACGTGTCATGCACTGTACTAAGTGTTGGAGTAGATACAGAATAATCAGGCTGGGCAGTCTCTGTCCCAACAGGGTTCACAGTCCAAGTGGGAAGGACAGGGATTTAATCCCCATTTTACAGATGAGGAAACTGAGGCACAGAGAAGTAAAGTGACTTGTCCAAGGTCATACAGCAAACAAGTGGCAGAGCAGGGATGAGGGCCGTGTCCTCCTTCCACTGAGCCACACTGCTTCCCTAAGTGCAGAAGGGCCCAAGGTCTTTACAGCGTGACTCAGTGGAAAGAGCACGGGCTTCGGAGTCAGAGGTCATGGGTTCAAATCCCGGCTCTGCCAACTGTCAGCTGTATGAGTTTGGGCAAGTCACTTCACTTCTCTGGGCCTCAGTTACCTCATCTGTAAAATGGGGATTAAAACTGTGAGCCCCCACCCCCACCCCGGGGACAACCTGATCACCTTGTAACCTCCCCAGCGCTTAGAACAGTGCTTTGCACATAGTAAGCGCTGAACAAATACCATCGTTATTATTATTATTATTTACTTAATGTTAAATAAGTAACATTAAAATACTAATACTAAATAACAGTAAAATAAGTAAAGTTAAATAAGAGTCTCCCCCTGAGACTCGAAACTCGTTGTGGGCAAGGTATGTATCTGTTTATTGCTGTATTGTGCTCTCCCAAACGCTTAGTACAGTGCTGAATACGATTATTTGTTAAGCGCTTACTTTGGGCCAAGCACTGTTCTGAGAGAGAGCCCACCTCCTCCAGGAGGCCTTCCCAGACTGACCCCCCTTTTTTCTCTCCTCCTCCCCATATCACCTGCATATAATAATAATAATAATAATAATAATAATAATAATAATAATAATAATGGCATTTATTAAGTGCTTACTATGTACAAAGCACTGTTCTGTATATATGTTTGTACATACGTATTACTCTATTTTACTTGTACATATTTATTCTATTTATTTTATTTTGTTAATATGTTTTGTTGTCCGTCTTCCCCATCCAGACTGTGAGCCCGCTGTTGGGTAGGGACCGTCTCTCCGTGTCGCCAACCTGGACTTCCCAAGCGCTTAGTACGGGGCTCTGCACACAGTAAGCGCTCAATAAATACGATTGAATCATCATCATCCACATCATCAATCGTATTTATTGAGCGCTTACTGTGTGCAGAGCGCTTGGGAAGTACAGATTGGCAACATCTAGAGACAGTCCCTACCCGACAGTGGGCTCACAGTCTAAAAGGGGGAGACAGAGAACGAAACCAAACATACTAACAAAATAAAATAAATGGAATTGATATGTACAAATAAAATAGAGTAATAAACATGTACAAACATATATGCAGGTGCTGTGGGGAAGGGAAGGAGGTGAGGGACGAGGGGGAGGGGAAGGAAGGCGCTTCATAAATGCCATTATTATTATTATTATGAAACACACGCAAACATATACACAGGTGCCGTGGGGAGGGGAAGGAGGGAAGGTGCGGGGGAGAAGGGGGAGAGGAAGGAGGGGGCTCAGTCTGGGAAGGCCTCCTGGAGGAGGTGAGCTCTCAGTAGGGCATTATTATTATTCTTATTGTTATTATGATTGGGAAGGCCTCCTGGAGGAGGTGAGCTCTCAGTAGGGCCTTGAAGGGAGGAAGAGAGCTAGGACTGGCCGGCTGACTGACTAAATGCCACCGTGCCTGTTTGCCTTTCAGGTCCAGAAACCTGCCAATCCTTGGGAATTCTACATAGGAACTCAGTTACTGGAGCGGCTTCACCCCAGCGTGCGCCACCTGTTCATCAGGTTCTACTCGGCCCACTTGTTCCGCAACGGCAGCGTGCTGGTGGGAGAGCTCTACAGCTACGGAACCCTGTTGGTAAGGGGCGGCGCGCCTCAGCGGGCCCCTGCCCACCCCTCCCGCGAAAGCAGGGGTTGCGTTTTCGCAGGGTCCCGCGTTAAAGAGGAATCGTGCTTTTAGAAGCAGCGGGGCCCGGTGGAAAGAGCGCGGCGGGCCTGGGGGTCAGGAGGACCTGGGTTCTAATAATAATAATGATAATAATAATAATGCCCTACTGAGAGCTCATCTCCTCCAGGAGGCCTTCCCAATCATAATAATAATAATAATGCCCTACTGAGAGCTCATCTCCTCCAGGAGGCCTTCCCAATCATAATAATAATAATAATGCCCTACTGAGAGCTCATCTCCTCCAGGAGGCCTTCCCAATCATAATAATAATAATAATGCCCTACTGAGAGCTCATCTCCTCCAGGAGGCCTTCCCAATAATAATAATAATGCCCTACTGAGAGCTCATCTCCTCCAGGAGGCCTTCCCAGACTGAGCCCCCTCCTTCCTCTCCCCCTTCTCCCCCGCACCTTCCCTCCTTCCCCTCCCCACGGCACCTGTGTATATGTTTGCATGCGTTTCATAATAATAATAATAATGGCATTTATGAAGCGCTTGCTATGTGCAAAGCACTGTTCTAAGCACTGGGAAGGTTACAGGGCGATCAGGTTGTCCCACGGTGGGGGCTCACAATGTATTTATTACTCTATTTTATTTGTACCTATTTATTCTATTTATTTTATTTTGTTAATATGTGGTGTTTGGTTGTCTGTCTCCCCCTTCTAGACTGGGAGCCCACTGTTGGGTAGGGACCGTCTCTATACGTTGCCAACTTGGACTTCCCACGCGCTTAGTACAGTGCTCTGCACACAGTCAGCGCTCAATAAATACGATTGAATGAGTGAATAATGATGGCATTTATTAAGCACTTACTATGTGCAAAGCACCGTTCTAAGCGTTGGGGAGGTTACAAGGTGATCAGGTTGTCCCACGGGGGGCTCGCAGTCTTCATCCCCATTTTACAGATGAGGTAACTGAGGCACAGAGAAGTTGCGACTTGCCCTAAGCCACACAGCTGACAAGTGGCGGAGCCGGGATTTGAACCCGTGACGTCTGACTCCAAAGCCCGGGCTCTTTCCACTGAGCCACGCTGCTTCTCTGTAGGACCTGGGTTCTAATAATAATAATAATGGCATTTATTAAGCGCTTACTATGTGCAAAGCACCATTCTAAGCGCTGGGGAGGTTACAAGGTGATCAGATTGTCCCACGGGGGGCTCACAGTCTTCATCCCCATTTTACAGATGAGGTAACTGAGGTACAGAGAAGTTGTGACTTGCCCCAAGTCACACAGCTGACAAGTGGTGCAGCCGGGATTCGAACCCATGACCTCTGACTCCAAAGCCCGGGCTCTTTCCACTGAGCCACGCTGCTTCTCTAATCCTGACTCCACCCGCCTGTCTGCGGGCCGGTCATTTAATTTCTCTGGGCCTCAGTTCTGCAAAATGGGGGTTCAGTGCCTGGTCTCCCTCCTACTCGGTCGTATTTTTGGAGCGCTCACTGTGTGCGGAGCACTGTGCTAAGAGCTTGGGAGAGTACAATATATCAGACACCTTCCTTGCCCACAGAGAGCTTACTTAAACTGTGAGCCCTACGCGGAACCTGATTAATCTTAAACCCAACCTCGTGCTTAGTATTCATTCCTTCACTCAGCCATTTATTGAGCGCTTACTGTGTGCAAAGCACTGTACGGTGTTTGGCACATTCATTCAGTCATTCAATCGTACTTATTGAGCGCTTACTGTTTGCAGAGCACTGTACTAAGCGCTTGGGAAGTACAAGTCGGCAACATACAGAGACGGTCCCCACCCAACAACGGGCTCACAGTCTAGAAGGGGGAGGCAGACAACAAAACAATACAAGTAAACAGGCGAAGCACATAGTAGGACAGTGCTCCGGCACTTAGAACAGTGCTTTGCACATAGTAAGCGCTTAATAAATGCCATCATTATTATTATTTACATAGTAAGTGCTTCACAAATTCCACAATTAATTATTATCACCTCAGTCCTCCACGCACGTCCGCTTGGGCTCCTAACACCACGTCTGCCACAGCCAGACAACGGAATTGCATTCCTTAATTCCGCGTAGTTGCATCCAAAGCACGCTGTGAAAACAGCGTCCTGGACATCCCGGCCCCTTTTAGACTGTGAGCCCACTGTTGGGTAGGGACTGTCTCTATATGTTGCCAATTTGTACTTCCCAAGCACTTAGTACAGCGCTCTGCACATAGTAAGTGCTCAATAAATACGATTGATGATGATGATGATGGATTTAGGGGGCAGGGGTGGACAGCTCATTCGAACTCACTGTTTGTCTGTCTCCCCCTTCTCGACTGTGAGCCCGCTGTTGGGTAGGGACCGTCTCTATATGTTGCCAACTTGTACTTCCCAAGCGCTTAGTACAGTGCTCTGCACACAGTAAGCGCTCAATAAATACGATTGATTGAATGAATGAATGAATGTTGGGTAGGGACCGTCTCTCTATGTTGCCAACTTGTACTTCCCAAGTGCTTAGTACAGTGCTCTGCACACAGTAAGCGCTCAATAAATACGATTGAATGAATGAATGAATGAATGAATGTTTGGTCGGGACCGTCTCTCTATGTTGCCAACTTGTACTTCCCAAGCGCTTAGTACAGTGCTCTGCCCACAGTAAGTGCTCAATAAGTACGATTGAATGAATGAATGAGCCCGCTGTCGGGTAGGGACCGTCTCTCTATGTTGCCAACTTGTACTTCCCAAGCGCTTAGTACAGTGCTCTGCACACGGTAAGCGCTCAATAAGTACGATTGAATGAATGAATGAGCCCGCTGTTGGATAGGGACCGTCTCTCTATGTTGCCAACTTGTCCTTCCCAAGTGCTTAGTACAGTGCTCTGCACACGGTAAGCGCTCAATAAGTACGATTGAATGAATGAATGAGCCCGCTGTTGGATAGGGACCGTCTCTCTATGTTGCCAACTTGTCCTTCCCAAGCGCTTAGTACAGTGCTCTGCACACGGTAAGCGCTCAATAAGTACGATTGAATGAATGAATGAGCCCGCTGTCGGGTAGGGACCGTCTCTATATGTTGCCAACTTGTACTTCCCAAGCGCTTAGTACAGTGCTCTGCACACGGTAAGCGCTCAATAAATAAGATTGAATGAATGAATGCTCCGCGGAGCTGACTCGGTTTCCCTTCTCTCCTCGCGTACAGAACGCCATCAATCTTTACAAAAACACCCCAGAGAAAACGATGCCCCAAGCCCTCGTCATGTATTTTGCCCTAAGGATTATGTTCATGATCGAACGACTTCACGACTGTGAAATCATCCACGGCGACATTAAACCCGACAACTTCATCCTCGGAGAAAGGCAAGGCTTCCCTCGTCTTTCCTCGGGGGTTGATTTTTCCTGCTGCTGTTCCTCGTCTGTCTCCATCAGTCGATCAATTGTATTTACTGAGCGCTAACTATGTGCAGGGACCGTACTAAGCTCTTGGGAGAGTACGATACGACAGAATCAGCAGACACGTCCCCTGCCCGTAACGAGTTTACGGTCTAGAGGGGAAGGCAGACATTAGTATAAAGAAGGAATTTATGATTTATAATTTAAACACAGGTCCATAAGTGCTGTGGGATTGGGGGTGGGGCGCATATCCAATGTCAAAATATCAACCAGTGGATAGAGACGGGCCTGGGAATCAGAAGGACCTGAGTTCTAATCCCGGCTCCGCCCCTTGTCTGCTGCGTGACTTTGGTCCAGTCACTTGACTTTTCCGTGCCTCAGTTTCCTCATCTGTAAATCGAGGATTAAGACTGTGAGCCCTATATGGGACGTGGAGTGTGTCCAACCTCATTAAGGAGCAGCGTGGCTCAGTGGAAAGAGCCCGGGCTTTGGAGTCAGAGGTCATGGGTTCAAATCCCGGCTCCGCCAACTGTCAGCTGTGTGACTTTGGGCAAGTCACTTCGCTTCTCTGGGCCTCAGTTCCCTCATCTGGAAAATGGGGATTAAGACTGTGAGCCCCCCGTGGGACAACCTGATCACCTTGTAACCTCCCCAGCGCTTAGAACAGTGCTTTGCACATTGTAAGCGCCTAATAAATGCCATTATTATTATTATTAACTTGTGTCTACCCTAGCGCTTATGGTACAGAGCAAGCGCTTAACAAATGCCATGAGGAAAAGAAGTCCAAAGGTCACAGGTCGAAGTGCAAAGAGGACACAGAAGGAAGAGCGAGCCGGGGAAAAGAGGGCTTCATCGGGGAAGGCCTCTTGGAGGAGATAATAATAATAATAATAATGGCGTTTATTAAGCGCTTATTATGTGCAAAGCACTGTTCTAAGCGCTGGATGTGACCTTAATAATGCTTTGAAGCAGGGAAGCAGCGTGGCTCAGTGGAAAGAGCCCGGGCTTTGGAGTCAGAGGCCATGGGTTCAAATCCCGGCCCCGCCACTTGTCAGCCGTGTGATTTTGGGCAAGTCACTTCACTTCTCTGGGCCTCAGTTTCCTGATCCGTAAAATGGGGATAAGACTGTGAGCCCCTCGTGGGACAACCTGATTACCTTGTATCTACCCCAGCGCTTAGAACAGTGCTTTGCATACAGTAAGGGCTTAACAAATACCAACATTATTATTATTATTTGAAGGTGGAGAGAGGGGTGGTGTGGTGCGGATGGAAGGGGAGGGAGTTCCAAGCCAGGGGAAGAATGTGGGACAGGGGTCAGTGGCAAGATGAGATAAGGGCACAGGGATTGTGCGGGCTGGGCTGGCTCCTCACTCTCTGTGGGCAGGGAATGTGTCTGTTCTATTGTTAGAGTGTACCCTCCCAAGCGCTTAGTACAGTGCCGCGCACTGGGCCTCGAGCTCGTCTATCTCACCGCTGACTTAATAATAATGGCATTTATCAAGCGCTTACTGTGTGCAAAGCACTGTTCTAAGCGCGGGGGAGGGTACAAGGTGATCAGGTTGTCCCACGGGGGGCTCACAGTCTTCATCCCCATTTTACAGATGAGGTCACTGAGGCCCAGAGAAGTTAAGTGACTTGCCCAAAGTCACACAGCTGACAAGTAGTGGAGGCAGGATTTGAACCCATGACCTCGTACTCCCGACTTCTCACCCACATCCTACCTCTGACCTGGAATGCCTTCCCTCCTTTCATTCATTCGTTCAATCGTATTTATTGAACGCTTACTGTGTGCAGAGCACTGTACTAAGCGCTTGGGAAGTACACCCTATCAGATAATCGCTCTCCCCACTTCAAAATCTTACTGAAGATTTACAAAAGAGATTTACAAAATCTCTTCCAAGGAGCCTTCCCTGATTAAGCCCTCCTCTCCTCTTCTCCTTCTGCGCCGCTCTTACTTGCTCCTTCATTCATCCTTTTAGACTGTGAGCCCACTGTTGGGTAGGGACTGTCTCTATATGTTGCCAACTTGGACTTCCCAAGCGCTTAGTACAGTGCTCTGCACACAGTAAGTGCTCAATAAATACGATTGATGATGAAATACGATTGATGATGATCCTCCCTCCCATCCCCCCAGCATATATATATATATATATATACATATATATATATGATTTATTTTTCTATTTATTCCTATTAATGTCTGTCTCCCTCTAGACTGTGAGCTCGTTGTTGGCAGGAATGTGTCTGTTGTTATGTTGTACTCTCCTAAGCGCTTATTACAGGGCTTTGCACACAGTAAGCGCTCACTAACTACACTTGAATGAATGAATGAGCACTCTAGACTCAGCTTGTTGTGGGCAGGAATGTGTCTGTTGTTATGTTGTAGTCTCCTAAGCGCTTAATACAGGGCTTTGCACACAGTAAGCGCTCACTAACAACAATTGAATGAATGAATGAGCACTCTAGACTGTGAGCTCGTGGGCAGGAATGTGTCTGTTGTTGTGTTGTAGTCTCCTAAGCGCTTAATACAGGGCTTTGCACACAGTAAGCGCTCACTAACAACAATTGAATGAATGAACAAGCACTCTAGACTCAGCTCGTTGTGGGCAGGAATGTGACTGTTGTTATGTTGTACTCTCCTAAACGCTTAATACAGGGCTTTGCACACAGTAAACGCTCACTAACAACAATTGAGTGAATGAATGAGCACTCTAGACTCAGCTCGTTGTGGGCAGGAATGTGTCTGTTGTTATGTTGTACTCTGCTAAGCGCTGAATACAGGGCTTTGCACACAGTAAGCGCTCACTAACAACAATTGAATGAATGAACGAGCACTCTAGACTGAGCTCGTTGTGGACAGGAATGTGACTGTTGTTATGTTGTACTCTCCTAAACACTTAATACAGGGCTTTGCACACAGTAAGCGCTCACTAACAACAATTGAATGAATGAACGAGCGCTCTAGACTGAACTCGTTGTGGGCAGGAATGTGTCCGTTGTACTCTCCTAAGCGATTAATAGAGCGCTTTGCGCACAGTAAGCGCTCACTAACTACAATTGAGTGAATGAATGAGCACTCTAGACTCAGCTCGTTGTGGGCAGGAATGTGTCTGTTGTTATGTTGTACTCTCCTAAGCGCTGAATACAGGGCTTTGCACACAGTAAGCGCTCACTAACAACAATTGAATGAATGAACGAGCACTCTAGACTGAGCTCGTTGTGGACAGGAATGTGACTTGTTATGTTGTAGTCTCCTAAGCGCTTAATACAGGGCTTTGCACACAGTAAGCGCTCACTAACAACAATTGAATGAATGAATGAGCACTCTAGACTGAGCTCGTTGTGGACAGGAATGTGACTGTTGTTATGTTGTCGTCTCCTAAGCGCTTAATACAGGGCTTTGCACACAGTAAGAGCTCACTAACTACAATTGAATGAATGAATGAATGAGCACTCTAGACTGAACTCGTTGTGGGCAGGAATGTGTCTGTTGTACTCTCCTAAGCGATTAATAGAGCGCTTTCGCACAGTAAGCGCTCACTAACTACAATTGAATGAATGAATGAGCACTCTAGACTGAGCTTGTTGTGGGCAGGAATGTGTCTGTTATGTTGTACTCTCCTAAGCGCTTAATACAGGGCTTTGCACACAGTAAGCGCTCACTAACTACACTTGAATGAATGAATGAGCACTCTAGACTCGGCTTGTTGTGGACAGGAATGTGTCTGTTGTTATGTTGTACTCTCCTAAGTGCTTAATACAGGGCTTTGCACACAGTAAGCGCTCACTAACTACAATTGAATGAATGAATGAGCACTCTAGACTGAGTTCATTGTGGGCAGGAATGTGACTGTTGTTATGTTGTACTCTCCTAAGCGCTTAATACAGGGCTTTGCACACAGTAAGAGCTCACTAACTACAATTGAATGAATGAATGAGCACTCTAGACTCAGCTCGTTGTGGGCAGGAATGTGTCTATGTTGTACTCTCCTAAGCGCTTAATACAGGGCTTTGCACACAGTAAGCGCTCACTAACAACAATTGAATGAATGAATGAGCACTCTAGACTGAGCTCGTTGTGGGGCAGGAATGTGTCTGTTATGTTGTACTCTCCTAAACGCTTAATACAGGGCTTTGCACACAGTCAGCGCTCACTAACTACAATTGAATGAATGAATGAGCACTGTAGACTGAGCTTGTTGTGGGCAGGAATGTGTCTGTTATGTTGTACTCTCCTAAGCGCTTAATACAGGGCTTTGCACACAGTAAGCGCTCACTAACTACAATTGAATCAATGAATGAGCACTCTAGACTGTGAGCTCGTTGTGGGCAGGAATGTGTCTGTTATGTTGTACTCTCCTAAGCGCTTAATACAGGGCTTTGCACACAGTAAGCGCTCACTAACTACAATTGAATGAATGAACGAGCACTCTAGACTGAGTTCGTTGTGGACAGGAATGTGACTGTTGTTATGTTGTACTCTCCTAAGCGCTTAATACAGGGCTTTGCACACAGTAAGCGCTCACTAACTACAATTGAATGAATGAACGAGCACTCTAGACTGAGCTCGTTGTGGACAGGAATGTGACTGTTGTTATGTTGTAGTCTCCTAAGCGCTTAATACAGGGCTTTGCACACAGTAAGAGCTCACTAACTACAATTGGATGAATGAATGAATGAGCACTCTAGACTGAACTCGTTGTGGGCAGGAATGTGTCTGTTGTACTCTCCTAAGCGATTAATAGAGCGCTTTGCGCACAGTAAGCGCTCACTAACTACACTTGAATGAATGAACGAGCACTCTAGACTCAGCTCGTTGTGGGCAGGAATGTGTCTGTTATGTTGCACTCTCCTAAGCGCTTAATACAGGGCTTTGCACACAGTAAGCGCTCACTAACTACGATTGAAGGAATGAATGAGCACTCTAGACTGAGCTCGTTGTGGACAGGAATGTGACTGTTGTTATGTTGTACTCTCCTAAGCGCTTAATGGAGCTCTTTGCGCACAGTAAGCGCTCAGTAAATTCCGTTGAACGAATGAATGAGCAGTAAGCGCTCCATAAATGCGATCGACCGACTGACTCGGCACCAAACTCCACCCTTACAAAACGCAGGTTCTTGGAGGATGACGACTGGACGGTCGACAGCCCCCCTCACGGCCTGACCGTGATCGACCTGGGGCAGAGTATAGATATGACCCTGTTCCCCAAGGGAACGGCGTTCACGGGGAGGTGCGAAACGTCCGGCTTCCAGTGCGTCGAGATGCTGAGCCGGAGGCCGTGGAACTATCAGGTACGGAAACGGGGGACGACCCCCCTCCCGGGTCCCTCGGACCTTTCGAGAAGAAATCTGCCGCCGGTCGAACGAAGCGAGAAGCGATCTCCCGGCTCCTCTCCCGTCGGTTCGTTGTGGAAAGCGCGAGACTGGCGGCTGCCAGGGGGACGATTTGGGAAAGACCGGGAAAGCTCGGGCCTTGGTGGCGCCTGGGCGGCTTGGCGCTTCCGAAAATTGTGAATTTAGGAGACTTGACCTTGGAGTCATCGGGACGATGTGCTCTGTTTGCAGACCGATTACTTTGGAGTCGCTGCAACGGTCTACTGCATGCTGTTTGGCACTTACATGAAGGTGAAAAACGAACAAGGAGTCTGGAAAACCGAAGGCATTTTCAAACGGTGAGAGCTCACCTCCTCCAGGAGGCCTTCCCAGACTGAGCCCCTTCCTTCCTCTCCCCCTCGTCCCCCTCTCCATCCCCCCCATCTTACCTCCTTCCCTTCCCCACAGCACCTGTATATATGGTTGTACATATTTATTACTCTGTTTATTTTACTTGTACATATCTATCCTATTTATTTTATTTTGTTGGTATGTTTGGTTTTGTTTTCTGTCTCCCCCTTTTAGACTGTGAGCCCACTGTTGGGTAGGGGCTGTCTCTACGTGTTGCCAATTTGTACTTCCCAAGCGCTTAGTACAGTGCTCTGCACATAGTAAGCGCTCAATAAATACGATTGGTGATGATGATTAATAATAGTGGCGTTTGTGTAGCGCTTATTATGTAGCGCTGGGGTAGGTACAAGGTCGTCAAGTCCCACATGGGGCTCCTGGTCCGAGTAGGAGGAAGAAAAGGTATCGATTCTCCATTCCGCGGATGAGGTTTGGTGCAAATGAAGTGATTTGCCCAAGGTCACAAAGCAGGTAAGTGGAGGTGTCTTACTGGAGTGAACCCAAGCGCTTAGTACAGTGCTCTGCACCCAGTAAGCGCTCAATAAATACGATTGATGATTGATTGATGATGAACCATGTAGAGAAGCAGCGGGCTCGGTGGAAAGAGCCCGGGCTTGGGAGTCAGAGGTCATGGGTTCTAATTCCGGCTCCGCCGCTTATCAGCTAAGTGACTTTGGGCAAGTCACTTCCTCTCTGAGCCTCAGTTATCTCATCTGTAAAATGGGGATGAAGACTGAGCCCCACGTGGGACAACCTGATCCCCTTGTATCCGCCCCCCCCCAGCGCTTAGAACAGTGCTTCGCACATAGCGTTTGACAAACGCCATCATTATTATTATTATCGTTATTATGTGCTTTTGGGGAAGGAAAATCAGTGAGTGCCCTGTGAGCTCCCTCTAGACTGGAAGCTCATTGTGAGCAGGAATGTGTCTGTTGTACTCTCCCAAGCACTTAGTACAGTGCTTTGCACACCGTAAGCGCTCAATAAATACGATTGAAGAGTCTCCTTACACCACAAAGAAATTCTCCAAAGCCTCCCCCAGCAGCCTACATTTTCCAACAGCCAAGTCCCTAAGCTTTACCGTCCTCGTTTACTCAATACTCATTAAGTGGAACTTAGCATCAGTCCATCAGTGATATTTATTGAACGCTTACTCTGTGCAGAGCACCCTACCGAAAGCTTGTCTAGCTCGTATAAAACACATCTGCTCAGGATCTAAACGTATTCGCGTTCGCATGAATGCCGAGATTAAAGACTGTGAGCCCGTTGTTGGGTAGGGACCGTCTCTATATGCTGCCGAATTGCACCTCCCAAGCGCTTAGTACAGTGCTCTGCACACAGTAAGCACTCAATAAATAATAAATAAATCCCGGCTCTGCCAATTGTCAGCTGTGTGACTTTGGGCAAGTCACTTAACTTCTCTGTGCCTGTTACCTCATCTGCAAAATGGGGATTCATTCATTCTGTTGTATTTATTGAGCGCTTACTGTGTGCAGAGCACTGGACTAAGCGCTTGGGAAGTACAAGTTGGCAACATGTACTTCCCAAGTGCTTAGTACAGTGCTCTGCACATAGTAAGCGCTCAATAAATATGATTGATGATGCTATAGAGACGGTCCCTACCCAACAGCGGGCTCATAGTCTAGAAGGGGGGGATTAAGACTGTGAGCACCCTGTGGGACAACCTGATTGCCTTGTAACCTCCCCAGCGCTTAGAACAGTGCTCTGCACATAGTAAGCGCTTAATAAATGCCATCATCATTATTATTATTATTAAATACAGTTGAATGATTAAAGGACTAAAATAGTGCCAGTACTAAAGAATTCAAGTCAGAATGCCTCCAAAGTTGGGGACAAGGAAAAGAAGCATTTCAAGTAAGCCTGGCATTGAATTTTTCATCCTGGCTTTAAAACTAAGAGGGCTGTCCCTAGCAGGGATTCATATCCAAATCGCTTTTTTAAATATTATCCCATCTCAGGGTGTGCTGCATTTAATTTTAATACCTGTTCTCCCTGCAGTCCTGCCCTGGTTCTCCTGGTGCCCTACTGCGAAGCCCTCTGAGACTCAGGTTCAAATCCCGGATCCTCCAGTTGTCAGCTGTGTGACTCTGGGCAGGTCACTTCACGTCTCTGGGCCTCAGTTACCCCTTCTGTAAAATGGGGATTAAGACTGTGAGCCCCCCGTGGGACAACCTGATCACCTTGTATCCCCCCCAGCGCTTTGAACAGTGCTTTGCACGTAGTAAGCGCTTAATAAATGCCATCACCATCACGTAAACCAATGGCCCGAGTTGGGCCGGGTATTAACCCCTCCACTCTCGCACTGGCCCAAGTGGCAGGGCCTAAAATCCTGCCCGACTCCAACTCTCCAGCTTCCGAGCCAGAGGACCTGGGTTCCAATCTCAGCTGTGCCTCTTGTCTGCTGTGCCATCTGGGGCAAGTCACTGTGCCTCAGTTCCCTCATCTGTAAAAATGGGGATTAAGACGGCGAGCCCCGGGTGGGACGGGGACCGTGTCCAACCTGCTTAGCTTTTACCTACCGCAGCGCTCGGCACGTAGTAATTGCTTGACAAATAGTATTTTTAAAAAATGGCATTTGAGAAAGCTGAGCTGGGCAGCAAAGTGTGAGGTCAACAGAAGGAGGGAAGAAGCTCGTTGTGGGCAGGGATTGTGTCTGTTTTATTGTTGCATTGTACTCTCCCAAGTGCTTCGTACAGTGCTCTGCACACAGTAAGCGCTCAATAAATATGATCGACTGAGATGAATAAAGAGGCTGGCATATTAGCCAGCTGGTGCCAGGCGGCGATTTAACCCCCCTGAGCACGTGTGTCACTGACCGTTTTGTATCTTTGCCCTCCCAGGCTCCCTCATGCCGAAATGTGGACCGACTTTTTTCACACTCTGCTGAATATACCAGATTGCCAGCACCTCCCTTCGCTGGGAGCCTTACGGGAAAAGCTAAAAGCGACTTTACAGCAATCCTACGGCAGCAAGATCAAGTCCCTCCGCAAGAGGCTGGTCGTGCTGCTTCTGGAAAACAAGCGCTCACGGAAATAAAACCGGGGAGTTCCGGAGACTCCCCGGACTCGAGATCGGCCCACCGTCTCTGGATGTGAAGAAAATGTAGGGGATCGTTTTTTCAGAGGGGCTTAATTTAGAAGTTTGAGGGAGACAGAGCCTGACTGGGAAGCCAGTGTCACCGAGGAGATGAGCATTTGCGGTTCAGTGGCTAATTTTGCCTGGCTTGTTTAGGAGAAGAAGCTTTCTGAGGGGTGTTATTTCATTTCCTACTATTCCCGTGGCCCGCACAGCAGCGGGTAAACTGAGTCGGCGGCGGCCCCCGATTACGGTCAGGACGGTGATGCGCGGCCGAACTGAGGTTACCGTAGAGCCGCGTGACCATCCGCCGCGCGAGAGTTGTGATTTCTGGCCCCAAGAGGAAAATCTAGGGCCGAGCATCCCTGGCTTCTAGCCAAATTATTTCTCCCACCTGCCAAGAAGGGAGAATTGAAGGTGCTTCTGCTTCCAAGAACGCCGGCCCGCTGGGGGGGGAATTCCGATTTTTCCACACCCACTTTGCGGGGATGGGGGTGGGAGGGGAGGCATTCCAATAAAGGGCCCAGAAATCAATCCTCTCGCTGACGGGTCGTCACCTTCCTCCTTTCTTCCAATTCTCGCTCCTCCAGTACACTTCTCATCGTTTAAATGAATTAAGGACCAGGGGCTGTTCATACTGGACTCAATTTGGATAAGCTCTAAATAAAGCCCCGCTCCGAGAGCGGTGTGTAAAAAGTGCTTTGACTTTTTGTTGGCGTTTTCGCTGGGCTTTTCCCTGTTTTTCCCTCTGTTCGGACAGAATCCGGTAGAAGGAAGGGGTTCTCTCTCACAGGGGCCGGCTTTCTGGGAGTTTTCGGTTTTTATCCTTTCGTGAGGTTTCTCCTGGAGAGGGCAACGGACAGATTGGAAACAAGGAAATGCCTGGAAGGGGGGGACGTGACCGGAGAAGATCTCAGCTAGCTCATTCATTCAATCGTATTTATTGAGCGCTTACTGCGCGCAGAGCGCTGGACTAAACGCTCGGGAGAGTTGGGGAAACGAGTCTTAGAGGAGGTAGAAGCAAAGGCAGGGGGGACTTTGAGGCGGATGGAAGCGGGGTCTGAGGGTGGGGAACGAGTTCGCGAGCAGGAGATGAGGATTGTTGGGAATCATAATGATAATTTAGGTACTAAACCCTTACTATGTGTATGGCATCGAACTAAGTGCTGGGGATATGCCGTGCAGACACAGTCCCTGCTCCCCCCGCAGCTTACAATCAAAGGGAGCGGGCTGAACAGGCGTTTTATCTCCATTTTACAGGTGAGAAAACCGAGGCGCCGACCGGTTAAATGATTTGCCCGAAGTCACACAGCGGAGCCGGGATTAGAACTCCGGTCTAATCTTGTACTGCCCAAGCGCTGAGTACAGTGCTTTGCACACAGTAAGCGCTCAATAAATACGATTGAATGAATGAATTATATTTATAGAGCACTTACTGTGTGCAGAGCACTGTCCTAAGATCTTGGGAAAGTACAATACAACAATAAATGGTGACATGCCCTGCCCACAACAAGTTTACGGTCTAGAGGGGCGGAGACAGATATCATTCATTCATTCAATCGTGTTTATTGAGCACTTACTGGGTGCAGAGCACTGTACTAAGCGCTTGGGAAGGACGAGTCGGCAACATCTAGAGACGGTCCCTACCCAACAACGGGCTCACAGTCTAAGAAGGGGGAGGCAGAGAACAAAACCAAACGTACCAACAAATAAAATAAATAGGATAGATATGTACAAGTAAAATAAATAAATAAATAGAGTAATAAATATCTGACTCCCACCCATTCATCCATTCATTGAATCGTATTTACTGAGCGCTTGCCGTATGCAGAGCACTGTGCTAAGCGCCCCCAGACCTGTTTTCTTCCCACTAGGACTTGCCGCTCACCCGGCATTTGGGGCAAGGTGGGAAGGAGGTCAGCTGAGGAGGGGGTGTCTGCGCTGGTGTGGTAAACCCATCTAGGACCATCTGGTTTAATCGGTGGGTAGGAACGGGTAAAAGGGGCTCTCTACAACCATTTCCATTAAGCGCTTAGTACAGTGCTCTGCACATAGTAAGCGCTCAATAAATACGATTGATTGATTGATTGATTTCCCCTCTGCCCAGAGGCCTCAGAGCCATACGCCCAGTGTGGTTGGTTGGTTTGGGGGCTTTTTTTTTATGGCATTTGTTAATAAATAAATGAATAATAGTGATGGCATTTGTTAAGCGCTTACTATGTGCAGAGCACTGTTCTAAGCGCCGGGGGGATACAAGGTGGTCAAGTTGTCCCACATGGGGCTCACAGTCTTAATCCTCATTTTACAGATGAGGTCACTGAGGCTCAGAGAAGTGAAGTGACTTGCTCAAGGTCACACAGCAGACGTGGTGGAGCCGGGATTCGAACCCATGACCTCTGACTCCAAAGCCCGGGCTCTTTCCACTGAGCCACGCTGCTTCTCTGCTTCTTCAGCGCTTACTATGTGCCAGGCACCTCCTCCCCATCCCCCCCGCCTTACCTCCTTCCCCTCCCCACAGCACCTGTATATATGTATATATGGTTGTACGTATTTATTACTCTATTTTATTATTGTACATATTTATTCTATTTATTTTATTTTGTTAATATGTTTCGTTTTGTCTTCTGTCTCCCCCTTCTAGACTGTGAGCCTGCTGTTGGGTAGGGACCGTCTCTATATGTTGCCAACTTGTACTTAGTACAGCGTTCTGCACACAGTAAACGCTCAATAAATACGACTGACTGAATGAATGAATGAGTGAATGAATACAGTCCCTGTCCCACATGAAGCTCCCAGTCTTCATCCCTATTTTACAGGTGACATAACTGAGGCCCAGAGAAGTCAAGTGACTTGCCCGAAGTCACGTAGCAGACAAGTGTCAGAGCTGGGATTAGAACCCAGGACCTCTTGACTCCCAGCCCCATGATCTATCCACTTAATAATAATAATAGTGGCATTTATTAAGCGCTTACTATGTGCAAAGCACTGTTCGAAGTGCTGGGGAGGTTACAAGGTGATCGGGTTGTCCCACAGGGGGATCACAGTTTTCATCCCCATTTTCCAGATGAGGTAACTGAGGCCCAGAGAAGTGAAGTGACTTGCCCAGAGTCACACAGCTGACAGTTGGCGGAGCTGGGATTTGAACCCACGACCTCTGCCTCCAAAGCCCATGCTTGATGCATTGAGCCACACTGCTTCTCTCCCATCAATCTATCAATCAAGCAATCCATCAGTGGCACATCCACCGTGGCCAGGGAGCGAGAGATGGAGGGAGTGGGTCAATAATAATAATGATGGCATTTATTAAGCGCTTACTATGTGCAAAGCACTGTTCTAAGCGCTGGGGAGGTCACAAGGTGATCAAGCTGTCCCACGCGGGGCTCACGGTCTTCATCCTCATTTTACAGATGAGGTAACTGAGGCCCAGAGAAGTAAAGCAACTTGCCCAAAGTCACAGTTGGCAAAAGGCAGAGCCGGGATTTGAACCCTTGACCTCCGACTCCAAAGCCCGGGCTCTTTCCACTGAGCCGCCCTGCTTTCCTAAGCACTTGGGAGAGGACGATGCAACAGAATGAGCAGACAGGTACCGTTATCTAAAATTTGACCAAACGTATCCTTCCAGCGCTTAGAACGGTGCTTTGCATATAGTAAGCGCTTAACAAATGCCATTATTATTATTATTATTATTATTATTATTATTATTATTATTATTATCATTCCAAGCCCTTAATTTGGGGTGGAATCCTGTCACACACTGTTGGAAAAATCTAAGTGTGTTTTGCCTGGAAGTGGTGAGTGTGGCTAAGAGAAGGTCAGAGCTAATTCATTCATTCAGTCGTATTTATGGAGCACTTACTGTGTGCAGAGCACTGTACTAAGCGCTCCGGAGCACTGGGGAACGAGTCCTAGAAGAAGTGGAAGCAGTTTGCTGGGGGACTTTGAGGTGGAGAGGGGCCTCTTTTCACGCTCTTGAAGATCTCCTTGTTGGCAGGGAATGTGTCTGTTATACTGTAGTCTCCCAAGCGCTTAATACAGTGCTCTGCACCCAGTCAGCCTCAATAAATCAATCAATCGATTGACTGATCGATTGATTGAACTCCAGCAGATTACCGAGGCCCGATTTCCCCTTAAAGGATGACGTTTTCTCTCTCGGTCGCCTTCCATCCTGCTGTTTGTGCATATACAGTCCAAAGGCCTGGGTTCTAATCCTGCCTCTACCATTCGCCCGCTGGGTGACCTTGGGCAGCCTCAATAAATAAATAAATTGATTGGTCGATTGAACTCCAGCAGATTACCGAGGTCCGATTTCCCCTTAAAGAATGACGTTTTCTCTCTTGGTCGCCTTCCATCCTGCTGTTTGTGCATAGACAGTCCAAAGGCCTGGGTTCTAATCCTGCCTCTACCATTCGCCCGCTGGGTGACCTTGGGCAGCCTCAATAAATAAATAAATCGATTGATCGATTGAACTCCAGCAGATTACCGAGGCCCGATTTCCCCTAAAAGAATGACGTTTTCTCTCTCGGTCGCCTTCCATCCTGCTGTTTGTGCATATACGTTTCACTCTCGGTCGCCTTCCATCCTGCTGTTTGTGCATATACAGTCCAAAGACCTGGGTTCTAATCCTGACTCTACCATTCGCCCGCTGGGTGACCTTGGGCAGCCTCAATACATAAATAAATCGATTGATCGATTGAACTCCAGCAGATTACCGAGGCCCGATTTCCCCTTAAAGAATGACGTTTTCTCTCTCGGTCGCCTTCCATCCTGCTGTTTGTGCATATACAGTCCAAAGGCCTGGGTTCTAATCCTGCCTCTACCATTCGCCCGCTGGGTGACCTTGGGCAGCCTCAATACATAAATAAATCGATTGATCGATTGAACTCCAGCAGATTACCGAGGCCCGATTTCCCCTTAAAGAATGACGTTTTCTCTCTCGGTCGCCTTCCATCTTGCTGTTTGTGCATATACGTTTCTCTCTCGGTCGCCTTCCATCCTGCTGTTTGTGCATATACAGTCCAAAGGCCTGGGTTCTAATCCTGCCTCTACCATTCGCCCGCTGGGTGACCTTGGGCAGCCTCAATAAATAAATAAATCGATTGAACTCCAGCAGATTACCGAGGCCCGATTTCCCCTTAAAGAATGACGTTTTCTCTCTTGGTCGCCTTCCATCCTGCTGTTTGTGCATATACAGTCCAAAGACCTGGGTTCTAATCCTGCCTCTACCATTTGCCCGCTGGGTGACCTTGGGCAGCCTCAATACGTAAATAAATCGATTGATCGATTGAACTCCAGCAGATTACTGAGGCCCGATTTCCCCTTAATGACGTTTTCTCTCTCGGTCGCCTTCCGTCCTGCTGTTTGTGCATATACAGTCCAAAGACCTGGGTTCTAATCCTGCCTCTACCATTCGCCCGCTGGGTGACCTTGGGCAGCCTCAATAAATAAATAAATCGATTGATCGATTGAACTCCAGCAGAGGCCCGATTTCCCCTTAAAGAATGACGTTTTCTCTCTCGGTCGCCTTCCATCCTGCTGTTTGTGCATATGCAGTCCAAAGACCTGGGTTCTAATCCTGCCTCTACCATTTGCCCGCTGGGTGACCTTGGGCAGCCTCAATAAATAAATAAATCGATTGATCGATTGAACTCCAGCAGATTACCGAGGCCCGATTTCCCCTTAAAGAATGACGTTTTCTCTCTCGGTCGCCTTCCATCCTGCTGTTTGTGCATATACAGTCCAAAGGCCTGGGTTCTAATCCTGACTCTACCATTCGCCCGCTGGGTGACCTTGGGCAGCCTCAATAAATAAATAAATCGATTGATCGATTGAACTCCAGCAGAGGCCCGATTTCCCCTTAAAGAATGACGTTTTCTCTCTCGGTCGCTTTCCATCCTGCTGTTTGTGCATACACAGTCCAAAGGCCTGGGTTCTAATCCTGCCTCTACCATTCGCCCGCTGGGTGACCATGGGCAAGTCATTTAACTTCTCTGTGCCTCTATTTCCTCATCTGTAAAATGGGGACTAAATACCGGTTCTCTCTCCCGCTAAGACCACGAGCCCTGCGTGGGGCAGAGACTGTCCTGATTAATTTGTGTCTATCCCAGCACTTAGTACAGTGCTTGGCGCGGAGTAAGTGCTTCCCAAGTATCACAATCAGCAACCGTCTTCAGAAGCGAGCGTCACCAGCCTATAATTTCCAAGATCGTCTCCGGAATCCTTTTTATAGAGGAACGTTACCTTGGCAATCTCCCTGGTTTCTGGTGGCGCGGACCATTTATAAATCTTTCCACGGGCTCGCCGGGCGTTCTGAAACTTTCCTGCTCGATTGCTCGGGTGCCATCTGAACCTGGTCGTTTGGTCTCCAGATGGTATTTATCGGACGCTTTACTATGTACTAAGCGCGTGGGACAGCGCGATACAACAGAGTCGGTGGACGCGCTCCCTCCCCACAGTGAGCTTACGATCTCGAGGGGGAGACTGACGTTAAGGTGAATAAATCGATTATGGATAATTGGGGTTCGACCCACTCCCTCCATCCCTCTCGCTCCCTGGCCATGGTGGATGTGCCACTGATGGATTGCTTGATTGGTAGATTGATTGGGGAGAAGCAGCGTGGGCTTTGGAGTCAGAGGTCATGGGTTCAAATGCCGGCTCTGCCGATTGTCAGCTTTGGGCAAGTCACTTCACTTCTCTGGGCCTCATCTGTAAAATGGAGATGAAAACTGGGAGCCCCCCGTGGGACAACCCGATCACCTTGTAACCTCCTCAGAGCTTAGAACAGTGCTTTGCACGTAGTAAGCGCTTAATAAATGCCATTATTATTATTATTATCCTGCTTGGTGTGTGATCTGGGGATGCCCTGCTCCCCCTATATTCTCCATCTCTCGCCCACGTCCTGCCTCTGGCCAGGAATGCCCTTCCTTTTCATATCTGACAATGACTCTCCCCGCCTTCCAAGCCCTAACTGAAGCAGCGCGGCTCAGTGGAGAGAGCCCGGGCTTTGGAGTCAGAGGTCACGGGTTCGTATCCTGACTCCCCCACATGTCGGCCGTGTGGCCTTGGGCGAGTCACTTCACGTCCCTGAGCCTCAGCTACCTCATCTGTAAAATGCGGATTAAGATTGTGAGCCCTACGTGGGGCGAGTTGATCTCCTTGTATCCCCCCCCAGCTCTTAGAACAGTGCTCTGCACGTAGTAAGCACTTAACAAATTCCATTATTATTGTTATTCATCATCATCATCATCATCAATCGTATTTATTGAGCGCTTACTATGTGCAGAGCACTGTACCAAGCGCTTGGGAAGTACAAATTGGCAACATATAGAGACAGTCCCTACCCAACAGTGGGCTCACAGTCTAAAAGGGGGAGACTTATTATTATTATTATTATTATTATTATCATTACTGAAGGCCCATCTCCTCCAAGAGGCCTTCCCTGACCAAGCCCTCCTTTCCTCTCCTCCCACTCCCAAGTCGCCCTGACTTGCTCCCTCTATCCACCCCCATCCCAGCCTCACAGTGCGTGTATACGTAGCCGTAATGTGATTATTTCTATTTATTTCCGTCTAACCTCTCTAGCCCCCGCTCAGGATGGCAACTGGAGAGTTTCCAGTCCTCTACCAGTCTCGGCTACGGGAAGGAGAGTCAAGCAGCGGCCTGTCCATTCCCTTCCTAGCTTGGCTCCCTTCTCTCCTTCTCCAGCCCAGCCCGCACCCTCCGCTCCTCCACCGCTAATCTCCTCCCTGTACCTCGCTCTCGCCTGTCCCGCCATCGACCCCCGGCCCACGTCATCCCCCGGGCCTGGAATGCCCTCCCTCTGCCCACCCGCCAAGCTAGCTCTCTTCCTCCCTTCAAGGCCCTGCTGAGAGCTCACCTCCTCCAGGAGGCCTTCCCAGACTGAGCCCCTTCTTTCCTCTCCCCCTCATCCCCCTCTCCATCCCCCCGTCTTACCTCCTTCCCTTCCCCACAGCACCTGTATATATGTATATATGGTTGTACATATTTATTACTCTATTTATTTATTTATTTATTTTACTTGTACATTTCTATCCTACTTATTTTATTTTGTTGGTATGTTTGGTTCTGTTCTCTGTCTCCCCCTTTTAGACTGTGAGCCCACTGTTGGGTAGGGACTGTCTCTATGTGATGCCAATTTGTACTTCCCAAGCGCTTAGTACAGTGCTCTGCACATAGTAAGCGCTCAATAAATACGATTGATTGATTGATTGATTGATTGGCCAGTGGCTAGCGAGGGGAAGGCCATCTGCTACCATCGAGTCAAAACTCACCCGTGCTGGGCAGCGGCAGCGAAGGAGAGAGTTCCCCCTTTTAGACTGTGAGCCCACTGTTGGGTAGGGACTGTCTCTATGTGATGCCAATTTGTACTTCCCAAGCGCTTAGTACAGTGCTCTGCACATAGTAAGCGCTCAATAAATACGATTGATTGATTGATTGATTGATTGATTGAGGGCGGAGACTCGAGCTGACCGCGCGGAAGGCAGCGATGGTCAACCACTTCCAGATTTGGACCGAGGAAACTCTCTGGATTCACTACCGGAACGACTGCAGATGGAGAGCGGGGCGTTCCGGGAGAGATGCGTCCTCGGAGTCGCTGTGGGTCAGAGACGACGGCGCAAGACGACAACAGCAACCCCCTCTAGACTGTAAGCGTGCTGTGGGCAGGGATCGTATCTGCTATATTGTAATAATAACGCTAATAATGATGGCATTTATTCAGCGCTTACTATGTGCAAAGCACTGTTCTAAGCGCCGGGGGAGATACAAGGTGATCAGGTTGTCCCACGTGGGCCTCACAGCCTTCATCCCCATTTTAAAGTTGAGGGAACCGAGGCTCAAGGAAGTGACTTGCCCAAAGTCACACAGCTGGCAAGTGGCGGAGCCGGAATTTGAACCCATGACCTCTGACCCCAAAGCCCGGGCTCTTTCCACGGAGCCACGCTGCTCTGCACGCAGGAAGCGCTCAATAAATACGACTGACTGGACAATTTTGAAACTTCCCTAGGGAACAATAGATTAGTTTTCCCCACAAAAACTTCTAGACTGTGAGCCCACTGTTTCTAGACTGTGAGCCCACCGTTGGGTAGGGACCGTCTCTATATGTTGCCAGCTTGTACTTCCCAAGCGCTTAGTACAGTGCTCTGCACACGGTAAGCACTCAATAAATACGATTGATTGATTGATTGATTGATCAGGCGCTAAACTTGCCAATGCATATGCCTATAAAACCTGTCCCTATTTCAGAATTTTGCGTTGCCTCAGAGAAAGATTTGAATTTTTTTTCTGGTGTCTGTTAAACCCTTACTATGGGCCAGGCACTGTACTAAGCGCTGGGCGTTGACACAAGTTAAGCAGGTTGGGCACAGTCCCTGTCCCACACGGGGCTCACAGTCTTAATCTCCATTTTACAGGTAAGGTAACTGAGGCATAGAGAAGTGAAATGACTTGTCTAAGGTCACACAGTAGACAGGTGGCAGAGGCGGGGTTAGAACCCAGGTCCTTCTGACTCCAGTTTGAATTCATTCATTCATTTAATTGTATTTATTAAGCGCTTATTGCATGCAGAGCACTGTACTAAGCACTTGGAAAGTACAATTTGGACTAAACCTTGGCATGCTGGTGTTTTAGCATTCTGTCGCCATTCTCAACCCCGTGCCCCACCTTGCCCACACCATCCAGGCTGAGAAGCAGCGTGGCTCAGTGGAAAGAGCCCGGGCTTTGGAGTCGGAGGTCATGGGTTCAAATCCCGACTCTGCCAATTGTCAGCTGCGTGACTCTGGGCAAGTCACTTCACTTCTCTGGGCCTCAGTTCCGTCATCTGTAAAATGGGGATTAAAACTGCGAGCCCCCCGTGGGACAACCTGATCACCTTGTAACCTCCCCAGCGCTTAGAACAGTGCTTTGCACATAGTCAGCGCTTAATAAATACCATCATTATTATTATCCATCTGGGAAGGGGTTGAAGCTGCCCGAGCTGGGCGCCCTATTCCCGGGAAAACCTCCCAAACACAGTTGCCGTTTCATGTCTGGAACTGGGAACGGTGCCAGACTGAAGATTGGGAATTCTTCCAAGTCTCCCGGCCGCGTGTGGTTCGACGATCTGGCAGTCAGGAGTCAGGGCAGGGATTCTCTCAAAAAAAGGGCCGTTTTCCTGATTGAGGCTGTTGAAATGAACAAGATAGATCCAGGTCCTGGATATGGGGACAAAGGAAGGACAAAGGGTAACTGAGGCTACCAAATGAAATTCCGAGCCTCGCCTCCTGAGAGAGTAAGCATCCCAAGGGTCATTTTGGAGAAAGAAAGGATTTGCCAAAATAACGTGCCTCCCCGTCACTTCTGTCCTGAAAATGGGATTGTGGAAATTCATGCTTGTAGACGGAGAGCCCCAGATGGGACAGAGACCATAACCACTCTACTTATATCGCATCTACTCCAATAGACTGTGAGCTTCTCATTCACTCATTCATAAAATCATAATTATTCATTCATTCAGTCATTTATTGAGCGCTTACAATAACGTGCCTCCCCGCCACTTCTGTCCTGAAAATGGGATTGTGGAAATTCATGCTTGTAGACGGAGAGTCCCAGATGGGACAGAGACCATAACCACTCTACTTATATGGCATCTACTCCACTAGACTATGAGCTTCTCATTCACTCATTCATAAAATCATATTTGTTCATTCAGTCAGTCTTATTTATTGAGCACTTACTGCGTGCAAATGGGCAGGGATCACATCTACCAACTCAATCAATCTATTATTTTAGTTAATATGTTTTGTTTTGTTGTCTGTTTCCCCCTTCTAGACTGTGAGCCCGTTGTTGGGTAGGGACCGTCTCTCTATGTTGCCAACTTGTACTGCCCAAGCGCTTAGTACGGTGCTTTGCACACAGTAAGCGCTCAATAAATACGATTGAATGAATGAATGAATTATATTTATAGAGCACTTACTGTGTGCAGAGCACTGTACTAAGAGCTTGGGAAAGTACAATACAACAATAAATGGTGACATTCCCTGCCCACAACAAGTTTACGGTCTAGACGGGTGGAGACAGATATCATTCATTACAACAATAAATGGTGACATTTCCTGCCCACAACAAGTTTACGGTCTAGAGGGGCGGAGACAGATATCATTCATTCATTCAATCGTGTTTATTGAGCACTTACTGTGTGCAGAGCACTGTACTAAGCACTTGGGAAGGACAAGTCAGCAGCATATAGAGACGGTCCCTACCCAACAACGGGCTCACAGTCTAGAAGGAGGAGACAGACAACAAAACAAGTAGACAAGGGTCAATACTATCAGATGCAAATAAATAAAATGACAGATTTGGACATAGAGGCTGGGAGGCGAGAAGAGGAAAGGGAGCAAGTCAGGGTGACGCGGAAGGGAGGGGGAGATGAGGAAAAGTGAGGCTTAGTGTGGGAAGGCCTCTTGGAGGAGATGGGCCTTCAGTAAGGCTTTGAAGACGGGGAGAGGAATTGTCTGTAGGATGTTGCCAATTTGTACTTCCCAAGCGCTTAGTACAGTGCTCTGCACATAGTAAGCGCTCAATAAATACGATTGATGATGATAATGATGATGTGAGGAGGGAGGGCATTCCAGGCCAGAGGTAGGACGTGGTCCAGGGGTCGAAGGTGGGACAGGCGAGAACGAGGCCCACTGAGGAGGTGAGCGGCGGCAGAGGAGCGGAGGGTGTGGGCTGGGATGGAGAAGGAGAGAAGAGGGGGTGAGGTAATAATAATAATAATAATGATATTTCTTAAGCGCTTACTATGTGCAAGGCACCGTTCTAAGCGCTGCGGAGATTACAAGGTGATCAGGTTGTCCCACGGGGGGGCACACAGTTTTAATCCCCATTTTACAGATGAGGTAACTGAGGCACAGAGTAGGAGGGGGCGAAGTGATGGAGAGCCTTGAAGCCGAGAGTGAGGAGTTTTTGTTTGGCACAGAGGTGGATGGGCAACCACTGAAGGTTCTGGAGGAAAGGGGGTGACGTGTCCTGAACGTTTCTGTAGGAAAATGATTCGGAAGGAAGTGTGGAGTGGGAAGAGACAGGAGGCTGGGAGCTCAGCAAGGAGGCTGATGTAGTATTCCACGTGGGACGGGATGAGTGATTGGATTAACTTGTTAGCATTTTGTTCTGACGATTTTGACACCTGTCTACATGTTTTGTGGTGTTGTCTGTCTCCCCCTTCTAATCAATCAATCAATCGTATTTATTGAGCGCATACTGTGTGCAGAGCACTGTACTAAGCGCTTGGGAAGTACAAGTCGGCAACATATAGAGACTGTCCCTACCCAACAGTGGGCTCACAGTCTAGAAGGGGGAGACAGAGAAAGAAGGGGGAGACTGTGAGCCCGTTGTTGGGTAGGGACCGTCTCTATATGTTGCCGACTTGTACTTCCCAAGCGCTTAGTACAGTGCTTTGCACACAGTAAGTGCTCAATAAATAACGATTGAATGAACGAATGAATGACTGTCCTCTCCCAAACACTTAGTCCAATGCTTTGAACACAGTCATCATCGTATTTATTGAGCGCTTACTATGTGCAGAGCACTGTACTAAGCGCTTGGGAAGTACAAATTGGCAACATCTAGAGACAGTCCCTACCCAACCGCGGGCTCACAGTCTAGAAGGGGGAGACGGAGAACAAAGCCAAACGTACTGACGAAATAAAATAAATAGAAGAGATAGGCACAAGCAAAAGAAATAAATAAATAAATGAGTAATAAATATGTACAAACATATATACATATATACAGGTGCTGCGGGGAAGGGAAGGAGGTAAGATGGAATCATAGGAGAACAAAACCAAACATACTAACGAAATAAACTAAATAGAATAGATAGGCACAAGCAAAATAAATAAATAAATAAATGAGTAATAAATATGTACAAACATCTATACATATATACAGGTGCTGTGGGGAAGGGAAGGAGGTAAGATGGAATCATAGGAGAACAAAACCAAACATACTAACGAAATAAACTAAATAGAATAGATAGGTACAAGTCAAATAAATAAATAAATAAATGTGTAATAAATATGTACAAACATCTATACATATATACAGGTGCTGTGGGGAAGGGAAGGAGGTAAGATGGAATCATAGGAGAACAGAACCAAACATACTAATGAAATAAACTAAATAGAATAGATAGGTACAAGTCAAATAAATAAATAAATAAATGTGTAATAAATATGTACAAACATCTATACATATATACAGGTGCTGTGGGGAAGGGAAGGAGGTAAGATGGAATCATAGGAGAACAAAACCAAACGTACTAACGAAATAAACTAAATAGAATAGATAGCACTCAATAAATACCGCTGATTGATTGAAATTCCGGCCCTTAGTACGGTGCTTGGCACATAGTAAGAGCTTAAATATCACAATTATTTGCATTGCTGTTGCATACCTGTGCCTCCTTCTTCCCCCTTCTCTAATATATATGGAGCCCAGACTTTGTCAACTCCCTTTGGTAGGAGGATGAAGAGGAAGAGGCTGGGAAGTAATTCCATGAGAGTGAGTCCCAGAATTTTACAGATGAGGTAACTGGGGCCTGAAGAAGTCAAGTGACTTACCCAAGGTCACCCAGCAGACAGGTGGTGGAGCCAGGATTAGAACCCAGGTCCTTCTGCCTCCCAAGGCCCGGGCTCTATCCGCTAGGCTTCCTTAGGGTTTGTAAGATGAGGAATAGGAAGTAAAGTTCGCCCCCGATCTCCTCCTTCCAACACTCAATCCCCTAGTATTTGTTGAATACTACAGTAGGCGTTCAATACGTATGATTGAATGAAGGTGAAGCCAGGATTAGAACCCATATCCTGAGAAGCAGCGTGGCTCAGTGGAAAGAGCCCGGGCTTTGGAGTCAGGGGTCAGGGGTTCGAATCCCAGCTCCACCACATGTCTGCTGTGTGACCTTGGGCAAGTCACTTAACTTCTCTGAGCCTCCGTTACCTCATCTGTAAAATGGGGATGAAGACTGTGAGCCCCCCGTGGGACAACCTGATCATGTTATATCCCCCAGCGCTTAGAACAGTGCTTTGCATGTAGTAAGCACTTAACAAATGCCATTATTATTATTATATCCTTCTGACTTTTATTCTGATGACTTGACAGTGTGGCTCAGTGGAAAGAGCCCGGGCTTTGGAGTCGGAGGTCATGGGTTCAAATCCCGGCTCCACCAATTGTCAGCTGGGTGACTGTGGGCAAGTCACTTAACTTCTCCGTGCCTCAGTTGCCTCAACTGTAAAATGGGGATTAAGACTGCGAGCCCCCTGTGGGACAACCTGATCACCTTGTAACCTCCCCAGCGCTTAGAACAGTGCTCTGCACATAGTAAGCACTTAATAAATACCATTATTATTATTATTATTATTATTATTATTTGGGGGATAGCAAGATGCGAGCAGGTAAATATGAGCTGATAAAGAGACTTCAAGCTTCTGCTTGATGGGGAGGGGATTTAGGTAGCCACTGGAAGATTCTCAAGAGAGGATGACGTGCCATCATCATCAATCGTATTTATTGAGCGCTTACTATGTGCAGAGCACTGTACTAAGCGCTTGGGAAGTACAAATTGGCAACATATAGAGACAGTCCCTACCCAACAGTGGGCTCACAGTCTAAAAGACTGCCATGGGATGTTTTGAATAGATTCCTCCAAACCGTAAGCCCCGATGGACAGAGAACGTGTCTACCAAATCCCAAGCGCTTAGTACAGTGTTCTGCACATGGTACGTGCTTGATGACGTTGATTGATTGGGTGCTGTTCCACCCTTTAAACCCTTGGAAATTCAAATGGCAACGATTCTAGTGGCCAGGTTTTTATTGTCGATTTTTTAATCACCGTGGTTATAAGGTACTTGGACAATTCCCACACTGTGATAACCTAAACATCTGAGAAATATCAACAATGGGGAAGCAGCGTGGCTTAGTGGAAAGAGCCGGGGCTTGGGAATCAGAGGTCGTGGGTTCTAATCCCGGCTCTGCCACTTGTCAGCTGCGTGACTTGGGGCAAGTAATAATAGTAATAATAATAATAATGGCATTTATTAAGCACTTACTATGTGCAAAGCACTGTTCTAAGCACTGGGAAGGTTACAAGGTGATCAGGTTGTCCCACGGGGGGCTCACAGTCTTCATCCCCATTTTACAGATGAGGTAACTGAGGCCCAGAGAAGTTAAGCAACTTGCCCAAAGTCACGCAGCTGGCAATTGGCGGAGCTGGGATTTGAACCCATGACCTCTGACTCCGAAGCCCGTGTTCTTTTCCACTGAGCCACGCTGCTTCCCGATGCTGAGTGACGCTGATTCACTTCTTTGTGCCTCAGTTCCCTCATCTGTAAAATGGGGATTAAGACCGTGAGCCCCCCGTGGGACAACCCGCTAACCTTGTATCTATCCCAGTGCTTAGAACAGTACTTGGCATATAGTAAGCACTTAACAAATACCATCATTATTATTGTTATTATTATTATTAATTCATTCATTCATTCAATCGTATTTATTGAGCGCTTACTGTGTGCAGAGCACTGTACTAAGCGCTTGGGAAGTACAAGTTGGCAATCAATCAATCAATCATATTTATTGAGCGCTTACTGTGTGCAGAGCACTGTACTAAGCGCTTGGGAAGTACAAGTTGGCAACATCTAGAGACGGTCCCTACCCAACAGCGGGCTCACAGTCTAGAAGGGGCGGACAGACAACAAAACAAGACATATTAACAAAATAAAATAATTAGAATAAATATGTACAAATAAAATAGAGTAATAAATATGTACAAATATATATACATATATACAGGTGCTGTGGGGAGGGGAAGGAGGTAAGGCGGGGGGATGGGGAAGGGGAGGAGGGGGAGAGGAAGGAGGGGGCTTAATGACGTTATATACTTGTGCCAACATCGAGAAACTCAGCAGAAATCCAAGTCTGTGAGGACATTTTAGCAGTGTGGCCTAGTGGATAGAGTTCTAATCCTGGCTCCACCGTTTGTCTGCCGTGTGACCTTGGGTGGGTCACTTCACTCCTCTGCACCTCAGTTCCCTCATCTGCAAAATGGGGATTAAGACAGTGAGCCCCATGGGGGACAGGGACTGTGTCCAACCTGATTAGCTTATATCTACCCCGGCGCTCATTACAGTGTCTAACAGAATAACTGCTTAACAAATACCATAAAAAAAAAAAGCCTCTTACAACATCTAAAGCACAGCCAGATTTTTGCTTCTGTTTACCAGGATGACTCAGAGTGTGAGATGGAAAAAAGGGACTTCTTGTTATCAGAGTATCCCTAGGGGAATTCAGTTCATTAGCCCAATGGCCTGAAATGTGAGCCCCCCGTGGGACAACCTGATCACCTTGTAACCTCCCCAGCGCTTAGAACAGTGCTTTGCACATAGTAAGCGCTTAACAAATACCATCATCATTATTATTGTTATTAAATGATGTTACAAGAAAAAAGGATTGTGGCTAAAAAAAAAAAATGAGAAGCAGTGGAAAGAGCAAGAGTCTGGAAGCCAGAGGTCCACCTCCCTGCTGTATGACCCTGGGCAAGTCACTTCACTTCTCTGTGCCTCTGTTTCCTCATCTGTAAAATGGGATTCAAAGCCTGTTTCTCCCCCGCTTACTTAGACTGTGAGCCCCGTGGGGGACAGGGACTGTGTCTGACCTGATCATTTTAAATCCAAGCCAGGAAATGGGATTGGACGCAGCCCCTGTCCCACGTGGGGCTCACAGTCTCCATCCCCGTTTCACAGATGAGGGAACCGAGGCCCAGAGAAGTGAAGCGACTTGCCCAAGGTCACCCAGCAGTGGCCAAGTGGCGGAGGGGGGATTAGAACTCAGGTCCCTCTGAATCCCAGGCCCAGGAGGGGTGGGTGGGCAGAGATGATGATGATGATGATGATAACAGCATTTATTAAGCGCTTACTATGTGCAAAGCACTTTTCTAAGCGCTGGGGAGGTTACAAGGTGATCAGGTTGTCCCATGGGGGCTCACAGTCTTCACCCCCATTTTACAGATGAGGTATCTGAGGCACAGAGAAGTGAAGTGACTTGCCCAAAGTCACACAGCTGACAACTGGCAGAGCTGGAATTTGAACCCATGACCTCTGACTCCAAAGCCTGTGGTCTTTCCACTGAGCCACGCTGCTTCTTTGATGATGCCTCTGCGGCCCCTTCCTCTCCCGGCCACCCGGCCAGAGAAGGGGGCTTTAGCCCTCTGGAGAAGCAGTGTGGCTCAATGGAAAGAGCCCGGGCATGGGAGTCAGAGGTCGTGGGTTCTAATCCCGGCTCTGCCAATTGTCAGCTGTGTGACTTTGGGCGAGTCACTTCTCTGCGCCTCAGTTACCTCATCTGGAAAATGGGGATTAAGACTGTGAGCCCCACGTGGGACAACCTGATTACCATGTATCTACCCCAGTGCTTAGAACAGTGCTTGGCACCTAGTAAGCGCTTAGTAAATACCACCATCATCATCATCCAGGACAAGCTCCCCAGCACTTAGAACAGTGCTTGGCACCTAGTAAGTGCTCAACAAATACCACCATTGGGTAGGGAGCGTCTCTCTATGTTGCCAACTTGTACTTCCCAAGCGCTTAGTACAGTGCTCTGCACACAGTAAGCGCTCAATAAATATGATTGAATGAATTAATGGATGAATGAAAGGCTCCCCAGCGCTTAGAACAGTGTTTGGCACCTAATCAGCCCTTAGATATGGCTCAGTGGAAAGAGCCCGGGCTTTGGAGTCAGAGGTCATGGGTTCAAATTCCGGCTCTGCCAACGGTCAGCTGTGTGACTTGGGGCAAGTCACTTCTCTGGGCCTCAGTTCCCTCATCTGTAAAATGGGGATGAAGACTGTGAGCCCCCCGTGGGACAACCTGATCACCTTGTAACCTCCCCAATGAGCCCGCTGTTGGGTAGGGACCATCTCTCTATGTTGCCAACTTGTACTTCCCAAGCGCTTAGTCCAGTGCTCTGCACACAGTAAGCGCTCAATAAATACGATTGAATGAATGAACAGTGCTTTGCATCATCATCATCATCAATCGTATTTATTGAGCGCTTACTATGTGCAGAGCACTGTACTAACAGCTTGGGAAGTACAAATTGGCAACATATAGAGACAGTCCCTACCCAACAGCGGGCTCACAGTCTAAAAGGGGGAGACAGAGAACAAAACCAAACATACTAACAAAATAAAATAAATAGAATAGACATGTACAAGTAAAATAAATAAATAAATAAATAGAGTAATAAATCCGTACAAACATATATACATATATACAGGTGCTGTGGGGAAGGGAAGGAGGTAAGATGGGGGGGATGGAGAGGGGGACGAGGGGGAGAGGAAGCACATAGTAAGCGCTTAACAAATCATCATCATCATCAATCGTAGTTATTGAGCGCTTACTGTGTGCAGAGCACTGTACTAAGCGCTTGGGAAGTACAAATTGGCAACATAGAGACAGTCCCTACCCGACAGCGGGCTCACAGTCTAAAAAGGGGAGACAGAGAACAAAACCAAACATACTAACAAAATAAAATAAATAGAATAGAGATGTACAAGTAAAATAAATAAATAAATAGAGTAATAAATCCGTACAAACATATATACATATATACAGGTGCTGTGGGGAAGGGAAGGAGGTAAGATTGGGGGGGGGGGGGGATGGAGAGGGGGACGAGGGGGAGAGGAAGCACATAGTAAGCACATAGTAAGCGCTTAACAAATCATCATCATCATCATCATCAATCGTATTTATTGAGCGCTTACTGTGTGCAGAGCACTGTACTAAGCGCTTGGGAAATACAAATTGGCAACATATAGAGACAGTCCCTACCCAACAGCTGGCTCACAGTCTAAAAGGGGGAGACAGAGAGCAAAACCAAACATACTAACAAAATAAAATAAATAGAATAGATATGTACAAGTAAAATAAATAAATAAATAGAGTAATAAATCCATACAAACATATATACATATATACAGGTGCTGTGGGGAAGGGAAGAAGGTAAGATGGGGGGGGATGGAGAGGGGGACGAGGGGGAGAGTAAGCACATAGTAAGCACATAGTAAGCGCTTAACAAATGCCATCATCATTATTATTATTATAAATGCCGTTATCATAATTATTATTAAGCCATATGACGATGATGATGCTGGAAGCAGTTGAAAGGGGGGGGCGCCTTGTGGGTGAAGGGCCGGCAGGGGGCGCCGGCGAGGCGGCCCGGCCCCGAGGACCCGCCTCCCCCTGGCAGGCCTCCGCCCTGCTCCTCCTCCTCTCCTCCTCCTCCTCTCCTCCTTCTCCTCCTCCTCCTCCTCCTCCTCCTCCTCTCTTTCTCCTCCTCCTCCTCCGCCCCCATCGCCCCCCAACAGCCGCCACGGGAGCTGCCCGGCCAGGTAAGTCATCCCGGGGGTCCCCCAGGCCTCGGACCCCCTTTCCTCTCCCCCTCCCTCCCTCCCCCTTTCTTTCAGCCCCCTCTCCCAGCTCCCCACCGCGCCTTTCTGCATTGCCACTAATGCCCGGCTCCCCCTCCTAGCCGGGAACCTCTCCCCATCTGCCATCTATTCACTTCTATTCAGATGGGCCTCCCCTCTAGCCTGTAAGCTGTCCCTATCATCTGCCATTTATTTACCTCCATCAATCTGTGCCTTCCCCTAGATTGTAAGCTGTCCCTATCTGCCATTTATTTACCTCTATCAATCTGTGCCTTCCCCCTAGACTGTAAGCTGTCCCTATCTGCCATTTATTTACCTCTATCAATTTGTGCCTTCCCCCTAGACTGTAAGCTGTCCCTATCTGCCGTTTATTTACCTCCATCAATTTGTGCCTTCCCCCTAGACTGTAAGCTGTCCGTATCTGTCATTTATTGACTTCTATTCATACGTGCCTCTCCCCTAGACTGTAAGCAATCCGTATCTGTCATTTATTGATTTCTATTCAAGTGTTTCTCCCCCCAGACTGTAAGCTGTCCGTATCTGCCATTTATTGACTTCTATTCATATGTGCCTCTCCCCTAGACTGTAAGCAATCCGTATCTGGCATTTATTGATTTCTATTCAAATGTTTCTCCCCCCTAGACTGTAAGCTGTCCATATCTGCCATTTATTGACTTCTATTCATACATGCCTATCCCCTAGACTGTAAGAAATCCGTATCTGTCATTTATTGATTTCTATTCATATGTTTCTCCCCCCTAGACTGTAAGCTGTCCGTATCTGTCATTTATTGATTTCTATTCAAATGTTTCTCCCCCCTAGACTGTAAGCTGTCCGTATCAGTCATTTATTGACTTTTATTCATACGTGCCTCTCCCCTAGACTGTAAGCAATCCGTATCTGTCATTTATTGATTTCTATTCAAATGTTTCTCCCCCCTAGACTGTAAGCTGTCCGTATCTGCCATTTATTGACTTCTATTCATATGTGCCTCTCCCCTAGACTGTAAGCAATCCGTATCTGTCATTTATTGATTTCTATTCATATGTTTCGCCCCCCTAGACTGTAAGCTGTCTGTACCTGCCATTTATTGACTTCTATTCATATGTGCCTCTCCCCTAGACTGTAAGCTGTCCATATCTGTCATTTATTGCCTTCTATTCATATGTTTCTCCCTCCTAGTCTGTAAGCTGTCCTTATCAGTCATTTACTTACCTCTATTCATTTGTGCCTCCCCCCCGACTGTAAGCTGTCCCTGTCATTTATTGACTTCTATTCATATGTTTCTCCCCACTAGACTGTAAACTGTCCATATCTGCCATTTATTAACTTCTATTCATATGTGCCTCTCCCCTAGACTGTAAGCTGTCCGTATCTGTCATTTATTTCCCTCTGTTCATTTGTGCCTCCCCCCTAGACTGTAAGCTGTCCCCATCTGTCATTTATTGACTTCCATTAATATGTTTCTCCCCCCTACACTGTAAGCTGTCTGTATCTGTTATTTACTTACCTCTGTTCATTTGTGCCTCCCCCCTAGACTGTAAAATATCCATATCCGTCATTTATTTTGTTCTATTCTTATGGGCCTCCCCCCTAGACTGTAAACTGTCTGTATCTGTCATTTATTCATTCATTCAATCATATTTATTGAGTGCTTACTGTGTGCAGAGTACTGTACTAAGCGCTTGGGAAGTACAAGTTGGCAACAGATAGAGACGGTCCCTACCCAACAACGGGCTCACGGTCTAGAAGGGGGGAGACAGACAACAAAACAAAACATGTAGAAATAAAGAAATAGAGTCAAAATAATTTATTGACTTCTATTCATATGGGCCTCCCCCCTAGACTTTAAGATGTCCATATCTATCATTTATTGACTTCTATTCAAATATTTCTCCGCTCTAGACTGTAAGCTGTCCATATCTATCATTTACTCACCTCTATTCACTTGTGCCTTCCCCCTAGATTGTAAGTTGTCCATATCTGTCATTTATTATCCTCCTTCCCTTCCCCACAGCACCTGTATGTATGTATATATGTTTGTACATATTTATTACTCTATTTATTTATCTATTTTACTTGTACATATCTATTCTATTTATTTTATTTTGTTAGTGTGTTTGGTTTTGTTCTCTGTCTCCCCCTTTTAGACTGTGAGCCCACTGTTGGGTAGGGACCGTCTCTATATGTTGCCAACTTGTACTTCCCAAGCGCTTAGTACAGTGCACGCAGTAAGTGCTCAATAAATACGATTGATTGATTGATTATTGACTTCTATTCATGTGGGCCTCCCCCCTAGACTTTAAGATGTTCGTATCTATCATTTATTGACTTCAATTCAAATATTTCTCCCCTCTAGACTGTAAGCTGTCCATATCTATCATTTACTCACCTCTATTCACTTGTGCCTTCCCCCTAGGATTGTAAATTGTCCATATCTGTCATTTATTGACTTCTGTGCATATGGGCCTCCCCCTTAGACTGTAAGCTGTCCGTACCTGTCATTTACTTACCTCTATTCATTTGTGCCTCACCACTAGACTGCAAGCTGTAGGCATCTGTCATTTATTGACTTCTATTCATATGCATCTTCCCCCTAGATTGTAAACTGTCCCTATCTGCCATTTACTTACCTCTATTCATTTGTGCCTCCCCCCAGACTATAAGATGTCCATATCTGTCATTTATTTACTTCTGTTTATGTGCACCTCCCCCCTAGACTGTAAGCTGTCCATATCTGTCATTTTTTTTACTTGTGTTCATATGCATCTCCCCCCAGACTGTAAGCTGTCCGTATCTGTAGTTTACTTACTTCTAATCATATGTGTCTCCCCCTCTAGACTGGAAGCTGTCCGAATCTGCAATTTATTTATTTCCATTCATGTCTGTCTCCCCCTCGAGAACGTGAACTGGCCGTAACTGTAAATAATGTATTTATTCCTATTCGTGTCTGTCTTCCCCTCTAGACTGTAAACTGTCCATACCTGTCATTTATTTACTTCCATTCATATGTCTCCCCCTCTAAACTGTAAACTGTCCATATCTGTAATTTATTTATTTCTATTCATAGGTGTCTCTTCTTCTAAACTGTAAACTGTCCTTGTCTGCAATGTATTTATTTCCATTCACACCTGTCTCCCCCCTAGACTGTAATTTATTTATTAATTTTTATTCACATCTGGCCCCCCAAAAACCGTAAACCAAATATATATGTATTTTCATTTATTTCAATTCATGGGTCTCCACCTCTAGACTGTAAGCTGTCTATAGCTGTAATTTATTTAGTTCTATTCATCTCTTTCTCCCCCTCTGGACTGTAAACTGTCCATAGCTGTAATTTACTTAGTCCCACTAATGTCTGTCTTCCCCTTTAGACTGTAAACCGTCCACATCAGTAATTTATTTATTTCCATTAATCCATCTCCCCCTCTAGACTGTAAGGTGTTCAGATGTGTAATTTATTTATTTCTTTTCACGTCTGTCTCCGCCTCTGGACTGTAAACTATCCGTATCTGTAATTTATTGGTTTCTATTAATGTATGTCCCCCCCCCCCGGCCCAAGCTGTCCGTATCCTCAATACATTTATTTATGTTTATGTCCGTCTTCCCTGTAGACTGTAAACTCGTTGCGGGCAGGGAATGTGCCTGTTGATTGTTCTCTCGTCCTCTTCCTAGGCTCAGTCCGGTGCTCTGCACAGCAAGTGCTCAATAAATACGATTGATTGAGTGACCGAGCGGCTCGCTGGGGCGAGGCCTGGACCGTGGGGTGCCCCCCTATAAAGCCACCCGACCCCTCCGGGCCTGGCGGAGATAGGGGCTGAGGGGAGGCCAGTGTGGGCAGGGCTGGGGGCGTCCAGCACATCAGCAGCCCCAAGGCGGCCCTTCCAGCCTGGGGCTGGGGAAGCGCTCCAAAGGGCCGGCGGACAGGGTCGCCACCATTTGCAACCGGTGGTCGGGCTGACCCAAAGTTTTCTCCGGGGTTTACCCACCCTTTGGGTCCTCCGACCTTTCCACAATAAGCCCTGGAGTTCACCCTCCAAAAGGGACACAGAGGGATTGCTTTTCTCCAGATTTAGATGTTCGCGCTGATTTCCGTCAATCCGTCAAGCTATCGATGGTATTCACTGAGCGCTTGCTGTGCGCAGAGCTTGGGAGAGTACACAGTACAACCGAGTTGGAAGACGTGTTCCCTTGCCCGCAAACGAGCTGGGTTGGTGCTGTCTCCAAACTATTATTATTGTTATTATTATCCCGGCTCCACTACTTGTCTGCTGTGTGACCTAGGGCGAGTCACTTCGCTTCTCCGGGCCTAAGGTCTCTCATCTGTAAAATGGGGATGAAGACTGTGAGCCCCATGTGGGACATCATCATCATCATCAATCGTATTTATTGAGCGCTTACTATGTGCAGAGCACTGTACTAAGCGCTTGGGAAGTACAAATTGGCAACATATAGAGACAGTCCCTACCCAACAGTGGGCTCACAGTCTAAAAGGGGGAGACAGAGACCAAACATACTAACAAAATAAAATGTTTACTGCGTCTAACCTGATTAACTCCAGTCTACCCCAGCGCTTAGAACAGTTCCTGGGACATAGTAAGCGCTTAACAGATACCATCATCAAGCGCTCTGCACGCAGTAAGTTCTCAATAAATACGATTGAATGAATTAATGAATTATTATAAATATAATGGATTGACCGATGATCGCCTCCTGGGCTTCGGGTTTAAGAGGCCTTCGGGCCCCTGAAGGACCCATCCTCTCAGGTCTGACCCCCCGAGTGAAGCCCTGGTCCCCCCGGTTTTTAGCATCCGGGGGGGGGGCTGCTAAGGGGTTCGAAGGGGTCCGGGGAGGGAGGGATGGTACTGTTGTCTGCTCTCCCCCCAACCCCTGCCCCTTCCACTTGGGCTTTGCTTGGCAGCCTCCTGTTGTTGTCATAGTTTTTTCATCCTTTCCGCTAGCCTCGGGCTAATCCCCTCTCTGGCAGATTAGATGGGGGCCAGGCCAGGAGGGAAATCTGGACAGGGAAGGAAGGGAATCCTGTCAGGGAGAAGGGAAATCTGGTCCAGGGGAGGGAAATCAGGACGGGAGGAGGAAAATCTGGTCGGGGAGGAGGGAAACCTGATTCGGGAAGAGGGAAATCTGGATGCGAAGTACTGACAGGGAGGAGGGAAATCTGGCTCGGGAAGAGGGAAATCTGAATGGGAAATACCATCAGGGAGGAGGGAAATCTGGATGGGGAAGAGGGGAATCCTGTCAGGAAGAAGAGAAATCTGGATGGGGAAGAGGGGAATCCCGTCAGGAAGAAGAGAAATCTGGACAGGGAAGAGGGGAATCCTGTCAGGAAGAAGAGAAATCTGGACGGGGAAGAGGGGCATCCCGTCAGGGAGAAGAGAAATCTGGATGGGGACGAGGGGAATCCCATCAGGAAGAAGAGAAATCTGGATGGGAAAGAGGGGAATCCCATCAGGAAGAAGAGAAATCTGGATGGGGAAGAGGGGCATCCCGTCAGGAAGAAGAGAAATCTGGATGGGGAAGAGGGGCATCCCGTCAGGGAGAAAAGAAATCTGGATGGGGAAGAGGGGAATTCCTGTCAGGGAGAAGAGAAATCTGGACGGCAAAGAGGGGCATCCCGTCAGGGAGAAAAGAAATCTGGATGGGGAAGAGGGGAATTCCTGTCAGGGAGAAGAGAAATCTGGACGGCAAAGAGGGGAATCCTGTCAGGGAGAAGAGAAATCTGGACGGCGAAAAGGGGAATCCTGTCAGGGAGAAGAGAAATCTGGAAGTGGAGGAGAGAAGGGAAATCTGTTGGCAGAAGGGAAAACTGGACCAGGAGGAGGAAAATCTGGTCAGAGAGGAGGTGAATCCTGTCAGGGAGAAGGGAATCTAGATGGGGAGGAGGGCAATCCAATTGGGGAGGAGGGCAGCCTAGTCGGCGAGAAGGGCAATCTGCTTGGGGAGGAGGGCAGCGTGGTCGGGAGTTGACGCCTCGTCCTTCCGTTCACCCGCAGTCTCTGGCCGGAAGCGAGGGGGCCGGACCATGGTGGACCCCGTGCCCGAGGAGAGGAAGCCAGGGGCCGGCCCCGGGGGCCCCGGGGAGGATGGGGCGGCCGCTCCCGCGTCCCCCGGTGGGGCCCGCTCGCCCCCGGCCCCCTCGGCCTCGCCCGTCGCCACCAAGGCCGAGGCCCCGGCCGGGCCCGAGGAGGATCGGCGGCCCGGGGACCAGTCGCCGCTGCTGCACCTGGACCTGTTCAACTTCGACCGGCCCGAGGCGGAGGGCAGCCGCTACGTGCTGACCAGCCCGCGCTCGCTGGAGGCCTGCGCCCGCTGCGCCGTCAAGCCCGTGGAGCTGCTGCCGCGCCCGCTGGCCGAGCTGGTGAGGGAGGCCCCCGGCCGCTCCATGCGGGTGGCCGCCGGGCTCTTCGAGGCCTACGAGGCCGAGCGCCGCGCCAAGCTGAGGCGCTGCCGGGCCGAGCGCGAGCGCATCGTGCGCGACGAGAAGCGGCGACTCTTCACGCCCGCCCCGCTGCCCGCGGTGGGGGGCAGCGCCAGCCTCCCGGCCTCCCCCGGGCCCTGCCGGCCCCGCGCCGCCGCCCCCGCCTCCTCCCGCTCTTCTCCGGCCCCCCGGCCCCGGCCCGGCCGCAAGAGCCACTCGCTGGACTCTCTGTCGCGGAGGCGGGAAGGCCCCGGCGGCTCCGAGTCCGGGGCCTCGTCGTCCTCCTACAGCGGCGAGAGCCTGCGGGAGCGCTGGCCCGCCGGGGCCGCCGCGGCCACCGACGACGACGGGGAGGCCGGGGTCTCCTCCCCGGGGTCCCCCGCGTCCGGCCGCCCCCGCCGGCCCCCGCGTCCGGCCGCCCGCAGCGTCAGCCTGGGCGACCTGAGCCAGTCTCCGCGCACGGCGCGCCAGGTGGAGCGCATCGTGCGGCAGGTGCGGGCGGAGCGGGGCCTGCCGCGCGAGGTGCCCGAGCGGGACCGCAAGATCGCGGCCCTGATGCTGGCCCGCCACCAGGAAGAGCGGCTGCTGCAGGCCCGCAGGCAGGCCGCCCGCTGCCAGTGGGAAGAGCAGCGCGCCCGGGCCGAGGAGCGGCGCCGGGCCGAGGAGCGCGACAAGCAGCTGGGGCTGGAGCGAGGCCGCCGGGCCTGGGCGGAGCAGGTGGAGGCCCGGCGTGGCCGGCTGGGCCGGGAGCAGGCGGAGGAGGCCCGGCGACGGCAGCGCCAGTGTGCCCGCGGAGAGGAGCGCTGGAGGGAGCAGGCCGAGCGGCAGGGGCGGCTGCGGCGGGAGCGGGCCGAGCGCGAGGCCCAGGACGATCTGCGCCGCAAGCTGGCCCAGGAGCGCAACCTGCGGCTGCGGGAGGAGGATCGGCGCCAGGGCCGCGAGCGGGAGGAGCGGGCCGGGCGCGAGCGGGCCGAGCGGGCCGAGCGCGCCCGCCAGCAGCAGGAGGGCCGCCGCCGCCGGGACCAGCGGGAGGCCGGCCGGGCCGAGCGCCAGCGCCACGAGGCCCTGCGGCTGGGCCTGGCCCGGCGGGAGCGCCAGGAGCGCGAGGACCTCAGCGGCTCGCTGGCCGCCAGCCTGGGCCGGGCCCGGGAGAACCGCGAGCAGCTGCAGGAGGGCCGCAGCCGGGGCCTGCGGGAGCGGGCCCTCCGCGAGGAGCAGCAGGGCCGCAGGGCCAAGGAGGAGGCCGAGCGCCAGGGCCGCGAGCGGCGGGAGCGGCTGGAGGCCCTGGCCCGGGCCGGGGAGCGGCGCCTCCGGGAGGCCGCCCGGGCGGCGGAGGAGGCCGCCCGCCGCCGGGCGCGGCAGGCCGGGCAGAGCCGCCTGGAGAAGGAGCGGGCCCAGCGGGCCAACAAGGAGAAGGTGGACCGGGACCGGGACGGGCGGCGGCGGGAGCTGGCTCTGGCCATCGAGCGCAAACTGGAGCGCAGCGAGCGGCTGTCGCGGGAGCGGCGGACCGCCCTGGAGGACGCCCGCTCCGCCGCCCGCGCCTCCTTCCACGTGCGGGACAAGGTGCGCCAGGAGACCGACACGCGCTCCTTCGACAAGATGGCCTTGGAGGCCCAGCTGCGAGCCGGGCTGGACCGCAAGTGAGGGCCGCCCCGCCGCCGCCGCCGCCGCCGGACGCACCGACCGCCTGTGCCTTAGCTCCCCGACGGGGTGGCCGGTCGGCGGGGAGGGGGCTTTCTCTCCCTCCCGCGGCGGGCGGGTGGGCCTCTCTCCATCCCGCCTCCTTTCTCCACGCCGTTTCGACGACCTCCTCCATGCCAGGCGATCGAGGGAAGCGGCCGCCCGCTCGGTCGAGGAGCGACGCGGCCCGGGGGGGAGACCGCCGGCCCCGGAGACGGAAGGAGGGGCCCGGGTCCTCGTCCGCTGGGTGACCTCGGGCCGTCCCCTTCCCTCCTCCGGGCCTCAGGTCCCTCAGCTGGAAAAGGGGGATCAAGACCGGCAGCCCCACGCGGGAAGGGGAACGCGTCCGACCCGATGGACTCGTCGCTACCCCAGCGCTCGGTACGGTGCCTGGCGCGGAGTGAGCGCTCAACCCATACCGTTGAAAAAAAAGAATCGTATTTATCGAGCGCTTACTGTGAGAGGAGCGCCGTACTAGGCGCTCGGGAGCGTCCGACGGATCAGAGTCGGTCGGCACGTTCCGTACCCACAACGGAGTTAACGGTCTAGTGGGGGGCAGCAGGAAAGATTGGCCCCCTCCTTCCTGATACCGCACAGAAGTCCGCCCCGTGTCAGCCGGCCCGAGAGCCTCTCGTCCGCCCGGTTTTGCCGGCGCCTCGAGCCCACTCCTTGAGGGGAGCCTCTCGGGAGGTTGCGAGAGAAGCCAGAAACACCCAACGGCAGCAGGAACCCCCCCTTCCCCTGTCCCCAAACCGGATTTAACTGCGGAGCTTCGATAAAGCTAGGCCGGGACCGGGAATGTCCCCTCCCCATTCCCTCTCCTCGCTGCTCAAGGCTTCAGGCGGGACCTGGAAGGAACGAATGTGAAGGCCAGACGGCGGCCTTCCCGAACTCAGAGCACAAAAAAGAGCCCCAAAGCACGTTTCTTGGCCCCCAAAGCGACCCTGCCTTAATGATCGATGCCACCCATTTGCTCCCCTAGTCCCCTTAATCCTCCTCTGGATTCCCTCCAGAGCACAGCCACCAGGACAGCCGGTCGGACCCTGGCGATCTGGGGAGCGATCCCTCCTCCGGAGACGGTGACCCGCGGTCGGCTGAGACGTCGACATCTGTCGCTCCGCGATTCCAGACGCGGATTTGCCTCTGCGAAACGCGAAGCCCCGGGGACGCGTCTTGGCCCTCTTCGTCTTTCCTGGTTTTTGAGGGTAGATTCTCGAGTAAGGATCCGCTGGCAGAATCAATCAATCATATTTATTGAACGCTTACGATATGCAGAGCACTGTACTAAGTGCTTGGGAAGTACAAGTTGGCAACATATAGAGACAGTCCCTACCCAACAGTGGGCTTACAATCTAGAATAAATCTTTGGTTCCCCTGGAACCGGGGACAAGGAAAAGCATAACGTGGGCAGTAAGCTCGTCGTGGGCAGGGGACGTAGCTCCCGACTCTGTTGTACTCTCCCAAGCGCTTAGTATGGAGCTCCTCACGCAGTGAGTGCTCAGTAAATACCGCCGATGATGATAACTAGGGCTGGAAACCCGCGTTCATTAGCTCGGCTCTTTCCCGCCCATTCCAGAAGGGCAGCTGCCTCCTGGAGCTGGCTAAGAGTGCGCAGAGATCTCTGATTTTTTTTCAATCGTATTTCTTGAGCGCTTACTGTGTGCAGAGCGCTGTACTAAGCGCTTGATTTGGTCACAGAAGCGGAAGATGAGGTTCCGTGAGGACATTCAAAGGGGAAAGAAATGTTCCTCTTAGGCCACGGTTGGGGTGGGGCGGGCCTGAAGCTTAATTTAACGTGCTGTTTTACTGTTCCCGGGCCTGGGAGCCCGAGGACCTGGGTTCTAATCCCGGCTCCGCCACTTGCCCGCTGGGTGATCTTGGGCGAATCGCTTCACTTCTCTGGGCCTCAGTCTCCTCATCTGTAAGCTGGGAATTCAATCTATGTTCTCCCTCTTGCTTAAACTCTGTAGGACGGGGATGGGGTTGGGTCTGATCTGACATAGTAAGCACTTAACAGACACCACCATCGTATTTAGACGGGGAGGTTTCGGACTACAGGGTACCTGCTTCGGGATGGTTTGGGGAATAGTTAGCAATTCCCCAATTAGCAATTGGGGAATCAATAAATACGATTTATTAATTAGCACATTTTAGGGGAACAACAAGATTAGCATAGTTTAGGGGGTTGGGAAACAATGTGGCCTAGTGGCTAGAGCCCAGGACTTGGGTTCTAATCTCGGCTCTGCCACTTGTCTTCTGCTTGACCTTGGGTAAGTCACTTCACTTCTCTGGGCCTCAGTTCCCCTCAGCTGTAAAATGGGTATTAAGACTGTGAGCCCCAAGTGGGACAGTGACTGTCTCCATCCTGCTACCCCAGCGCTTAGAATGGTGTTTGACACATAGTAAGCACTTAGTAAATACCATTATTAGTATTATTATTATTATTACAAGATCTTGAATGTCTTGAGAGCCTGGGGTATGTCTATTTTGCGACTTTTAAGAGCTGTGAACCCCAATCCCTTGTGCACTTTCTGATACCTGATTGACCAGAGGAAGGGGAGAATCGTGTTGAGGACACATCCATTCAGAAAGGTATCAATGCCAATCGTCAATCAATGGTATTTATTGAGCGCTTGCTATGTGAAGAGCACTGTATTAAGCGCTTGGGAGAGAGCCATATACCATTATCGGTAGACACATTCCTTGTCCACAAAGAGAAGCAGCATGGCATAGCGGATAGGGCACGGGCCCGGAAATCAGGCGGTCATGAGTTCTGATACCGGCTCCTCCACTTACCCAAGTGACCTTGGGTAAGTCACTTCACGTATCTGTGCCTCAGTTACTTCATCTGTTAAATGGAGATTGAGACTGTGAGCCCCACATGGGACAGGGACCATCTCCACCTAGATTTGCTTGCATCCACCCCACACTTAATACAGTGCCTGGCATACAGTAAGCGCTTTACAAATACCCTAATTATTAAAGAGGTTGACGTGAGGTTGGGAAATTGGGGCGGATATTGGCCGTGACTCCACAGGGAGATTAGTGGTATTTATTGGGCGCGTGTTGTGTGGAGGGCACTGTACTAAGCACTTGGGAGAGGATGCTATAACAGAGTTGGTAGACACGTTTCCTGCCCAGAAAGCAGTGAAATAGTCTACAGGGCAAAACTGTCAAAGTCCCAACCTCTGGGCCGAGATTTAGCAATTCATTCATTCATTCAATCGTATTTATCGAGCGCTTACTGTGTGCAGAGCACTGGACTAAGCGCTTGGAAACTACAATTCGATTCGAGGTCAGCTAGCAGTTCATAGCCTCCATAATTTGTTTCTGACCCGCCTTTCCAGCTGTTTCTTAGGTCTTGTATGTGTCCTTCTAGACTGTAAGCTCGTTGTGGGCAGGGAGTGAGTCTACTAATCCTGTTGTACTCTGCTAAGCACTTAGTGCAGTGCTCTGCACAAGGTAAGTGTTGAATAAGTACCACTGATTGACTGATGGATTGGTTATCCCATACCACCCCATAACTGTCTCTCAAGAAACAGAGAGAAGACATGACCCTGTCTGCCCACTATAGTTGCTAAATGAGGCTTAATCAATCGGTGGTATTTATTAATAATAATAATTATTATTATTATGGTATTTGTTAAGCGCTTACTATGTGCAAAGCACTGTTATAAGCGCTAGGGGAGATACAAGGTGACCAAGTTGTCCCACGTGGGGCTCACAATCGTAATCCCCATTTTACAGACGAGGTAACTAAGGCACAAAGAAGTTAAGTGACTTGCCCCAAGTCACACAGCCGATAAGTGCCGCAGCCTGGATTAGAACCCGTGACCTCCAACTCCCACGCCTGGGCTCTTTCCACTGAGCACTTACTGTGTGCAGAGTAATAATAATAATAATAAGGGCATTTATTAAGCGCTTACTATGTGCAAACCACTGTTGTAAGCGCTGGGGAGGTTAAAAGGTGATGAGGTCCCACGGGGGGCTCACAGTCTTAATCCCCATTTTACAGATGAGGTAACTGAGGCCCAGAGAAGTTAAATGACTTGCCCCAAATCACACAGCTGACAATCGGCGGAGCTGGGATTTGAACCCAAGACCTCTGACTCCAAAGTCCGTGCTCTTTCCACTGAGTCACGCTGCTTCTCAAGAGTACTTCTCGTTCTGCTTCTCAAGAGTACTTTTTTATGGTATTTGTTAAGCGCTTACTACGTGCCAAGGACCGTACTAAGCGCTAGGATAGAGACCAGATCATCAGGTTGGACACATTTTGTGAGTCCCACATGGGGCTCACAATCTTAATCCCATTTTACGGATGAGGTAACCGAGGCACAGAGAAGTGAAGTGGCTTGCCCGGGGTCGCACAGCAGGCAAGTGGCGGAGCCGGGATTAGAACCCGGGTCCTCCGACTCGAAGGCCCGTGCTCTTTCCACTAGGCCACACCGCTTCTGCTGTCTTCTGCTGCCTTAGTTTTTAATGCTAGTGAAATGTGCCGGGCGAACTTTTTAAGTCTTCTATTAGCCTTAAGATTGTGAAGACAATTGTAATTCCCAAGCCTCTCATGGGCCTTTTTTGCTACTGATGATGAAACGATGGATTTTTTATTAAGTATTACGTTCCGGGAGCCATCTCAAATGCTCGGCGAAGACCTGGCAGAGAGTCAGAGGCCCTGGGTTCTAATTCCAGCTCTGCTGTGCGACCTTGGACAAGTCACTTCACTTCCCTGTGCCTCAGTTTTCTCCACTGTAAAATGGGGATTCAGCACCTGTTCTCCTTCCTACGTAGACTGTGGGCCCCAGGGGGGACAGAGATTATATCCCACCTGATTAACTTGTATCTACCCCGATCTTTAGAGCAGTGCTTGACACATAGTAACTGCCTAACGGAAATAAGGATGACAGAAATAACAATAATACAAAGATCATCATCATCAATAATCGTATTTATTGAGCGCTTACTATGTGCAGAGCACTGTACTAAGCGCTTGGGAAGTACAAATTGGCAACATATAGAGACAGTCCCTACCCAACAGTGGGCTCACAGTCTAAAAGGGGGAGACAGAGAACAAAACCAAACGTACTAACGAAATAAAATAAATAGAATAGATATGTACAAGTAAAATAAATAGAGTAATAAGTATGTACAAACATATGTACATATATACAGGTGGATGATCAGATCCGAAACGGTCCCTGTCCCATAGGGGCTGTGCTGCCGGAGAGGGAGGGAGAATGGGCATTTTTTTATCCCCATTTTACAGATGAGGAAATTGAGGCCCACTAATTGAGGCACTCTAATTGGGTGTTAGAGCCAGGCGTAGAAGCTAGGAATCCGGGTGCCCGGCTCTGGGCTCTTCCCGCAAAGCCTCACTGCCTTCCCCTCAAACTTCCAAGTTCATATAATACTAACTGTGGTATTAGCTAAGCGTTTACTATGTGCGAAGCACTGTACTACATGCTGGGGTAGATACAAAATACTGCACAGTCAAGCCCCGCGTGGGGCTCACAGTCCGAGGAGGAGGGGGAACAGGTAATAATAATGATGATGGTATTTGTTAAGCGCTTACTGTGTGCCCAGCACTGTTCCAAGCGCTGTAGTGAACGCCCGTTTTGCAAAGAAACCGAGGCCCGGAAAAGTGACTTGCCCAAGGTCACACAGCAGACAAGCGGCGGAGCCGGGATTAGAACCCAAGGTTCTCTGACTCCACTAGGCCACGTCGCTCCCATATTCGCATTCAGTTTATATTCAGTTGGATTCCCTTGGGGCCTTGGCCTTATCAATCAATCAATCGTATTTATTGAGCACTTACTGTGTACTAAGCGCTTGGGAGAGTACAACAGAACAATATGCTTTGCACATAGTCAGCGCTTAATAAATGCCATTAAAATAAAATAGACACATTCCCTACCCACAACGAGCTTACAGTCTAGACTTAGCCCTTGGGAGAGTACAGTATAACAGAGAGAGTAGATGTGTTCCCTTCCCACAACAAGCTTACAGTCTAAGAAGCAGCAACGGCCTAGTGGCTAGAGCGCAGTCCTGGGAGTCAGAAGGTCATGGGTTCTAATCCCGGCTCTGCCGCCTCCCTGCTGGGTGACCTTGGGCAAGTCACTTTTAAATTCTCTGGGCCTCAGTTCCCTCATCTGGAAAATGGAGATGACTGTGAGCCCAGTGTGGGACAGGGGCTGTATCCGACCCGATTATCTTGTATCCTCCCCAGCGCTTGGAACAGTGCCTAGCACGTAGTAAGCGCTTAACAAATACTATTATTATTATTATTATTATCACAGGGGTCTTATCACCCCTTTTCTGTCTGCAGGAGCCCTTCGTGGGAGGGAGGAAAGAGCTGCTTCTCCAACAGGCTGGGCAGAATCTGTGGCTTCTTTAGGTTCATAAGACAAAGCAGCATGGCCTAGTGACTAGAGCACAGTCCTGGGAGTCAGAAAGACCTGGGTTCTAATCCCGCCTCTGCCACCTCCCTGCTGTGTGACCTTGGGCAAGTCACTTTTAAATCCTCTGGGCCTCAGTTCCCTCATCTGGAAGATGGAGATGAAGACTGTGAGCCCAGTGTGGGACAGGGACTGTATCCAACCCGATTATCTTGTATCCTCCCCAGCGCTTGGGACAGTGCCTAGCACATAGTAAGCGCTTAACAAATACCGTTATTATTATTATTATTATTTATAAGGGCCTTATCACCCCTTTTGTGTCTGCAGGAGCCCTTCGTGGGAGGGAGGAAAGAGCCGCTTCTCCAACAGGCTGGGCAGAATCTGTGGCTTCTTTAGATTCATAAGACAAAGCGGCATGGCCTAGTGGCTACAGCACAAGCCTGGGAATCAGAAAGACCTGGGTTCTAATCCCGCCTCTGCCGCCTCCCTGCTGTGTGACCTTGGACAAGTCACTTTTAAATTCTCTGGGCCTCAGTTCCCTAATCTGGAAAATGGAGATGAAAACTGTGAGCCCAGTGTGGGACAGGGACTGTATCCAACCCGATTATCTTGTATCCTCCCCAGCGCTTGGGACAGTGCCTAGCACATAGTAAGCGCTTAACAAATACTATTATTATTATTATTATTATTATTATTATTATTATTATTATTATTATCACAGGGGTCTTATCACCCGTTTTCTGTCTGCAGGAGCCCTTCGTGGGAGGGAGGAAAGAGCCGCTTCTCCAACAGGCTGGGCAGAATCTGTGGCTTCTTTAGATTCATAAGACAAAGCGGCGTGGCCTAGTGGCTAGAGCACAAGCCTGGGAATCAGAAAGACCTGGGTTCTAATTCCGCCTCTGCCACCTCCCTGCTGTGTGACCTTGGGCGAGTCACTTTTAAATCCTCTGGGCCTCAGTTCCCTCATCTGGAAAATGGAGATGAAGACTGTGAGCCCAGTGTGGGACAGGGACTGTATCCAACCCTATTATCTTGTATCCTCCCCAGCACTTGGGACAGTGCCTAGCACATAGTAAACGCTTAACAAATACCATTATTATTATTATTATTATTATTATTATTATCACAGGGGTCTTATCACCCCTTTTGTGTCTGCAGAAGCCCTTCGTGGGAGGGAGGAAAGAGCCGCTTCTCCAACAGGCTGGGCAGAATCTGTGGCTTCTTTAGATTCATAAGACAAAGAGGCGTGGCTTAGTGGCTAGAGCACAGGCCTGGGAATCAGAAAGACCTGGGTTCTAATCCTGGCTCTGCTGCTTGTCTGCTGGGTGACCTTGGGCAAGTCACTTAAATCCTCTGGGCCTCAGTTCCCTCATCTGGAAAATGGAGATGAAGACTGTGAGCCCAGTGTGGGACAGGGACTGTATCCAACCCGATTATCTTGTATCCTCCCCAGCGCTTGGGACAGTGCCTAGCACATAGTAAGTGCTTAACAAATACTATTATTATTATTATTAGTATTATTATTAGTATTATTATTAGTATTATTAGTAGTATTATTATTATTACAGGGGTCTTATCACCCCTTTCGTGTCTGCAGGAGCCCTTCGTGGGAGGGAGGAAAGAGCTGCTTTTCCAACAGGCTGGGCAGAATCTGTGGCTTCTTTAGATTCATAAGACAAAGCAGCGTGGCCTAGTGACTAGAGCACAGTCCTGGGAGTCAGAAAGACCTGGGTTCTAATCCCGGCTCTGCTACTTGTCTGTTGGGTGACCTTAGGCATGTCAGTCAGTCTTACTGAGCACATAGTGTGTGCAGAGCACTGTTCTAAGCGCTTGGGAGAGGACAGTAGAACAACAGATACATTTCCTGCCCACAACGAGCTTACAGCCTCAGTTCCTTCATCTGTAATAATAATAATGTTGGTATTTGTTAAGTGCTTACTATGTGCCAAGCACTGATGTAAGTGCTGGGGGAGATACGAGGTAATCAGGTTGTCCCACATGGGGCTCACAGTCTTCATCCCCACTTTACAGATGAGGGAAATGAGGCCCAGAGAAGTGAAGTACTTGCCCAAGGTCACACAGCAGACAAGTGGCGGAGCCGGGATTAGAACCCACAACCTCTGACTCCCAAGCCCGGGCTCTAGCCACTGAGCCACGGGGACCGCTTGTCAGCTATGTGACTTTGGGCAAGTCACTTAACTTCTCTGTGCCTCAGTTACCTCATCTGTAAAATGGGGATTAAGATTGTGAGCCCCACATGGGACAACCTGATCACCTTGTGTCCTCCCCAGCGCTTAGAACAGTGCTTTGCACATAGTAAGCGCTTAACAAATACCAAAATTATTATTATTATTATTATTAAGACTGAGCCCCCAGTGGGATAGGGAGTGTGCCCAACCTGATTAGCTTGTATTCACCCCAGTGCTTACTATCATTTGTCAGCTGTGTGACTTTGGGCAAGTCACTTCACTTCTCTGGGCCTCAGTGACCTCATCTGGAAAATGGGGATGAAGACCGTGAGCCCCCCCGTGGGCCAACCTGATCACCTTGTAACCTCCCCAGAGCTTAGAACAGTGCTCTGCACATAGTAAGCACTCAATAAATGCCATTATCATTATTATTATTACTACAGTGCCCGGCACATAGTAACTGCTTAACAAATACCACAATCATTATTATTATTTATGTCTATCATCAGTGAGTCCTGCTGGGCCGCAGTCGCCTAACGAAGCGATTCCTGCGCAGCCATTCATTCGTTCGGTCGTATTTAGCATCATCATCAATCGTATTTATTGGGCGCTTACTATGCGCAGAGCACTGTACTAAGCGCTTGGGAAGTACAAATTGGCAACACATAGAGACAGTCCCTACCCAACAGTGGGCTCACAGTCTAAAAGGTATTTATCACAGTATCACAGTATTCACAGTATTTATCGAGCGCTTACTGTGTGCAGAGCACTGCACTAAGCGCTTGGGAAGTACAAATGGGCAACAAATAGGCAATAGGCCCCTACCCAACAACGGGCTAAGCCGAAGCCGATCGCAGACGCTTTCGGCGCAGACATCCTGCAATCTTGCAGACGTCCCCCGCAGAAGATGTGCGATCATCGTGCCACTCACCCAAAACCCCTGGGCCCCTACGTCCCCCCGCCTCCACCATTCCCGCAGGGTCCCCCGAACCCAAACGGGCCTGCGGGGAATATCAAATAGCCCCGCGGCGACCTCGCTAACCTCCGCCAACCTCAATAACTTCAAAAACCCTTTCTATCGCCTCCATCGTGGCTGGTTTCCAAGCTCTCTTGTTCCCCTCCTTAAGCTTCTCCATGACAACGCCGCGGAGGGAAGCCAGCCTGTCAGTTCGGAGCCAATAGACGGAAAAATTCTGAGCTCCCCGGGGTACAGGACAAGGACGACGTTATCTGAGCGAGGAGCTACCGACTAGACGCCCGGCAAGCCGAGGGGCCGAATGATTCGTGACGACCCGGGGTGGGGCTTTGCGCTGCACCTGAGCGAGGCCAAAGTGCGAATTTTCCGTCAGTCGAAGAATCAATCGTATTTATTGAGCGCTTACTGTGTGCAGAGCACTGTACTAAGCGCTTGGGAAGTACAAGTCGGCAACATCTAGAGACGGTCCCTACCCAACAGTGGGCTCACGGTCTAGAAGGGGGAGACAGACAACAAAACAAAGCAGTTGGTGGGCGCCCAATAAATACCAGTATTATTTCTACTACATATAATAACGATGGTCTTTGTTAATAATAATGGTGTCTGTTAAGCGCTTACTATGAGCCAGGCTCTGTACTAAGCGTGCTTACTAGGTGCCAGGCACTGCTCTCAGCGCTGGGGCTGATAGAGAGAAGCAGCATGGCTCAATGGAAAGAGCCCGGGTTTGGGAGTCGGAGGTCATGGGTTCAAATCCTGGCTCCGCCAGCTGTCAGCTGTGTGGCCCTGGGCAAGTCACAACTTCTCTGTGCCTCAGTTCCCTCATCTGTAAAATGGAAATGTGTCTACCGACCCTATTATATCATACTTTCCCAAGCACTTAGTACAGTGCTGTGCACACAGTAAGCGCTCAGATACAGTTGATTGGTTTTATAGGATTTGACAATTAAGAAGCAGCCTCAATGGAAAGAGCCCGGGCTTTGGAGTCAGAGGTCATGGGTTCAAATCCCGGCTCCGCCACTTGTCAGCTGTGTGACTTTGGGCAAGTCACTTCACTTCTCTGGGCCTCAGTTCCCTCATCTGTAACATGTGGATGAAGACTGTGAGCCCGCCGTGGGACAATCTGATCACCTTGTATCTCCCCCAGCGCTTAGAACAGTGCTTTGCACGTAGTAAGCGCTTAATAAATGCCATCATTAATTAAGGTAGGGGTGAAGAGAAATTGTAGATTGTAAGCTCGCCGTGGGCATGGAATGTGTCTGTTTGTCGTTATATTGTGTAATCCCAAGTGTTTAGGACAGTTTTCTGCACACAGTAAGCACTCAATATGATTGACCGACTGATTCTAGACTGTGAGCCCGCTGTTGGGTAGGGACCGTCCCTATATGTTGCCAACTTGTACTTCCCAAGCGCTTAGTACAGTGCTCTGCACACAGTAAGCGCTCAATAAATACGATTGAATGAATGAATGAATGAATAGGGAGAACAGAAAAGATGCTGTACAGTTTCTCTTTGGACTGGAATTTCAGATCAAGGTGTTCATTCAGTCGTATTTATCGGGCGCTTATTTGGTCTCCTTGTTTTTAACTGTCCACATGTTTTGTTTTGTTGTCTGTCTCCCCCTTCTAGACCGTGAGCCCGTTGTTGGGTAGGGACCGTCTCTAGATGTTGCCGACTTGTACTTCCCAAGCGCTTAGTCCAGTGCTCCGCACACAGTAGGCGCTCAATAAATGCGATTGAATGAATGAATGAATGAATAATGTTCTAAAGGGGAAAATGGCCTTCATCCATTCATTCGGTCATTCAGTCGTATTTATTGGGCGCTTACTGTGTGCGGAGCACTGTACTAAGCGCTTGGAAAGCACCTGAGTATTAAAGTGTGGGGCATTGTCGATGAAAACTGCAGGACAGTGAGCCCGCTGTTGGGTAGGGACCGTCTCTATGTGTTGCCGACTTGTACTTCCCAAGCGCTTAGTACAGTGCTCTGCACACAGTAAGCACTCAATAAATATGACTGATTGATTGATTGACAGAATGCTCGTGCACTAGAATTAACTGTAATTACTATGAAGTAGAAAAGGAAATCAGCAAGCAGAGAGGGGGACGTAAGGGCAGTGAGGAGCCGGATAGACCTGCACCTCAGTTCAACATTTTTGATCAATCATTAAAATGTATCTAAGGCCCACTGAGTGAGAACACTGTACTGGCTGTTGAAAACTCTACTGCATCCACCAATCATATTTAATGAGCGCTTACTGTGTGCGGGACACTGTACTAAGCGCTTGGGAGAATGCAATACCCCAGAGTTGGTAGACATGTTCCCAGAGAAGCAGCGTGGCGCAGTGGAAAGAGCTCGGGCTTTGGAGTCAGAGGGCATGGGTTCAAATCCCGGCTCCGCCAATTGTCAGTTGGGTGACTTTGGGCAAGTCACTTCACTTCTCTGGGCCTCAGTTACCGCATCTGTAAAATGGGGATTAAGACTGTGAGCCCCCCTCCATGGGACAACCTGATCACCTTGTAACCTCCCCAGCGCTAAGTACAGTGCTTTGCACATAGTAAGCGCTTAATAAATGCCATCATCATCATCATCATCATCATCCCACAGTGAGCTGACTGTTTAGAGGAGGAAATAGACAATTACAGTGCTGAATGCTTGCAGTTTGCAGAACGCCATACTAATAATAATGTTGGCATTTGTTAAGCGCTTACTATGTGCCAAGCACTGTTCTAAGCGCTGATAATATTGATGGTATTTGTTAAGCGCTTACTATGTGCTAAGCACTGTTCTAAGCGCTGATAATATTGATGGTATTTGTTAAGCGCTTACTATGTGCCAAGCACTGTTCTAAGCGCTGATAATATTGATGGTATTTGTTAAGCGCTTACTATGTGCCAAGCACTGTTCTAAGCGCTGATAATATTGATGGTATTTGTTAAGCGCTTACTGTGTGCCAAGCACTGTTCTAAGCGCTGATAATATTGATGGTATTTGTTAAGCACTTACTATGTGCCAAGCACTGTTCTAAGCACTAATAATATTGATGGTATTTGTTAAGCGCTTACTATGTGCCAAGCACTGTTCTAAGCGCTGATAATATTGATGGTATTTGTTAAGCGCTTACTATGTGCCAAGCACTGTTCTAAGTGCTGATAATATTGATGGTATTTGTTAAGCGCTTACTATGTGCCACCAAACACTGTTCTAAGCTCTGGGGGGGATACAAGGTAATCAAGTTGTCCCACGTGGGGCTCACAGTCTTAATCTCCGCTTTTCAGATGTGGGAACTGAGGCCCAGAGAAGTGAAGTGACTTGCCCAAAGTCACACAGCTGACAAATAGCGGAGTCGGGATTAGAACCCATGACCTCTGACTCCCAAGCCCGTGATCTTTCCGCTGAGCCACGCTGCTTAGGGGAGGGACAGGTCAGTCCCTGCTCTCAGGGAGCTTGTCCTGTCTTGAGCCCACTGTTGGGTAGGGACCGTCTCTATATGTTGCCAACTTGTACTTCCCAAGCGCTCAGTACAGTGCTCTGCACACAGTAAGTGCTCAATAAATACGATTGATTGACTGATTGATTGATTATGCCGTCGAGTCGTCTCCGACCCATAGAGACTCCACGGACACATCCCTCCCAGAAGGACCCTCCTCCATCTGCAATCGTTCTGGTCGTGGATCCAAAGAGTTTTCTTGGTAAAAATCCGGAAGCGGTTGACCATTGCTCCCTTCCGTTCATTCGTTCATTCATTCAATCGTATTTATTGAGCGCTTACTGTGTGCAGAGCACTGTACTAAGCGCTTGGGAAGCGTAAGTTGGCAACATATAGAGACGGTCCCTACCCAACAGTGGGCTCCATCCCCCCCGCCTTACCTCCTTCCCTTCCCCACAGCACCTGTATAGATGTATATACGTTTGTATGGATTTATTCCTCTATTTATTTATTGTACTTTTACATATTTATTCTACTTATTTTATTTTGTTAATTTGTTTTAATTCATTCATTCATTCAATCGTATTTATTGAGCGCTTACTGTGTGCAGAGCACTGTACTAAGCGCTTGGGAAGCGTAAGTTGGCAACATATAGAGACGGTCCCTACCCAACAGTGGGCTCCATCCCCCCCGCCTTACCTCCTTCCCTTCCCCACAGCACCTGTATAGATGTATATATGTTTGTACGGATTTATTCCTCTATTTATTTGTTGTACTTGTACATATTTATTCTACTTATTTTATTTTGTTAATTTGTTTTAATTCATTAATTCATTCAATCGTATTTATTGAGCCCTTACTGTGTGCAGAGCACTGTACTAAGCGCTTGGGAAGTATAAGTTGGCAACATATAGAGACGGTCCCTACCCAACAGTGGGCTCCATCCCCCCCACCTTACCTCCTTCCCTTCCCCACAGCACTTGTATAGATGTATATATGTTTGTATGGATTTATTACTCTATTTATTTACTGTACTTGTACATATTTATTCTACTTCTTTTATTTTGTTAATTTGTTTTAATTCATTCATTCAATCGTATTTATTGAGCGCTTACTTTGTGCAGAGCACTGTACTAAGCCCTTGGGAAGTCCAAGTTGGCAACACATAGAGTCGGTCCCTACCCAACAGCGGGCTCACAATCTAGAAGGGGGAGACAGACAACAAAACAAAACATATTATCAATTGTATTTTCATTCATTCATTCAATCGTAGTTATTGAGCGCTTACTGTGTGCAGAGCACCGTACTAAGCGCTTGGGAAGTCCAAGTCGGCAACATCTAGAGACGGTCCCTACCCGACAGCGGGCTCACAGTCTAGAAGGGGGAGACAGACAACAAAACAAGACATGTGGACAGGTGTCAAGTCATCAGAATAAATAGAAATACAGCTAGATGCACATAATTAGCAAAATAAATTGAATTAAACTTGAGTCTCCACCCTCGACTCTCTCCTGTGCTGCCGCTGCCCAGCACGGGGGAGTTTTGGCTCCAATCGTATTTATTGAGCACTTACTGTGTGCAGAGCACTGTAGTAAGCGCTTGGGATGTACAAGTTGGCAACATATAGAGACGGTCCCTACCCAACAACGGGCTCACAGTCTAGAAGGGGGAGACAGACAACAAAACAAGACATGTGGACAGGTGTCAAGTCATCAGAATAAATAGAAATACAGCTAGATGCACATCATTAACAAAATAAATAGAATTAAACTTGAGTCTCCGCCCTTGACTTTCTCCTGTGCCGCCGCTGCCCAGCACGTGGGAGTTTTGACTTCAATCGTATTTATTGAGGGCTTACTATGTGCAGAACACTGTACTAAGCGCTTGGGAAGTATAAGTTGGCAACATATAGAGACAGTCCCTACCCAACAACGGGCTCAAAGTCTAGAAGCGGGAGACAGACAACAAAACAAGACATGAGGACAGGTGTCAAGTCATCAGAATAAATAGAAATACAGCTAGATGCACATAATTAGCGAAATAAATAGAATTAAACTTGAGTCTCTGCCCTCGACTCTCTCCCTCTCTCCTGTGCTGCCGCTGCCCAGCACGGGGGAGTTTTGGCTTCAATCGTATTTATTGAGCGCTTACTGTGTGCAGAGCACTGTACTAAGTGCTTGGGACGTATAAGTTGGCAACATATGGCAACATAAGTTGGTCCCTACCCAACAGCGGGCTCACAGTCTAGAAGAGGGAGACAGACCACAAAACAAAACACATTAACAAAATAAAATAAATAGAATAAATATGTACAAATAAAATCGAGTAATAAATACATACAAACATATATACATATATACAGGTGCTGTGGGGAGGGGAAGGAGGTAAGGCCGGGGGAATGGAAAGGGGGTCACCCGTCTTCCAATCAATCAGTGGTCTTTATGGAGCGCTTAATGTGTGCTGCCTTGTTGCGGTAATGAGCATTAGAGTTGGAGGGAGACCTAAAGGGCAGAAGCAGCTGCTAGAAGGAGCGGTACTAATGGCATTATTAATTTTTAAAAAGCACTTAGCACAGTGCCCCTCACACGGTAAGTGGCCGGAGACTACCACTGATTGGTGTTCAGAGGCCTCTTACTCTTTCTCCCTTTCATTCATTCATTTAATCATATTTATTGAGTGCTTACTGTGTGCAGAGCACTGGACTAAACGGGCAGCAGCGGGAATGGCAATCGGATAGCCAGCGATTCGGCCTGGACGAGGTTTAATCCGAGGAGTTGGCAGATGTGCCGTCCTTAGAAGACGGCACATCTATATGTTGCCAACTTGTACTTCCCAGGCGCTTAGTACAGTGCTCTGCACACAGCGCTCAATAAATACGATTGAATGAATGAATGAATAAAAGAGGCACCGAGACCATGACCACCTGGGGCGTCGCTTCTATCTGCTTTCAGGAAGGGGAAGGAATCAGCTAAATCCTTGTGGGCAGGGATCATTCAATTTGTCGTATTTATTGAGCGCTTATCATGTGGAGAGCACTGTACTAAGTGCTCGGGAGGGTAATAATAATAATGACGGCATTTATTAAGCACTTACTATGTGCAAAGCACTGTTCTAAGCGCTGGGGAGGTTACTAAGGTGATCAGGTAATCCCATGGGGGGCTCACAGTCTTCATCCCCATTTTCCAGATGAGGGAACTGAGGCCCAGAGAAGTGAAGTGACTTGCTCAAAGTCACACAGCTGACAAGTGGCAGAGGCGGGATTTGAACCCATGACCTCTGACTCCAAAGCCCGGGCTCTTTCCACTGAGCCAGACTGCTTCTCAGGATAGAGAACAGAGTACAGTATAACAGAGTCGGTAGACCCGTTCCCTGTACACGAGGACCTGGGTTCTAATCCTGGCTCCGCCACTGGTCTACCTTGAGACCATGGGCAAGTCACTTAACTTCTCTGTGTCTCAGTGACCTCATCTGTAAAATGGGGATAAGAGAGTGAGCCCCATGTGGGACAGGGACTGTGTCCAAACTGATTAACTTGTATCATCCCCGGTGCTTAGAACAGAGCTTTGCACGTAGTAAGCGCTTAATAAATGCCATCATTATTATTATTATTATAGTAAGCGCTTAACAAGTACCGTTGTTATCATTATTATTATTATTTAAGGAGCTTAAAGTATAGAGGGAGAGAAAGACATCGATATAAATGTATAAGTTACAGATCTGTACATAACTGCCGTGGGACGGGGGACAGGGACTGTGTCCAAACTGATTAACTTGTATCATCCCCAGTGTTTAGAACAGTGCTTGGCACATAATAAGTGCTTAATAAATGCCATCATTATTATTATTATTATTATTATTATAGTAAGCGCTTAACAAGTACCGTTGTTATCATTATTATTATTTAAGGAGCTTAAAGTAAAGAGGGAGAGAAAGACATCGATATAAATGCTTAAGTTACAGATCTGTACATAACTGCCATGAGGGTGGGGTGATTAAGCGTTTATTGCATTGTAGTCTCCCAACCATTCAGTACAGGGCTCTGCATACTGTAAGCACTCAATAAATACCATTAATTAATTGGATCCTTCAGTCGACGGTGGCAAGAGCTGCTATCATTCCAGACTTCTGTTGTAGTCAGTTTTGGTCTTTAATAATCATAATCACAATGGTATTTGGTACACACTTACTGTTTGCCGAGCACTGTACTAAACACTGGGGTAGATACAGGGAAGCAGCGTGGCTCAGTGGAAAGAGCACGGGCTTGGAAGTTTATTTTATTTTATTTTATTTTGCTAATATGCTTTGTTTTGTTCTGTGTCTCCCCCTTTTAGACTGTGAGCCCACTGTTGGGTAGGGACCATCTCTATATGTTTCCAACTTGTACTTCCCAAGCGCTCAGTACAGTGCTCTGCACATAGTAAGCGCTCAATAAATACGATTGAATGAATGAATGAACTAAGCCATGCTGCTTCTGGCACCTTTGAATTGTAAAATTGTGAATTTTAGCCCAGCGTGATTTTTTAGCACCGGTTTCCTCCTGGCTTTGTGGAAAGGTGGCAGAAGGGAGTTTGGAGTCAGAGGTCAGGGGTTCGAATCCCAGCTCCTCCACATGTCTGCTGTGTGACCTTGGGCAAGTCACTTAACTTCTCTGAGCCTCAGTGACCTCATCTGTAAAATGGGGGTGAAGACTGTGAGCCCCACGTGGGACAACCTGATCCCCCCCAGCGCTTAGAACAGTGCTTTGCACATAGTAAGCACTTAACAAATGCCATCGTTATTATTATTATTATTATTATTATTATAAGGGAGTCGATTCCCCTGGGGCAGGCAGAAAGAAGAGCTCTTTTCCACTAGAACAAAGTCTGGAGCACTCTTTGCCGGTATTCTGCCAATCAGTGGTATTTATTGAGCACTTACTGTGTGCACAGCACTGTACTAAGCGCTTGGGAGAGCACAATATACTTGAATTGGCAGGCACGGTCTCTGCCCTCAGCGAGCTTAGCATCTAGAGGACAATCCAACACCATTCAGCAGATGTTACCATCCTTGGTAGACAAGTTTTATTACCCTATTTATTTATTTTACTTGTACCTATCTATTCTATTTATTTTCTTTTGTTAGTATGTTTGGTTTTGTTCTCTGTCTCCCCCTTTTAGACTGTGAGCCCACTGTTGGGTAGGGACCGTCTCTATATGTCACCAACTTGTACTTTCCAAGCGCTTAGTCCAGTGCTCTGCACACAGTAAGCGCTCAATAAATACGATTGATGCTGATGACGATGAAGTTCCCTGCCCACAAGGAGCTTACAGTCTAGAGACAATCAGATGCCATTTGGCGGACGTTACGATCCTTGGCAGCCACGTTTCCTGCCCACAAGGAGCTTACGGTCTAGAGGACAATCGAATGATGTTCAGTCCCAATCCTGTAGATGTCGAATCTTTCCAGAAGAGCCACTGATGCAGAGAAATCTCCGCGATCAAGAGGATAAAAGGCACAATCAATGTTTTGGAAAAGACAGTCGCGGTCTTGGACAACAGAAGGACGCTTCGGGTACGATGGGGGGGTCGGTCAGTGTCGGACTCATCTTGACCCATCGCGGAGAGACCAGCGGAAGGGTCTCGTCCGGGCCTGGGCCCTCATCTGACGTCTCATTCATCCATTCAGTCGTACTTATTGAGCGCTTACTGGGTGCAGAGCACTGTACTAAGCACTTGGGAGAGTAGGATAGAACAGTAAGCAAACCCGCCCGCAGTGAGCTTACGGTCTAGACGTCTCCCCACGCTTCTGCTCGTTTTCTAAGCGTTGGGGGATACAGCGATCCAGCCCCGGACCTCCATCCTCGTTTCCGTTTCCCACTCTTCGCCTTCCCTTGGTGGGAAAAGTGGGGGGGAATCTTTCAGGAGAAATGGAAGATGTCTCCCATCGTCCCGGCCGGAGGAGTGCGTTGCCTCCGATCAGCTTACGGGTCAAAAACAGCGTTTTGAATTCAGTGCCGGGCGGGGGCCGGATCGAAATGGAAGTCCGTGAGGGAAGGCGCGGTCCAGCTCCCGGAATTGCCAGGGGTTGGAGGGCGGGAGAGAGAGGAAAGTGATTCCAGGGAAAAGACGCTGGGGGGGGGGGGTTTGCTGAGAGTGGAGCTCCTGGGAAGATGCGCTTAGTACAGTGCTCTGCACACGGTAAACGCCCAATGAATACAATCGAATGAATGAAAGATGATTCTTGGGCAGAGCGGAAGCCAACCGAGGGTCTTCGGAGCTGTCAGCCGAGGGACAAAAGCACCGACGACTCCAACTAGACGTGGCCCAGGTCTGGGACCCAACTCGGAGACTGTAAATAGAAAGAGAAAAATAAAATAGCCACTTAGTTGGTACAACCCTTTCCAATTAAACCTGACGTGTGGATTTTTTTTCGTTGCAGATCTATATTTTGTCCATCCTTGGAGGCATATAGCCTCCGAGAGAAGCAGCTTGGCTCAGTGGAAAGAGCCCGGGCGTGGGAGTCAGAGGTCATGGGTTCTAATCCCGGCTCCGCCGCTTGTCTGCTGTGTGACTTTGGACAAGTCATTTAACTTCTCTGGGCCTCAGTTACCTCATCTGTAAAATGGGGATGAAGACTGTGAGCCCCATGTGGGACAACCTGATTACCTTGTATCCCCCCCAGCGCTTAGAACAGTGCATGGCACATAGTGAGCACTTAGCAAATGCCATTATTATTATTATTATTATTATTATTATTATTGTCTGCTGTGCGACTTTGGACAAGTCATTTAACTTCTCTGGGCCTCAGTCACCTCATCTGTAAAATGGGGATGAAGACTGTGAGCCCCACGTGGGACAACCTGATTACCTTGTATCCCCCCCAGCACTTAGAACAGTGCTTGGCATATAGTGAGCACTTAACAAATGCCATCATTATTATTATTATTATTATTGTCTGCTGTGCAACTTTGGACAAGTCATTTAACTTCTCTGGGCCTCAGTTACCTCATCTGTAAAATGGAGATGAAGACTGTGAGCCCACCTGTGGGACAACCTGATTACCTTGTATCCCCCCCAGCACTTAGAACAGTGCTTGGCACATAGTGAATGCTTAACAAATACCATCATTATTATTATTATTATTGTCTGCTGTGCGACTTTGGACAAGTCATTTAACTTCTCTGGGCCTCAGTTACCTCATCTGTAAAATGGGGATGAAGACTGTGAGGCCCCCCCGTGGGACAACCTGATTACCTTATATCCCCCCCAGTGCTTAGAACAGTGCTTGGCACATAGTGAGCGCTTAACAAATGCCGTTATTATTATTATTATTATTATTATTATTATTATTATTATTATTATTATTATTATTGTCTGCTGTGCGACTTTGGACAAGTCATTTAACTTCTCTGGGTCTCAGTTACCTCATCTGTAAAATGGGGATGAAGACTGTGAGCCCCCCGTGGGACAACCTGATTACTTTGTATCCCCCCCCCCCCCAGCTCTTAGAATAGTGCTTGGCACATAGTGAGTGCTTAACAAATGCCATCATTATTATTATTATTATTATTATTATTGTCTGCTGTGCGACTTTGACAAGTCATTTAACTTCTCTGGGCCTCAGTTACCTCATCTGTAAAATGGGGATGAAGACTGTGAGCCCCATGTGGGACAACCTGATTACCTTGTATCCCCCCCCCCCAGTGCTTAGAACAGTGCTTGGCACATAGTGAGAGCTTAACAAATGCCATCATTATTATTATTATATAGTTTCCTTCTCACACTCTTTCAATTAATCAAGCATCCGATCAGTGATATTTATTGAACACCCACTGAGTATAAAACACTTGCCCATTCATCTCTTCTCCCACTCCCTTCTGCTTCACCCTGGTTTGCTCTGTTTATTCATCCCCCCCGCCCAGCCCCGCAGCACTTATGTCCATATCTGTAATTTTATTTATTTGTATTAATGTCTACAAATAACAATTATGGCATTTGTTAAGCACTTACTCTGTGCCAGGAACTGTTCTAACCACTGGAGTGGATACAAGATAATCAGGTTGGACACAGTCCCTGTCCCATATGGGGCTCCCAGTCTCAATCCCCATTTTCCAGATGAGGGAACTGAGGCCCAGAGAAGTAAAGCGACTTGCCTGAGGTCACACAGCGGAGAAGTGGCAGAGCCGGGATTAGAACCCATGACCTCCTGACTCGCAGCCCTGGGCTCGAAGCAGCCTTTGAGCAGGCTTGGGAGTCAGAGGATCTGGGTTCTAATCTCGGCTCCGCCACTTTGCTGTGTGACCTTGGGCAAATCACTTCACTTCTATGTGCTTCAGTTACCTCATCTGGAAAATGCGGATGAAGTCTGTGAGCCCCATGTGGGACAACTTGATTACCTTGTATCTAAAGAGAAGCAGCATGGCTTAGAGGAAAGAGCCCGGGCTTGGGAGACAGAGGTCGTGGGTTCGAATCCCTGATAATAATAATAATAATAATGGCATTTATTAAGTGCTTACTATGTGCAAAGCACTGTTCTAAGCGCTGGGGAGGTTACAAGGTGAACAGGTTGTCCCACATGGGGCTCACAGTCTTAATCCCCATTTTACAGATGAGGTAACTGAGGCACCGAGAAGTAAGGTGACTTGCCCAAAGTCACACGGCTGACAAGTGGCGGAGCTGGGATTTGAACCTATGATCTCTGACTCCAAAGCCCATGCTTTTTCCACTGAGCCATGCTGATCCACCACTTGTCAGCTGTGTGACTTCGGGCAAGTCGCTTCACTTCTCTGGGCCTCAGTTACTGCACCTGTAAAATGGGGATGAAGACTGGGAGCCCCATGTGGGACAACCTGTTAACCTTGTATCTACCCAAGTGCTTAGAACAGTGCTTGGCACATAGTAAGTGCTTAACAAATCCAGCGCTTAGAACAGTGCCCGGCGCTTAGAACAGTGTTTTGCACATAGTAAGCGCTTAACAAATACTAAAAAAAAAAATACCATTATTATCCCAGTGCTTAAAGCAGTGCTTGGCACATAGTAAGTGCTTAACAAATACTATTATTATTATCATTGTAATATACTTAAAATGGGAAGCAGAGGGAGAAAAAACAGTGAACAGTGAAGCAGCGTGGCTCAGTGGAAAGAGCACGGACTTTGGAGTCAGAGGTCATGGGTTCAAATCCTGCCTCCGCCACTTGTCAGCTGTGTGACTTTGGGCAAGTCACTTCACTTCTCTGGGCCTCAGTTCCCTGAACTGTAAAATGGGGATAAAGACTGTGAGCCCCCCATGGGACAACCTGATCACCTTGTAACCTCACCAGCGCTTAGAACAGTGCTTTGCACATAGTAAGCGCTTAATAAAATGCTATCATTATTATTATTATTAAAAAACGGATAGAACTGATAATGATACTCTATTTATTCATTTTACTTGTACATATCTATTCTATTTATTTTATTTTGTTAATATGCTTTGTTTTGTTCTCTGTTACCCCCTTCTAGACTGTGAGCCCACTGTTGGGTAGGGACCGGCTCTATGTGTTGCCAACTTGTACTTCCCAAACGCTTAGTCCAGTGCTCTGCACACAGTAAGCGCTCAATAAATACGATTGATTGATTGATTGACTGATTGATAAGAGAAAGAAAAGAAAAGTCTAGAAGACTGTGAGCCCGTTGTTGGGTAGGGACCCTCTCTGTATGTTGCCAACTTGTACTTCCCAAGCTCTTAGTCCAGTGCTTAGAACAGTGCTTTGCACATAGTAAGCGCATAACAAATACCATCATTATTATTATCACAGCGCTCTGCACACAGTAAGCGCTCAATAAATACAATTGAGTGAATAATGATGGTATTTGCTAAGCACTTACTATGTGCAAAGCACTGTTCTAAGCACTGGGGGGATACAAGATGATCAGGTTGCCCCACAGGGGGGCTCACAGTCTTAATCCCCATTTTCCAGATGAGGTAACTGAGGCCCAGAGAAGTGAAGTGACTTGCCCAAAGTCACCCAGCTGACCATTGGCGGAGCTGGGATTTGAACCCATGACCTCTGACTCCAAAACCCGGGCTCTTTCCACTGAGCCACGCTGCTTCTCTAATGAAAAACTAGATCAATATACTCCTGCTGCTTAGGAGGTGACAAGGATTCATTCATTCATTCATTCATTCAATCGTATTTATTGAGCGCTTACTGTGGGCAGAGCACTGTACTAAGCGCTTGGGAAGGACAAGTTGGCAACATATAGAGACGGGGTGCTGAATGAGGAAGGATTTAAAGGGAGAAGGCGGGTGGGGGAGGCTTGGAGGATTGGGGGAAGGGAAGGGGAAGGGGTGGGAATGGGTACAATGGGTGGGAAACCGGCTTTGTCTCAACCTCATCAGCATAACACTACCGACTTTCAGGAGCAATGAACCGGAGCTTGAAGGGAAAATCTCTCCTGCCTCCTTCAATCAATCAATCCTATTTATTGAGCGCTTACTGTGTGCAGAGCACTGTACTAAGCGCTTGGGAAGTCCAAGTTGGCAACATATAGAGACAGTCCCTACCCAACAGTGGACTCACAGTCTAGAAGGCGATGAATAATTCAGCAAACCGCGGGGCTCAAACTCTGGAGGCTCTTAATAATAAAATAATAATAATGGCATTTATTAAGCGCTCACTATGTACAAAGTACTGTTCTAAGCGCTGGGGAGGTTACAAGGTGATCAGGTTGTCCCACAGGGGGCTCGCAGTCTTCATCCCCATTTTACAGAAGAGGGAACTGAGGCCCAGAGAAGTGAAGTGACTGGCCTAAAGTCTCACAGCTGACAGAAGCAGCGTGGCTCAGTGGAAAGAGCTCGGGCTTTGGAGTCAGAGGTCATGGGTTCAAATCCCGGCTCCGCCACTTGTCAGCTGGGTGACAAGCGCAGGGTTAGATACAAGGTGACCAGGTTGTCCCACATGGGGCTCGCGGTCTTCATCCCCATTTTACAGATGAGGAAACTGAGGCCCAGAGAAGTGAAATGACTTGCCTAAGATCACACAGCAGCCCCAGGCCCCTGTTCTATAATAATAATAATAATGGCATTTGTTAAGTGCTTAGGGAAGCAGCGTGACTCAGTGGAAAGAGCCCGGGCTTTGGAGTCGGAAGTCATGGGTTCAAATCCCGCTCCGCCAATTGTCAGCTGTGTGACTTTGGGCAAGTCACTTCACTTCTCTGGGCCTCAGTTACCTCATCTGTAAATATTAATAATAATGATGGCATTTTTATTAAGCGCTTACTATGTGCAAAGCACTGTTCTAAGCGCTAAGAAGGTTACAAGGTGATCAGGTTGTCCCACGGGGGGCTCACAGTCTAAATCCCCATTTTACAGATGAGGTCACTGAGGCCCAGAGAAGTGAAGTGACTTGCCCAAAGTCACACAGCTGACAAGTGGCGGAGGCCGGATTTGAACTCACGACCTCTGACTCCAAAGCCCGGGCTCTTTTGCACTGAGCCACGCTGCTTCCCCATCTGTAAAATGGGGATTAAGATTGGGAGCCCCACGGGGGACAACCTGATCGCCTTGTAACCTCCCCAGCGCTTAGAACAGTGCTCGGCACAGAGTAAGTGCTTAATAAATGCCATTATTATCGTTATATTATATTATGTCATAATATTAGTATTATTGTATTATAATATATAGTATAATCATATTATATTATTGTAATGTTATTAATAATTAATCCATGTTAATTAATTATTGATTGATATATTATGATTAAGTAATGTGATGCTATATGATTGTGATAATATTATAATGATATTATAATAATGTTATTGTAATAATATATAAATGCCATTATTATTATTATGGTATTTGTTAAGCACCTACTCTGTGCCAAGCACTGTTCTAAGCGCTGGAGCACTGCTCTACCCACTAGGCCATGCTGCTTCTCATTATTAGGAGATGAGGAGCAGCTGGGAAGGGGAGGCTTCGCCTGGGAATTACAAATCTAATCAATTCAGCTGCTACTCCCCCCTCTCCCCCTCCCCCACCGGTATCCATGTAAATCATTGATCAAAGGGAGGGTTGAGTCAACCAGGAATGGGCTGAATATAAAAACACTTCTCTTCAGGCTTTGTGTCTGCTTCCTCCCTCATCCCACAGGTAAATACACACGGATTTTAATTCATTCTAATCGTATTTATCGAGTGCCATTATTCTACTTGCTCTTATTGTCACTCGTATCATTTCAGGAGTGGCAGAGCTATAAGGAATTGAAATGAGATTGCTTGCAGAGAAAAATCACTTAGGTAAAATAGGTAGTAGGTTGGAGACCGGCAGGCTATTTTCTCTCATTTACTCAATTGTATTTATTGAGCGCTTACTGTGTGCATCATTCACTCAATCGTATTTATTGAGCGCTTACTGTGGGCATCGTTCACTCAATCATATTTATGGAGCGCTTACTGTGGGCATCGTTCACTCAATCATATTTATGGAGCGCTTACTGTGGGCATCATTCACTCAATCGTATTTATTGAGCACTTACCGTGGGCTTCGTTCACTCAATCGTATTTATTGAGTGCTAACTGTGGGCATCGTTCATTCAATCGTATTGAGCGCTTACTGTGTGCATCGGTCATTCAATCGTATTGAGCACTTACTGTGGGCATCGTTCACTCAATCGTATTTATTGAGCACTTACTGTGTGCATTGTTCATTCAATCGTATTTATTGAGCACTTACTGTGTGCATCGTTCATTCAATCGTATTGAGCGCTTACTGTGGGCATCGTTCACTCAATCATATTTATTGAGCGCTTACTGTGTGCATCGTTCATTCAATCGTATTTATTGAGCACTTACTGTGTGCATCATTCATTCAATTGTATTGAGCGCTTACTGTGGGCATCATTCACTCAATCGTATTTATTGAGCGCTTACTGTGGGCATCATTCATTCAATCATATTTATTGAGCACTTACTGTGTGCATCGTTCATTCAATCGTATTGAGCACTTACTGTGGGCTTCGTTCACTCAATCGTATTTATTGAGCACTTATTGTGTGCATCGCTCACTCAGTCGTATTTATTGAGCGCTTACTGTGTGCATCGCTCACTGTCGTATTTATTGAGCGCTTACTGTGTGCATCGCTCACTCAGTTGTATTTATTGAGTGCTTACTGTGTGCATTGCTCACTGTCGTATTGAGCGCTTACTGTGGGCATCGTTCACTCAGTCGTATTTACTGAGCGCTTACTGTGGGCATCGTTCACTCAGTCGTATTTATTGAGCACTTACTGTGTGCATCGTTCACTCAGTCGTATTTATTGAGCACTTACTGTGGGCTTCGTTCACCCAATCGTATTTATTGAGTGCTTACTGTGGGCATCGTTCACTCAAGTCATATTTACTGAGCGCTTACTGTGGGCATCGTTCATTCAATCGTATTTATTGAGCGCTTACTGTGGGCTTCGCTCACTCAGTCGTATTTATTGAGCACTTACTGTGGGCTTCGTTCACCCAGTCGTATTTATTGAGCGCTTACTGTGGGCTTCGTTCACCCAGTCGTATTTATTGAGCGCTTACTGTGGGCTTCGTTCACTCAGTCGTATTTACTGAGCGCTTACTGTGGGCATCGTTCACTCAATCGTATTTATTGAGCGCTTACTGTGGGCATTGTTCACTCAATCGTATTTATTGAGCGCTTACTGTGGGCATCGTTCATTCAATCGTATTGAGCGCTTACTGTGGGCATCGTTCACTCAATCATATTTATTGAGCGCTTACTGTGTGCATCGTTCATTCAATCGTATTTATTGAGCACTTACTGTGTGCATCATTCATTCAATCGTATTGAGCGCTTACTGTGGGCATCATTCACTCAATCGTATTTATTGAGCGCTTACTGTGGGCATCGTTCATTCAATCATATTTATTGAGCACTTACTGTGTGCATCGTTCATTCAATCGTATTGAGCACTTACTGTGGGCTTCGTTCACTCAATCGTATTTATTGAGCACTTATTGTGTGCATCGCTCACTCAGTCGTATTTATTGAGCGCTTACTGTGTGCATCGCTCACTGTCGTATTTATTGAGCGCTTACTGTGTGCATCGCTCACTCAGTTGTATTTATTGAGTGCTTACTGTGTGCATTGCTCACTGTCGTATTGAGCACTTACTGTGGGCATCGTTCACTCAGTCGTATTTACTGAGCGCTTACTGTGGGCATCGTTCACTCAGTCGTATTTATTGAGCACTTACTGTGTGCATCGTTCACTCAGTCGTATTTATTGAGCACTTACTGTGGGCTTCGTTCACCCAATCGTATTTATTGAGTGCTTACTGTGGGCATCGTTCACTCAAGTCATATTTACTGAGCGCTTACTGTGGGCATCGTTCATTCAATCGTATTTATTGAGCGCTTACTGTGGGCTTCGCTCACTCAGTCGTATTTATTGAGCACTTACTGTGGGCTTCGTTCACCCAGTCGTATTTATTGAGCGCTTACTGTGGGCTTCGTTCACCCAGTCGTATTTATTGAGCGCTTACTGTGGGCTTCGTTCACTCAGTCGTATTTACTGAGCGCTTACTGTGGGCATCGTTCACTCAGTCGTATTTATTGAGCGCTTACTGTGGGCATCGTTCACTCAATCGTATTTATTGAGCGCTTACTGTGGGCATCGTTCACTCAATCGTATTGAGCGCTTACTGTGGGCATCGTTCATTCAATCGTATTGAGCGCTTACTGTGGGCATCGTTCATTCAATCGTATTGAGCACTTACTGTGGGCTTCGTTCACTCAATCATATTTATTGAGCGCTTCCTGTGGGCATCGTTCACTCAATCGTATTTATTGAGCGCTTATTGTGGGCATCACTCACTCAGTTGTATTTATTAAGCGCTTACTGTGGGCATCGTTCACTCAATCGTACTTATTGAGCACTTATTGTGTGCATTGCTCACTCAGTCGTATTTATTGAGCGCTTACTGTGTGCATCGCTCACTCAGTCATATTTATTGAGCGCTTACTGTGTGCATCGTTCACCCAGTCGTATTTATTGAGCACTTACTGTGTCCATCGTTCACCGTTGTATTTATTGAGCGCTTACTGTGGGCTTCGTTCACCCAGTCATATTTATTGAGCGCTTACTGTGGGCTTCGTTCACTGAGTTGTATTTACTGAGCGCTTACTGTGGGCATCGTTCACTCAGTCACATTTACTGAGCGCTTACTGTGGGCATCGTTCACTCAGTCACATTTACTGAGCGCTTACTGTGTGCTTCGTTCACTCAGTCGCATTTACTGAGCGCTTACTGTGTGCTTTGTTCACTCAGTCTCATTTGCTGAGCGCTTACTGTGGGCTTCGTTCATTCAGTCGCATTTACTGAGCGCTTACTGTGGGTTTCGTTCACTCGGTTGCATTTATTGAGCGCTTACTGTGTGCAGAGTGCTGTACTAAGCGTATCATCCCAGCAGCACCCATAACACGTATGTCTTTGTTTCTATCCACTTGTGTTCATTTGTTCCTCAATCAATCGATCGTATTTGGAGAAGCAGCATGGCTCAGTGTAAAGAGCCCGGGCTTTGGAGTCACAGGTCATGGGTTCAAATCCCACCCCGCCAACTGTCAGCTGACTTTGGGCAAGTCACTTAACTTCTCTGGGCCTCAGTCACCTTCATCTGGAAAATGGGGATTAAGATTGTGAACCCCCTGTGAGACAATCTGATCTCCTTGTATCCCCCCAGTGCTTAGAGCAGTGCTTTGCACATAGTAAGTGCTTAACAAATACCATTATTATTATTATTATTATTATTATTATTATATTTAGTGAGGACTTACTGCATGTAGAGCATTGTACTAAGTGTTTTCGAGAGTACAACATAAAGTAGGTAGAAACGTTTCCTGCCCACCCCAAGATTATAGAGTGGGCAGGGAATATTTCTGATGTTCTGTCTCCCCCTTCTAGACTGTGAGCCCGTTGTTGGATAGGGACTGTCTCTGTTGCCGAATTGTACTTTCCAAGCGCTTAGTACAGTGCTCTGCACACAGTAAGTGCTCAATAAATATGAATGAATGAATTGTACTCTCCCAAGCGCTTAGTACAGTGCTTTGCACACAGTAGGCGGTTAGTAAACATGCTTAATAAATAATAGAGGGGGAGAATGCCAGAGTACATTTGCCAACATGTTGCCAACTTGTACTTCCCAAGCGCTTAGTACAGTGCTCTGCACACAGTAAGCGCTCAATAAATATGATTGATTTGATTTCCTAATTTGGAAATGTTTTGGGGGTTTTTTATGGCATCTGTTAAGCGCTTACTATGTGCAAAGCACTGTTCTAAGCTGGGGGAGGATACAAGGTGATCAGGTTGTCATCATCATCATCAATCGTATTTATTGAGCGCTTACTATGTGCAGAGCACTGTACTAAGCGCTTGGGAAGTACAAATTGGCAACATGTTGGCAAATGTACTGTGGCATTCTTCCCCTCTATCATTTATTAAGCATGTTTACTAACCGCTTACTGTGTGCAAAGCACTGTTCTAGGTTGTCCCACGTGGGGCTCACAGTCATCATCCCCATTTTCCAGATGAGGTCGCTGAGGCCCCGAGGAGTGAAGCGGCTTGCCCAAGGTCACACAGCGGACGAGGGGGAGCCGGGATTCGAACCCGTGACCTGTGACTCCAAAGCCCGGGCTCTTTCCACTGAGCCAGGCTGTTTCTCATCTTCTCCTTCGTTAGAGGGTTGGAACACAAGTTTGCTTTTGTTTTTGGATTTTTCCCAAGGGGTCTGCAGCCAGCCCTTTTGTTGCTTGTGGGGAGGGGGTTGGGTGGGCCTCCGGACCCTTTGTTCAGCTTTAAAAAGCCTGCTGTCTAGCTGGCAGTGGCAGCTGGGAGCCCCCCACCCTTTTCCGCCTGCAGACCCCTGGGGGGGGGGGGAGGCCCAGACCAAAGGCCAGAGGGAACAAGGAGAAGGGGGGAGGAGGGGGAGAGTAATAAGAATTATTATGGTATTTGTTCATTCATTCATTCATTCTTTCAATCATATATTGAGTGCTTACCGAGTGCTTACCAATTTACTCGTGTCCACTCCAGCACTTAATCAATCAATCAATCGTATTTATTGAGCCCTTACTGTGTGCACAGCACTGGACTGAGCACTTGGGAAGTACAGGTCGGCAACACATAGAGACGGTCCCTACCCAACAGTGGGCTCACAGTCTGGAAGGGGGAGACGGAGAACAAAACCAAACATATTCACAAAATAAAATAAATAGAATAGATAGGTACAAGTAAAATAAATAGAGTAATAAATATGCACAATCAATCGTATTTATTGAGTGCTTACTGTGTGCAGAGCACTGTACTAAGCGCTGGGGAAGTACAGGTCGGCAACACATAGAGACGGTCCGTACCCAACAGTGGGCTCACAGTCTGGAAGGGGGAGACGGAGAACAAAACCAAACTTATTAACAAAATACAATAAATAGAATAGATATATGCAAGTAAAATGAATAAATGGAGTAATAAATATGTACAAACATATATACAGGTGCTGTGGGGAAGGGAAGGAGGTAAGGCGGGGGGAATGGAGAGGGGGAGGAGGGGGAGAGGATGGAGGCGGCTCAGTCTGGGAAGGCCTCCTGGAGGAGGTGAGCTCTCAGTAGGGCCTTGAGTAGTGCCTGTGCCAGGCACTTAGTACAGTGCCTGGCACATGGTGATGATGATGATGGCATTTGTTAAGCGCTTACTATGTGCAAAGCACTGTTCTAAGCGCTGGGGGGGATACAAGGTGATCAGGTTGTCCCGCGCGGGGCTCACAGTCATCATCCCCATTTTACAGATGAGGCCACTGAGGCTCCGAGAAGTTAAGCGACTTGCCCAAGGTCACACAGCAGGCATGTGGCGGAGCCGGGATTCGAACCCACGACCTCTGACTCCAAAGCCCGGGCTCTGTCCACTGAGCCACGCTGCTGAGCACTTAGCCGATACCATTATCATTATTATTATTCCCACCTGCTCGCCCCATCAGGTCCCCCCACAACCCGCTTCCCCAGAACCAGGTCGGGATTACTTATTTTCCCCACTGGGTCGGCTCTGGGTTACCCGGCGCCCCCAACATTCCCAGCTCGGATGCTAGATCATCAATCGTATTTATTGAGCGCTTACTGTGTGCAGAGCACTAGATGCCCTCGTGAGGCCTGGGGTGCCCCGGGGAGAGCTGTGTTGGGGGGATGACCCATCTTTCCTCCTTCCCTTCCCCACAGCACCTGTATATTTATATATACATTTGTACATATTTATTACTCTATTTATCTTGTACATATCTATTCTATTTATTTTATTTTGTTAGTATGTTTGGTTTTGTTCTCTGTCTTCCCCTTCTAGACTGTGAGCCCGCTGTTGGGTAGGGACTGTCTCTATGTGTTGCTGACTTGTACTTCCCAAGTGCTTAGTACAGTGCTCTGCACACAGTAAGTGCTCAATAAATATGATTGATTGATTGATTGATTGACCAGGGCCGGCGGGCGCTTCCCAATCTAAGCGCTTGGGAAGTCCAAGTTGGCAACTTATAGAGACGGTCCCTACCCAACAACGGGCTTGTTAAGCGCTTACTCTATGCCAGGCACTGTTCTAAGCGCTGGGGTGGATACAAGGTAAGTGGGTTGGACCCAGTCCCTGTCCCACATGGAGATTGACTGTGAGCCCTGTTTTCAATCAATCAATTAATCGTATTTATTGAGCGCTTACTGTGTGCAGAGCACTGTACTAAGCGCTTGGGAAGTCCAAGTTGGCAACATATAGAGACGGTCCCTACCCAACAGTGGGCTCACGGTCTAGATGTGGGAACCGAGGCTCAGAGGGGTGAAGTGACTTACCCGAGGTCACACAGCAGGCTTGTGAGAAGCAACGTGGCTTAGTGGAAAGAGCCTGGCTTGGGAGTCAGAGGTCATGGGTTCTAATCCCGGCTCCGCCGCTTGAATGCTGTGTGACTTTGGGCAAGTCACTTCACTTCTCCGGGCCTCAGTTACCTCATCTGCAAAATGGGGATGAAGACTGGGAGCCCCATGTGGGACAGGGACCGTGTCCAATCTGATTACCTTGCATCTACCTCAGCACTTGGAACAGTGCTTTGTCTAGAGAAGCAGCGTGGCTAAGTGGAAAGAGCCCGGGCTTTGGAGTCAGAGGTCATGGGTTCAAATCCCGGCTCTGCCAATTGTCAGCTGTATGTGACTTTGGGCAAGTCACAACTTCTCTGGGCCTCAGTTACCTCATCTGTAAAATGGGGATGAAGACTGTGAGCCCCCCTGTGGGACAACTTGCTCACCTTGTAACCTCCCCAGTGCTTAGAACAGTGCTTGGCACATAGTAAGTGCTTAACAAATGCCATTATCATTATTATTAATTATTATAATTATTATAATAATAATTTAGACTGTGAGCCCACTGTTGGGTAGGGACTGTCTCTGTATGTTGCCAACTTGTACTTCCTAAGTGCTTAGTACAGTGCTGTGCACACAGTAAGCGCTCAATACGATTGATTGATTATAATAAGTGCTTACCCACTGTTGGGTAGGGACCGTCTCTATACGTTGCCAACTTGTACTTCCCAAGCGAGCGCTTAGTACAGTGCTGTGCACACAGTAAGCGCTCAATAAATACGATTGAATGAATGAATGCTTAGCAAATACCATAATTATTCTTATTATTCAAAACAGACACATTCCCTGCTCACAATGAGCTTGGAGTGCTGCCTTCCCCCACTGCCCGGAGGATGGGTCAGTGTGTGGCCTATTGTCTGGTCACCTCTCCACTTCCCTCCCCTCCCCGGAGGTGGGCTGAGAAGGAACAGAGGCAGGGTAGCTCGCAAGCAGCAGTTCGAGGAAGCGGTTCAGGAGCTGAACACAAAAAGAGGTGGCCTGGGGGCACCAGCTTCTTTTTTTTTAATGGCATTTGTTAAGCGCTTACTATGTGCCAGGCAGATACGCGATAATCAGGTTGGACACAGTCCCTATCCCACGTGGGGCTCTGTCTTCATCCCTATTTTACGGATGAGGGAACTGAGGCCCGGAGAAGTGAAGTGATGTGACCAGGTCACACGGCAGACTAGGGGCGGAGCCGGGATTAGAACCCAGGTCCTCTGACTACCCTGCTTGGCTGGGAAATTTACTCCCATGTCCCCCACTCCCTCCCTTCCCTTTTCAAGGCAGGTAAAATAGTCTGGGAGCACTCCCTTAGACTTGCTTCATTAAGTGATCATCATTGTAGTATTTATGTGCTTACTATGTGTCAAGCCCTGGGGTAGATACAAGATAAATGTGAGCCCACTGTTGGGTAGGGACCGTCTCTGTATGTTGCCAACTTGTACTTCCCAAGCGCTTAGTACAGTGCTCTGCACACAGTAAGCGCTCAATAAATACAATTGAATGAATGAATGGGAGCACTCCCTTAGACTTGCTTCATTAAGTAATCATCATTGTAGTATTTATGTGCTTACTATGTGTCAAGCCCTGGGGTAGATACAAGATAAATGTGAGCCCACTGTTGGGTAGGGACCGTCTCTATATGTTGCCAACTTGTACTTCCCAAGCGCTTTGTACAGTGCTCTGCACACAGTAAGCGCTCAATAAATACGATTGAATGAATAAACAGACACTGGTCCCTGGCCCATGGGGAGAGAAGGCGTTGAATCCCCACTTGACAGACGAAAGAAGGCATTGAATCCCCACTTGACAGACGAGGAAGCTAAGGCCCAGAGAAGGTAAGTGACTTCCCCAAGGTCACACAGAGAATAAGTGGCAGAACCGGCATTAGAACCCAGATCCAGTGGCTTCCAGGCCCATGCTCTTTCCGCGAGGCCATGCTGCTTCTATGGGGATGTGAAAGATACAAAACTTTTGCAAACATGTCTGCCAGATCTATGTTGTCTTCTCCCAAGCGCTTAGACAGTGCTCTGCCCACATTAAGTGCTCAGTAAATACCATTGATTGATTGGTTTTTGTAGGGACCTGCTCCACTGGGGAGTTTCTTTCTCTCTCCCTCTCTCCCTCCTTCTTTTTCTTGGTCTGTCTCTCCTCCCGCCATCCTTCTCTCCTGGCATGAAATAATGATAGAAGGAAATAAATTCATCCTCCTTCGTAGGGAAGCACCATCCCCTCTGCTTTACAAGGAGCACGGCCTAGTGGGTAGAATATGAGCCTGGCAGTCACAAGGACCTGAGTTCTAATCCCGGTACCGCCACTTGTCTGCTGGGTAAACTTGGGCAAGTCACTTCACTTCTCTGGGCCTCAGTTCCCTTGTCTGTAAAATAATAATAATAATAATAATAACAATGATGAGCCCACTGTTGGGTAGGGACCGTCTCTATATGTTCCCAACTTGTACTTCCCAAGTGCTTACTACAGTGCTCTGCACACAGTAAGTACTCAATAAATACGATTGAATGATGGCATTTATTAAGTGCTTACTATGTGCAAAGCACTGTTCTAAGCGCTAATAATAATAATAATGGCATTTATTAAGTGCTTACTATGTGCAAAGCACTGTTCTAAGTGCTGGGGATGAAGACTGTGAACCCCATGTGGGACAGGGACTGTGTCCGACCTGATTATGTTGCCAACTTGTACTTCCCAAGTGCTTAGTACAGTGCTCTGCACACAGTAAGTGCTCAATAAATACTATTGAATGAATGAATGAATGATTAGCGTGTATCTAACCCAGGGCTTGACACATGGTAAGCACTTAACAAATCCCATCATCATCAAGCAGTGGAATGGAAAAGGTGGAGTGAATCAGGGCCAGGGGGCAAAACTGGGGCAACCAAGACTCTGCTGGCTCTCCTTGACCCTCTCACCCTCCCACTCGGGACCCCTCTGCCCTCCCGCTGGAGTCTGCACCGTGGCAGCCAGGCCGGGATACCAGGCTCGCTCAGCACAGAGCCCAAACTCCCCCTCTCCCCCAGCCCGCCCTGGCTCTGCCCGGAGTCCAGCTGGCTTCCATTGCTCCACCCCACCTTGGGCACACGTTCATCCCAAAGTCAGGAAAGCAATGGGCTGTACAGCAGCGGACAGTGTTTTATTAGGGAGGGAGAGCCGGCCCCCTGGGACGACCTCTGAGGGCGTGGAGTTGGGGGCACGCCAAGGGCTTTGGGATCTGCCTGGGTTCTTCATTCGTCCTGCAGGGAGCATCACCCCGTCAGTAAAGCCCTCCGCCACCCGGCCGAAGGACGCGGCTCACGTGTGTCTTCTTGGAAAATGGAGATGGATCCAGGAATCCCCCGTTGGACGACTTCCACGCGTGAGCTTTCCGCTGGGGAGATGGTTTCCCTTTAGTAATGGCAGTTGCCCAGTCCTGTTAAGTGCTCACCGTGGGCCAAGCGCTGTGCTAAGCGCTGATGGTAGCCACGAGTTTGCGGAGGCGAGAGAAAGTAGACCGGGGCTGGAACGTGGTGTCAGGGGTGAGATGGTTGGTGCTGGAATGGCCTTCCGCCGTGTATGGCCCACAGGCGGCCAACTGTCGTCCGCTGGACCAGCGAGGCCTGTGGCCCCGAGGGACCCGGGACCTCCACCTGTCTCCGTCCGATCTGCCCATTCACTCCTGTGTCCCTGGGCCCGGGCACAGTCGTTGGCGGACGAGCCCCCTCCAGCAGGGATGACCTACAGTGGACTCTCGGGCTCTTAAACCATTCCCTCTTCTCAAAACCCACTCTGCACAATCAGTAGTACATCCTGAGCGCTTCCAAAGCACACAGCACTGTACTGACCGTCGCTAGCCTCCCTCTTCTCTCACTCCCTTCTTCTCCAGCCAACCTGCTCACTGGGCCTTGTTCTCATCTCTCTCCCCCTTGACCTCTGGCTCCCTCCGGCATCCCACTGCTCTCTTCGAGGACCTGCTGAGCTCACGGCTCTTGCAGGAGGCCTTCGCAGATTCACCTCTCAACTTCCCACTCTAATCATTTCTACATCACCCCAAGTGCTCCTCTCTGTCCACGGCACTTAAGTATTCATCTTTAAACTCTGTTGCTTCCCCCTACCTATAATTTATTTTCGCGTCTGTCTCCGCTGCTGGTTTGTAAATGCCTTGAGGGTAGAGACGGTGACTGCTAACGCTACTGCACCCTCCCAAGCGCTTAGTATGGGGCTCTACAACGAGTAAGTGTCCACTAAATGCCGTCGATTTGACTGAGTGGTTGGTACAGTCCATTTGGGGCGGCACAGGAGCATACCAGCTAGCCCTCTGCCACTCCTTCCCTTCCTCTTCTGTTCCCTGTACGAGGCAGGGGCTGAAAGCTAGACTTTAGCGGGAGGGTAGGTGGTCGGCACCTAGAATGCATGAGGCCGTGACAGCCAAGCTTTGGCAAACCGGAAGCATTTCTGCTGTGATTCAGTTCGGTTTTGGGGGATTATTAATAATAATAATAATAATAATTGTAGTATTTAAGTGCTTACTATGTGCCAGGCTCTGTACAAGCAAACTGGATTGGACACAGTCCCTGTCCCACGTGGGGCTCACGGTCTCCATCCCCATTTTAGACGAGGGAACTGAGGCAAAGAGGAGGTAAGTGACTTGCCCAAGGTCACCCGGCAGACAAGTGGCAGAGCGGGGATTAGAACCCATGACCTTCTGACTCCCGGGCCCGGGCTCTAGCCATTCGGCCGTGCTGCTTTTTGGCTTGGCACGACTGATTCCCCCAAGCCGGAGCTCGCTGGTCCCATCGTTCACCTCAGGCCCGCGGCCAGGCCTTGCCCAAAACAGCCAGTGGCCAGTCTGTAATACAGTCGGCGCAGGGACGCTTACTGCCGGACCAGTTGGCACATTAGGTGGGTGTCTGTGGCTTAATCCTGTTGCATCGTACTCCCCCAAGCGCTTAGTACAGTGCTCTGCACACAGTAAGCGCTCAATAAATACCGTTGATGGATTGATTGATTGGGTAAGGGAGGTCACCTGGTAGCCAGGTGGGGAGTGGATGGTAGAGGAAGGGGTCTCAGGCCTGGGGATGCTCCCTGGCTGATGCCAGATTTGGGCTTCCCCGGTCACCCAGGTGAGGGGTTTCGCCGCTGACCCCCGAGAGTCCAGCCCAGAACCATGCAGACACACAAGGACGGTAGCGGATGGCGTTGGGCCTTGTCGAAGAGGACGGACCCTCCCTCCCTCCCTCCACCTGCTGCCTGGGTGCCCATGGAGGCCTTGAAGACGAGGGTCCTGGTTTCAGGCCCACCTCCCCGGTAGCCCTAACAACTCCCGTGGCCGGGAGCCCAGGCTCGCCCTCTTCGGCTGGGTGGCCTGGACCAACCAGATGGAGCGGAGGACCAGAGGTCAGTGGATCACCCCGGAGGGAGGATCGGCCTGGTGTCAGAATAGTCACCTCCCCTGGAGCTCCAGGGGCTGAGGGAGGAAAGAGGTGCCCGCCTCTCCCGTTGCCCAGCTGACTCCCCGCCTTCCTCCAGTGCCCTCCCACGGGGCTCTTGGTCACTCTGCCCCAGAGGGCGGTGGCTGGGTCCCGCCCCCCTCCACAGCCTTGAAGGTGAGGTGGTAGGAAAGAGGAGGCTGGCCTCTCCTGCTGACTGACCCAACTGCAGAGTCCAACCCGGAAACCCAGCTCGGTTCCTGTTCGTGTGGCCATCCCTGCCCCGGCCCCGACTGGGCTGACCCTCCCTTAGGGACCCGGGTCCAGCCCAGGAGGGGGGCACGGAGGCAGCAAGTCGGAGCTCAGAGTCTGACCTCCACGGAGGCCCAGCCGGATTTGGCCAGGAGGAATCAGTCGTCTCAGACCCAGAGCCCGGGGCCGCCGGGAACCACTGGGGAAAGGGCCGGAGGTCAGAGAGAGAGGAGAGACGCCATCCGGACGGGGCCCACGGGCTGTGGGTACATGGCTGGGGGAGCAATCGACGATAGGGGCCGGTGAGGGGAGGAAGGGGCCGGACCCCCTCGCCCGCGGAGCTAGGACCGGTCGGCTGGGGTGGGACGGACCACGGAGAAGGGGTCACCGCCCTCCCTAGGGGAGGTCGGGGCGGGGGCCCGGCGGGGGGCCCCCGGCTGGGACGCCATGATGTGGTAGATGGATTCCCGGAAGCGCTGGTCGCGGCTCAGCCGCTTCGCCACCTCCTTCAGCTCCTCGATGTTGTTGGCCTCCAGCTGGGACGCCATGAACGACTGAGATGGCTTCACTGAAAACACACAACTGGGCTGTGACCCCCAGCGACATCTGCCCTCGGGGGCGTCGGTGGCCCACCATCTGAGGGCCTGCGTGCCGGGGGGTGGCTGGAGGTTGTCCCCGAGGGTCCGGCTGGGTGGAGGCGTGCCGTCTGCCGGGGAGGTCTCTCGAGAGGAAGTCCAGGCAGCCAGAGCGAGATGAGCGAGACCCTCCGGGCTGGCCCAGGGGTCTCCTCCCTCGGTGACCCGACCCCAGACCCCCGGCACTAAGCGGGCGAGAGGGTGGCTCAGCCGACTTCCCCTTTCCTAGGCGCCGATCGGCTCACACCTGCTTTTGGCCCCCAGGAGGGAGTCTAGCCCTGGGCGTGGGGCTGGGCCGAGGTGGGCAGCGGAGCCCACCTCCCTCCGTTAGGTGGGACTCCTGGGCACTGGGGGGGACACCCGCCCCTGGGCCAGTTCTGCCTGGGCTGAGGCGCTTCCGTCTTGCCCTTCCAGCCCGCGTGGGAGCAGGAGAATAGAGCTCTGCCCAGATCACTGGTTGCCCTACACCCTCACAGCCCAGAACCCTGCCCGCCCTGGGCTCCTCCCACCCCGAGCCCTGCGAGCCCCATCCTCGCCGTCCCCTACCGTCATTCCAGGAGGCGCTGGCCCTGCGGCGGTGGAAGCGGCAGCTTTTGATGCGGCGGGTGGCGGCCTTGTGGATGTACACGGAGTTCTTCATGATCACCGGCATCTTGGCCTCCAGCTCCGCGTTCCGGATGCAGTCCTCGAAAAACCCTGGCTCCGGGTACCCACGGACGCGGTGAGCCTGTGGTCTTCGGTTCCCCTCCGGCCCCCGCCGCCTCCCACCCTCCCCCCAGACCCGAGGATGGTCTGGGAAAGGGGCGAGGGGGGCAGCCGAGAGGGTGCCCTGCTCCTCCCTCCTCTCCCCCAGGCCAGGGGCGTGGAAAGGATGCCTCCAAGGAGCCCCATTTCCCCCACCCGGGTCCAGCTCTGGGCCACAGCTTCAATCAGAAAGGGAATCACTGCACTCTTGGGTCTTCTGAGGTTTTGGGAGTGAAGTTAGATTCAAGAGAGGGAGGCACGGAGGCAATGTGGACCAGTGGAAAAAGCTTGGGAGTCAGGGATTCAGTTCCGGCTCCACCCCTGGTCTGCTGGGTGACCTAGGGCGGCCACTTAACCTCTCTGGGCCTCTGTTTCTTCATCTGGGAAATGGGTATCGGTTGGCCAGTCAAGGCCTTATTGAAGGCACATCTCCTCCAAGAGGCCTCCCCTAAGCCCTTTTTTTCTTTTCTTCCACTCCCCTCTTGCGTCGCTCTGACTGGCTCCCTTTATTCATCCCCCACTTCCAGCCCCATAATACTAATGTCCATATCTGTCATTTATTTATTTCTATTCACGTCTGTCTTCCCCTCTAGTCCGTAAGCTTGCTGTGGGCAGGGACTGTGGCTGTTATATTGTTATTATTGTGCTCTCTCAAGCGCTTAGTTCAGTGCTCTGCACATAATAAATGCTCAATAAACACTACTGACTGACGGGGGCTATGTCCGGTCTGACTACCTCAAGGCTCTCCGGGCCGGGCCCAAAGGAATCGCTTAATAATGACCAGGAAGGGGGGAATTGGTGGAGCGTGGGGTGGGGGCCGGGGGTCGGAGCGAGGAGTCTCACTTTTCAAGTGGCTCACGTCGGCCTTCATCTTCTCTTCCTTCTCTCTGTTGCGGACTTTGGAGTTGAGGCCTTGTTCTAGGCTCCTCAAGGCCCCCTCGGCCTCCCGCAGCCTCTTTTCCAAATCCATGCGGACCTTCACCTCAGCCTGGGGTGTTGGGGGGAGGAGGGGGCAGAGACACGTTCGCTAGAGCACCCACCCCGGTGATCTCCTGCCTGCTCGCCATTCCGGACCTCCCTGGGGCAGCCGGGACCCGGATCGGAGGGGGACCCTTCTTCCCCACCGAGGGACAAGAAGGGCCACGTCCCACCCGGGGGCTGGGCCGGTTGGGGGGCCCGAGGCTGGAGTTGAGCACCTTGAGGTCCCGCTCCGTCTGCTGCTTCTCGGCGGTCAGTTCCTGGAGCGAGCTCTGCAAAGCCTGGGCCTGACTCCAGTAAAACTCCCTCTCCTCCTCCAGGGCGTGAGAGCGCTCCTCGTTCTCCTTCATCCTGCAGGACCCCAGAAGACAGAGACAATCCGGTGGAGAGAGAGAGACAGAGAGCGGGGTCACCAGTGCCCCCGTCCCCTGGGGGCTCCAGGGGATGGGGAGGAAGTGGGTGGAAGGACCAGGGGAGAGATTCAGGCAGAACCTCGCCCTGGGGATCAGACCCTGCTCGGCTCTTCCGCAGGGCTGTCCCTGGGAGAGGCTCCCCTCGGAGTCGGACCCTTCCGTGGCCCTTTGGGGAAACCGAGGCCCAAGGAGAGGAAGCGTCCCGGGCCTGCCGCCGCACCTCCTATCTGCTAGCAGCTTCTCCTCCAGCAGCTTCTGCATCCGGTCCTCGATCTGCTGGAGGCTGCTGTGCAGACCCGCGCCCGGGGGCCGCTGCCGCTCACGGTCCGCCTCGTCGGGCCTTGACTCCGCCTGCCTTTCGGTCTCCTCCAGCAGCTCCAGGGTCCTCTTCTTTTCCATGGAGAGCTCCTGGGGGGGGGTGGGAGGGTGGAGCCGGGATGGAGGGGGACAGTGAGACACCATCCCTAACTGAGCAGGCTGACCCTAAGTCTTTCCCAGACTGCGGACTCTGCTCTCTTAACCTACTCAACCATGGGGGCCCCTTCCATTAACCCCAAAATAGCCTTCTTCAGCCCCTTCTCCCCCTAACCCTGTCTCTCCCCCCCACCCCACCCCTTCTCTCCCCAACTCCTCTCAGGGGACTCCCGTCCCCTCTCCCTTCTCTCCCCTAACTCCTATCCCCTCCCTCTCTCCCACTTCTCGCCCCTGTCTCCCCCAGCCCCATCCTTCCCCCTACCACCCATCTCCTCTCTCCCCACACTGACTCCCCCTCCATGAGTGTGTCCAGCTGGTCAGCAGGACATGGGTCTCGGCTCCTTCTGAGCGTGAGAGCTCGGCCTGTTGTTCTCAAGAGATTTGGTGCTTAAGACCCCCCTTCCCGTCTCCTGCAGGATCCCAGCCCTCGTCTGCAGGTCGTGGAGGGGAGGCATGTTAGCCGGGCCTCCCAGGCACGTTAGCCGGGCTCCTGGCGGGAGGTCCTCCGGAGCTTGAGGAGGAGCATGGCCTAGTGGCTAGAGCCCGGGCCTGGAAATTGGAAGGACCTGGGTTCTAATCCCAGCTTCATCACATCCGCTGGGTGATCCCGAGCAAGTCACTTCCCTTCTCTGGGTCTCAATCGCCTCGTCTGTAAAACGGGGATTAGGAGTGTGAGCCCCATGTGGGACAGGGATCGTGTCCAACCTGATTGGCATATAGTAAGCGCTTCAGAAGTACCCTAATTACTACTGGCTTGAAGCGGCAGGCTGAGCAGCCAGGAGGAGGCCGGCAGCCTCGACTTCCCCCCGCATCCCACTGTCCTCTCAGTTGTTCCTTTGCTCCCTGCTTTTTTCAAGTCTGGAGTTCTGCCTGCTGTTCACAGGCTGCAGATCTCCGCTGCCCCGTTTGTCCCCGATGCCAGAGAGTCAGGCGGGTGCGGGGTGAGAAGGCGCGGGCGGCCTGCGATCCCCCCCGGCCGGCCTGCGGCCCCCGGGCTCACCCCCAGCGTCCGCTGCAGGGATTCCGTCAGGCTTCTCAGCTCCTTCTTTTCCTGCTCCACGCCCTTGAGACAGCTTGCGGTCAGCTCCAGCTCCCTGAGGGACAGAGACGGGAGGGGTTCTCATCATCATCATCATCAATCGTATTTATTGAGGGCTTACTGTGTGCACAGCACTGTACTAAGCGCTTGGGAAGTACAAGTTGGCAACATATAGAGACAGTCCCTACCCAACAGTGGGCTCACAGTCTAAAAGGGGTTCTCCGAAGGAGACGCCACAGACGGGGCGGGAAGCGGCTGGAACCTAACGGGCAGAGGATCTTCCCCGGTGGCAAAAACATCCCTTTTAGGGGACGGGGTCGGCCAGCAGACAGCCACGACGGTGACCCGGCCAGGAGAGAGCTCAAGTGGTTAGAGCACGGGCCTTGGAATCAGAAAGACCTGGATTCTAGTCTCGGCTCTGCCACTTGTGTGCTGTGTGACCTTGGGTGAGTCTCTTCACTTCTCCTGGCCTCAGTCATCTTATCTATAAAATGGGGATTGAGACTGTGAGCCCCAAGTGGGACAGGGACCTGATTAGTTTGTATCTACCCCAGTGCTTAAATCAGCATTTGGCACATAGTAAGCACTTAACAAGTATCATCATCATCAATATGACTCAGCCCCCTCCTTCCTGTCCCCCTCCTCCCCCTTCCCCCAGGCCTTACCTCCTTCCCCTCCCCACAGCACCTGTATATATGTTTGTACAGATTTATTACTCTATTTTACTTGTACATATTTACTATTCTATTTATTTTATTTTGTTAATATGTTTTGTTTTGTTGTCTGTCTCCCCCTTCTAGACTGAGCCCGCTGCTGGGTAGGGACCATCTCTATATGTTGCCGACTTGGACTTCCCAAGCACTTAGTACAGTGCTCTGCACACAGTAAGCGCTCAATAAATACGATTGAATGAATGAATGAGAAATTCCCACAGCGACCCGACTGGACCCAGCAGCCCCTGCTAGGTTTGGAGACAGACCCCTGAGGGGATCTGAACAAAGGATCCACCTACCTGCAGTATGGCCTGGGGGATGTTGCCTGGGGGCCTTATGTTGCCAATCTGTACTTCCCAAGCGCTTAGTACAGTGCTCTGCACATAGTAAGCGCTCAATAAATACGATTGATGATGATGATGATACAGCCCGGGCCTGGGAGTTGGAAAGACCTGGGTTCTAATCCTGGCTTCGCCACTTGTCTGCCCTGACCCACTTCTCTGGGCCTCAGTTCCCTCTTCTGGAAAATGGGGATTAAGGCCGTGAGGCCCATGTGGGACTGCGTCCAACCTGATAAGCTCGTATCTACCCCAGTGCTTAGTACAGAGCCTGGCACATAGTAAGTGACTACCAAGTACCATTTATAAAAGAAAAAAAGGGCCAGCCTGCCCCCCATGCCCCCCGCCACGTGGCACCTCTTGATCTGTTCCTGCTCCATCTTCAGCTCCTGAACCACTTCCTCAAACTGCTGCTTCTCGGCCTCCAACACCTGGTTGAGTCGCTCCAGCTCCTGAAAGGGAACCAAAAAGGACAGTAGGTCTTGGGCAAGGAAAGACCAATCGAACGGATTTATCGCCCTCCTACTGACCTGATGCACTGTGGGTCTCCCGGGTGGCGCTTTCTACAGCCCTCAATAAATACAAGTGATTGACTGATTGGCAGGGCTAGGAATGGGCGTGGGAGGGTACCCATTTCCATGAATTCTGGCAAATAATAATAATAATAATGGCATTTATTAAGCGCTTACTATGTGCAAAGCACTGTTCTAAGTGCTGGGGAGGTTACAAGGTGATCAGGTTGTCCCACGCGGGGGCTCACAGTCTTCATCCCCATTTTACAGATGAGGTAACAGCCACAGAGAAGTGAAGTGACTTGCCCAGAGTCACGCAGCTGACAATTGGCAGAGTCGGCATTTGAACCCATGACCTCTGACTCCGAAGCCCGTGTTCTTTCCACTGAGCCACGCTGCTTCTGCCGATCAGTTTGTCAGCGTGGAAAAGACAAAACTCCAGCCCTTGTCTGTCTCCCCCTTCTAGACTGTGAGCCCGTTGTGGGGTAGGGATTGTCTCTGTGTTGCTGACGTATACTTCCCAAGCGCTTAGTACAGGCTCTGCACATGGTAAGCGCTCAATAAACATGACTGAATGAACTGCCCCCCTTCTTCCCGCTCGGGATGCCTTCCCTGGAGATATTTGGGAAGAGGTGGGAAAGTGAGGGTCTTTTCTGCCTCCCCATCTGGGCTCTTTGGGGCCCAGGGCAGAGATGTTTCTGGGACGGGACACGAGGGGGTGTCCAGGCCACGGCTATGGGGGAGCCGCCTTTTTGGGAAGGGCAAACTGATGCCTTTGGAGCAGTTCATTCATTCAGTCGTATTTAGGAAGCGGTTACTGTGCACAGAGCACTGTACTAAGCGCTTGGGAAAGTACAATAACAACAATAGTGACAACCCCTGCCCACAACGAGCTCACAGGTTTGCACCTGTCCCCAAACCTACCCCTAACCTGTCCTCCCAACATGGTGACATCACTGGGCCGGGCACCTGCTGCCGAAGGGGTGATGAGGGGAGGGTGGGGGGTGCGGGGGGGCTGGGGCCCCCTCCGAACCCCTCCAAAGTCGAGAAGCAGGGTGGCCTAGTAGTAAGAGCACAGGCCCAGGAGGGAGAGATCCTGGGTCCTAACCCTGGCTCTGCCAATTGCTTGCTCCGTGACCTTGGGCAAGGAACTTCATTTCTCTGGGCCTCAGTTTCCTTATCTGTAAAATGGGGATTAAATCCTCCACCCTCCAATTTAGGCTGTGATCCCCGGGGCCTGATGAACGTGTATCTACCTCAGCGCTTAGAACAGTGCTTGACACACAGTAAGCGCTTAACGACCATTGTGAAGAAGAAAAGAGAGCCACGTTTCGCTCTGAGAGGAGGCGGATCTGGTTCTCGAGCCCTGGGGGGGCGGACCCCAACCCTGAGACCTCTGGGGAAACGGACGCAAGAAAGCACTTACTATGTACAAAGCACTACAAGGTGATCAGGGTGTCCCACGTGGGGCTCACAATCTTAATCCCCATTTTACAGATGAGGTAACTGAGTCCCAGAGAAGTGAAGTAACTTGCCCCAAGTCACACAGCCGACAAGTGGCAGAGCTGGGATTAGAACCCACGACCTCTGACTCCCAAGCCTGGGCTCTTTCCACTGAGCCACGCTGCTTCCCCAAATCGGGTTGGCGCAGTCCCTGTCCCATACGGGACTCGCCATCTCAAGCCCCATTTTCCAGATGAGGGAACTGAGGCCCAGAGAAGTGAAGTGACTTAGCCAAGGTCACCCACCTGACAAGGGGTGGAGCCAGGATTAGAACCCGGTCCCTCTGATTCCCAGGTCCGTGCTCTATCCGATAATTTGTCCACGCTGCTTCTCTCGGTCCCCAGCCTGCCCTGCGTGGGGCAGGGAGCCCCTCATCAGCAACCAGAGGGATTAAGAAGCTGCTTTGGTCACTTAGGCCCGTGGGGCATCCAGGCTTGGGCAGCAGCTGAGCCTCAGGGGTTGAGTGGGTTCATTCAATCATTCATTCATTCATTCAATCGTATTTATTGAGCGCTTACTGTGTGCAGAGCACTGGACTAAGCGCTTGGGAAGTACAAGTTGGCAACATAAAGAGACGGTCCCTACCCAACAGTGGGCTCACAGTCTAGAAGGGGGAGACGGAGAACAAAACAAAAACGTATTAACAAAATAAAATAAATAGAATAAATACATACAAATAAAATACAGTAATAAATCTGTACAAACATATATACATATATACAGGTGCTGTGGGAAGGGGAAGGAGGTAAGGCGGGGGGGGATGGGGAGGGAGGGGATGGGGATGGGGTGGGTGCTGCCTGCTGCTAGACTGTGAGCCCACGGTTGGGTAGGGACCATCTCTATATGTTGCCAACTCGGACTTCCCAAGCGCTTAGTACAGTGCTCTGCACACAGTAAGCGCTCAATAAATACGATTGATTGATTGCTCAGCCAGTAGAAGGCCCAGGTGTCGCTGGGCTGGTCCTGCCTGGTGCCCTTGCTGTCCCCAACCTGCGTGTCCTAGCCGGGCTCTTGGATGGCTGTAGAACACGCCCCCCAAGAGACCCCAAATCAGAACAGCAGAAGGACTCAACCCTGCTCAAAGCCTCCTCAAAGCCAGGGAGACCCCGGGATCCTCCGGCCCCAGCATCCTCCACACGCCACCTTTGGATCCTAGCAAGGGGAAGGGATTCCCCTATTCATCCTTCATTCGACCGTATTTATTGAGCGCTTACTGTGTGCAAAGCACGGTCATCACCGTCCCCACGATTCTTCCCCACAAAGCCTGCGAGGGCCCACAGACTGGACGGAACCGGACCAGATCATCCCAGGCTCAGACCCACCGGGCATCAGGGAAGGGGCTCCTGCTCCCAGCCCCACAGCACTTAAGTCCATCGCTGTAATTTATTTATTTCCATTAATGTCTGTCTGCCCCTCTAGACTGTCAGCTTGTTGTGGGCAGGGAATGCGTCTGCTTATTATTGCATCACACTCTCCAAAGCGCTTAGTACAGTGCTCTGCACACAGCAAACGCTCAATAAATACAGAGAAGCAGAGTGGCTCAGTGGAAAGAGCACGGGCTTTGGAGTCAGAGGTCATGGGTTCAAATCCCAGCTCTGCCAATTAGCTGTGTGACTTTGGGCAAGTCACTTAGCTTCTCTGTGCCTCAGTTCCCTCATCTGTAAAATGGGGATGAAGACTGTGAGCCCCCCGTGGGACAACCTGATCACCTTGTATCCCCCCCCAGCGCTTAGAACAGTGCTTTGCACATAGTAAGCGCTTAATAAATGCCATCATCATTATTATTATTAAATACGATTTCTGACTGACTGATGGAGGGAGTCTCCTTGCCCTTCCCCGAAGCTCGGGGAAGAGAAGTCGGTCATCCCAGCGTGGCTCAGTGGAAAGAGCGCGGGCTTGGGAGTCAGAGGTCATGGGTTCGAATCCTGGCTCAGCCACTTAGCTGTGTGACCTTGGGCAAGCCACTTAACTTCTCTGTGCCTCAGTTCCCTCATCTGTAAAATGGGGATTAAGACTGTGAGCCCCACGTGGGACAACCTGATCACCTTGTATCCCCCCGGGCGCTTAGAAAAGTGCTTTGCACTTAGTAAGCGCTTAACAAATACCATCATTATTATTATCCCAGATCATCCAGTGAGTCGGGGGGTGGCCTGGAGCGGGAGTGGGGTCCCGTCGGGCCTCACGGCTGCCAAGGGCCCCCGGGTTGAGGCACCGTCCCCCTCCCTCCTTTTCCAGCGGGAGCAGACAGGGGCCGGGCCAGAGAACACCTCCGACTCCGACCCTGCCGCTCGGCTTCAGAGAGGCCCCGTGGAAATCAAAGTGGCTCGAAATGGGTCACCTTCCAACTCCCAGCTGCCCTCATTACATGCCGGCAGTCCTAGATATTGCGTCTAAATTTTCCTCCAGCCTGTTCCTGCCCCAGATTCCGTGGCTTTGATGGATAAGGCGGCCTCTCCCCGGCAGGGAGGCCCAAGCCTCGCCCGCGTAGCGAGCCGCCCGGCTCTCCCAAAATGCTCCGCTTCTGGGCCACCCGGTCACCCTGCTCTTGGGTCCAGCGGGTGGGCTAGCCAGCTGTGGGGGGAGCCCAGAAGTGTGGGGGACCAGGCTCAGGGGGGCTGCTGAGAGGGCAAGACGTGGGCAACGTCAAGAGGAAGCGGGAGAGGGAAACTACAGCCGGGCCCTAGTCCAGGGAGCCGCGGTCGGAGAGGAAGACGTCGGGGGAAGGGGAGGGTGAAGAACTGCAGCGGATTTGCTCCGCAGCTGGGTCCCCCCAACCTGTAGTCTGGATTCCCCCAGATTGGCTCCCTCCTGCCTGAGGAGGGGTTCCAGCAGGAATTCCCTGGGGGAATTTAAGGGCCACTCCACGGGGAGGGAGGCTGGGGGGCGGCCTCTAGCCCCTTGGCCGGTTCTTGGCCACACCTGAGGGCGCTGGGTGGGCTTGCCAAGCACTCACCTCTCTCTGTTCTCTCTGCAGACACAGCTCTTCAGTCTCTTCCATCAGTTTGTCTGCCAAAGCAAGCGCAAACACGCACACCCTTTCCGGGTCAGACCATGGGGGAGGTGGGGAGAGGCAACGGAGACTGAGGGGTGTGGGGGAGAGGAGATCGGGGAAGGAGAAGGGAGGAGAGGAGAGGGAAAGAGGGAGAGGAGAGGAAAGGGGAGAGAAGGAAGTAGAGGGGAGGAGAGGAGAAATGGGGAGGAGAGGGGAGAAGAGAGAGGAGAGAGGAGAGGATAAGAGAGGAGGGGGGAGGAAAGGACCTCCTGGGATCTCACTGCTGCAGTGACCGCCCACCACTCAATCGGATTTACTGAGTGCTTCCTATGTGCAGAGCACTGTACTAAGTGCTTGGGGGAGTACAATATAACAATATAACTGACATATTCCCTGCCCACATAAGCTCACAGGCTAGAGGTAGCTCACCTCTAGACAAGCCACCACTAGGCCGAAGGTCAGAGGCGGGGGCGTCAGCAAGGAGGACGGTAAGCCTCTCCTCTCCCCAGCCCGGCTCTGGATGGGCAGTGGCCTGAACAGACCAACAGCCTCCTCGCAGGCCTCCCGGCCTCCAGCCTCTCCCCTCTGCAATGCACCCGTCATTGCGCTGCCCTGATCACTTTTTTTTTCCAAAGCATCATCTTGCCCACATCTCCCCAGTCCTCCACACCCTCCAACGGTTGCCAACAGGAACTCTTGACCACTGACTTCAAGGTGCTCACTGGCTCTTCCCACTACCCTTCCTCCCTCTAATCCAGCTCACACACTTCACTCCTCTTACGCCAATCTACTCACTGTGTCCTGTTCTGAATTATCTCTTGCCACCAACCTCTTCCTCAGACCTTCCCTTCACCTCTGGCAGACGACTGCTTTTCCCAGCTTCAAAGCCCTCTGAACATCACGTCTCCAGGAGAACTTCCCTGGTTCATCTTTAATCTGTTCATCCGATTCTTTCCCCTCAATAATAATAATCATGGTATTTGTTAAGCGCTTACTATGTGCCAAGCACTGTTTTAAGCTCTGGGGTAGATACAAGGTAATCAGGCCCATGTGGGGCTCACAGTCTTAATCCCCATTTTCCAGATGAGGTAACAGGCACAGAGAAGTGTCTTGCCCAAGGTCACATAGCAGACAAGTGGCGGAGCCGGGATTAGAACCCACATCCGGGCTCTTTCCACTGAGCCTCACTACTTTTCTAATCATTATTAATTATTAATGCCTGTCTTCTCCTCTAGACCATAAGCCTATTGCGGGCAGGGAATGCATCTACCAAATATGTTGTATTGTACTCTCCCAAGCTCTTAGTACAGTGCTCTGCGTGCAGTAAGTATTCAATAAATACCACTGATGGATTGATTGGTAGCCCAACAACCCCCAGAAAGCCCCCTGCATCACTCCCGCTGTCCCCATCCTACCCAGATACTCCTGCTTTTCCTTGGCCAGCTGCAGCCCCTGGGTCTCCAGGCTCATGATCATGGCTTCTCCCAACTGAGCGTTCTTCCAGGTCCTGGGGGGAGAGACGGCAGGCGGGAAGGGCGGGAGTATGGGAGGGAGGAGAGAAAACCGCGTTCTAGAGGACGGGCCTGAGCTGGCCTTCCGGTCGCCCGCCGGCGTCCGGCGCCCCGTTGGAGGCCCCGAGGCCGACGGGCCTCGGGCCATCCGTGGTGTGGGGGAGGCTTAGGGAAAGGCCGGCCCTCTGCCCCTCCCCACATCCCTGACAATCCCCGTCCCCCTTCGCTCCCGACACCCACCCCTGTCCTCTGGCCATGGACCGGAATTTCCCGACTTGGGAGTGTGACCCGGATTTAGGTCCGGACGCACGGGGCCCCAGCCCTCCCAGGGACCAGTTGGGAGGTCCTCCCTAATGGGGCCCGGACAGTCCGGCGAAGCCCTTCTCGGGGGCGGGACGGGGGGAATCTGCCTCTCCTCCCCTCTGCTCCCCCCAGGCCCCCTCCCCAGGCCCCCCAGACGCTTACACTTTTCCAGATTCCTGCAGCATCTCCAGCCACTGCGCCTGCTCAAACTCAGACTCTGCTGCCAAAATGATGTTGCCCTAGGGGAGAGGGGTCCAGGCAGTGCCCGGTGAGAGTCCGAGAGTCCGGCCTGCTTTGGGGCCGCCTTCCGGCCCACCCTGGCTCTTCCCCTCTGCCCGCCCGGCCCCCATGGCGTGGCACACCAGAGCTAGGCCTGCTCTCAGCAGCAGGACCAGGACCACCCAGGGTCCCTGCCAATGTGCCCAGGTATGGTCACTTGGGTCCACTGAGGCAGGCAGGGCCGGTGGGAAGCAGCGTGGCTCAGCACAAAGAGGCCGGGCTTGGGAATCAGAGGTCATGGGTTCTAATCCCAGCTCTGCCACTTGGCAGCTGTGTGACTTTGGGCAAGTCCCTTCACTTCTCTGGGCCTCAGTTCCCTCATCTGGAAAATGGGGATGAAGACTGTGAACCCCACGTGGGTCAACCTTGATTACCTTGTATCCCCCCAGTGCTTTGAACAGTGCTGGGCACATAGTAAGCACTTAACAAATACCAACATTATTATTATTATTATCCCTCTTTAATATTATAATGTTGGTACTTGTTAAGTGTTTACTATGTACCAAGCACTGGGGTAGATACAAGCTAAACAGGTTGGATATAGCCCCCGTCCCAAATGGGACTCGTGCTCTTAATCCCCATTTTCATTCATTCAATCGTATTTATTGAGCGCTTACTGTGTGCAGAGCACTGTCCTAAATGCTTGGGAAGTACAAGTTGGTAACATATAAAGACGGTCCCTACCCAACAGTGGGCTCACAGTCTAGAAGTCTAGTCCATTTGACCTCTTTTGAAGGGGGTCCTCACTCGAGGGCAAGCTTCAACTAGACTGCAGTCACACACTGCTTCTTCCCCCCGAACCCACAGACCTCAGACATTCGCCCTCCCCGCCCCCCTTTGCCCTCCTCCTCCTCCCTCCCTCCCTCCTCACTGCCCAGGACTGTGAGCCCGTTGTTGGGTAGGGACCGTCTCTATATGTTGCCAACTTGTACTTCCCAAGCGCTTAGTACAGTGCTCTGCACACAGTAAGCGCTCAATATGATTGAATGAATGAATGACACAGTCACGCCCCCCCACCTATCCCTAGGATGGCAAGGACAGTTAGAATGGCTAGCGTGGCTTAGTGGCTACAGCCTGGGCATCAGAAGGACCTGGGTTCTAATCCCTGCTCCGCCACATGTCCGCTGTGTGACCTTGGGCAAATCGCTTCACTTCTCCGCGCCTCAGTGACCTCATCTGTAAAACGGGGATTAAGCCATGAGCGCCGTGTAGGACGTGGGCCCGTGTCCATTAACTTGCATCTCCCCCAGTGCTTTGAACAGTGCCGGGCACTGCTTAACCGATACCATAATTATTATTATCATTATTATTAGGATGGCCATGCAATGAGTTAAGGGAACTCCAGACTGCGCCTCAAACCCACTGCTCATTCATTCGTTCAGTCAGTCGTAATTATGGAGTGCTTACCGTGCGCAGAGCACTGCACTAAGCGTTTGGGAGAGTGAAACAGAAGAGCGAACGGGCACATTCCCTGGCTACAACTACCCAGTGAGTGACCAGAGGACGCAGTGATCTGATGGGCCTCACTGCTTCCACTCCCCAGCCTTGGGGAGCGGGGCTGTACTCACGTGGAAGTCCTCATGGGATATCTTCATCGCGTAGGGCATATTGGGTTCTTCTTTGGCCTCCACGAGGCAGCCCCCCAGAGGTATGACACCCTGGAGGAAGGATGAGAACCCGCCATCCCGGGGGGGACGGGTGGGCGGCTGTCACTGCCCACCTGCCCCAGAGCCCCATCCTGCTGATCCTGGGCTGGGGGCCGGGGGGTCTGGGACCGAAACATGCGGGTAGGGTGACGGGACAGCTGACCTTGACCCCTGCTCACCGCCCCCGACCCCCCGGAGGACCGGCGGCCCAGACCAGAGAAGCAGCGTGGCTCAGTGGAAAGAGCCCGGGCTTGGGAGCCAGAGGTCATGGGTTCTAATCCCGGCTCTGCTACTTGTCAGCTGTGTGACTTGGGGCAAGTCACTTCACTTCTCTGGGCCTCAGTTCCCTCATCTGTAAAATGGGGATTAAGACTGTGAGCCCCATGTGGGACAACCTCATCACCTTGTATCCCCTCAGCACTTAGAACAGTGCTTCGCACATGGTAAGCGCTTAACAAATGCCATCATCATCACCAGAGAAGGGTACAGAGGGCTATTAGACGCCAGAGGCGGGCACATTTCTCCCCACCCGGATAATCCCGGGAGACAGGAATCTGCTCCAGGCTGGGGCTCTAGGACTCCTCCAAGCCCCAAGTCGGACGGAGCTGCCCAGCCTTGCCCACTCTGCCCGGCCCTGCCCATCTCTATCCCCCCAGGGTAGGTGCGGCAGGAGAGAGAGGGAGAACGGGCCTCACCTTAGGGTGAATATTGAAATATTTATTGCTTTCAAAGCTCTTCCTTTCGTTCTCGGAGTAGTAGAGCAGAAAGCTCTCTTTGATGATGAAGAACCTGAGGAGGAAGAGGAAAGAGGACACTAGCCGCTAATGCCTGGTAATTGGTGGTATTGATGGTGTGAAGCGCTGTAATAATAATAATGGCATTTATTAAGCACTTACTATGTGCAAAGCACTGTTCTAAGCACTGGGGAGGTTACAAGGTGATCAGGTTGTCCCATGGGGGGCTCACAGTCTTCATCCCCATTTTACAGATGAGGGAACTGAGGCCCAGAGAAGTGAAGTGACTTGCCCAAAGTCACACGGCTGACAATTGGCAGAGGCGGAATTTGAACCCATGACTTCTGACTCCACAGCCCGGGCTCTTTCCACTGAGCCACACACTGTAGTGAGCGCTAGGGTAAATAACACTAAATTCAGATCATTCAAGCGCTCAGTACAGTGCTTGGCACACGGTAAGCACTCAATAAATACGATTTATTGGGACAGGGGCTGTCCAACACTATTGGCTTGTCTCCACCCCAACGCTTAGTACAGTGTCTGGCACATAGTAAGAGCTTAACAAATCCCATAATAATAATAATAATAATTATTAATTGGGTCCAGTGGGAATGTCGGTCCAGATGGGTCATGGGAGGGAGACTCAGGAGTTGCCTCGACAGGATGAGAAGATGAAAACGTAGCAACAGAAGAGGCCACTCACTGCTTCAAGCCGTGGCCAGTGGCCCCATAGGGGCCCGGCTGGGCCCCCACGCTGCCCCCCAACCTAACACAACCCAGCCCACCCTCCGTCTCAACGGATTCTCCCATCCCACGGATGCCCTCGGGCTCCGCCTGAAACTGAGAGGCTGTGTTGCCTAATGGGTGGCGCACGGGCCTGGGAATCAGAAGGACCTGGGTTCCAGTCCCAGCTCCGCCATCTGCCTGCTGTGTGAGAGACCTTCAGCAAGTCACTTAACCTCTCCGTGCCTCAGTTTCCTCATGTGTAGACTGCGGGCCCCATGTGGGACAGGGACAGTGTCCAACCTGATTAATTTGTATTTACCCCAGCACTTAGAGCAGTGAGTGCCACACCCATCCACGAGGCCATGCTGAGTGCTTACTGCGTGCAGAGCGCTGTATTAAGCGTGGGAGGGTACAATATAACAATTGGTAGATATGTTCCCTGCCCACAGAGAGCTTACGGTCTAGAGGGAATTGACTGATGCCAACTGATGAACTTATGCAACCCTCCCTGCCCCCCGCTCTGCCTCCCCAACTCAGAGCTGCTTCCTGTTTTGTTCTTTTTAATGGTATTTAAGTGCTGTGTGCCAGGCGCTGTACTAAGCGCTGGAGTACATACAATCTAATCAGGTTGGACACAGTCCCTGTCGCACGTGGGGCTCACAGTCTTATTCTCCATTTTACAGATGAGGGAACTGTGGCACGGAGAAGTGAGGTGACCCACGGTCCCTCGGCAGACAAGCGGCAGAGCAGGGATTAGAACCCAGGTCCTTCTGACTCCTGGGCTTGGGCTCTAGCCACTAGGCCACGCTGCTTCTCCTGTTAGCCCTTCTGAGACTTTGCTCCTGGCCCTTTTCTGCCCTGTCATCATCATCATCAATCGTATTTATTGAGCGCTTACTGTGTGCAGAGCACTGTACTAAGCTGTCCAGTGGCCACTGGTCCAGGGGCCATAGCCGAGCCCCACAGGCCCCCGGCTAAGCTCCGCAGCTGAGCCGCAAAGCCAAGCCCCACAGCTGAGCCCCAAAGCCGAGCCCCACGGCCCCACAGACCCACGACTCACAGTCCCACGCCCCCTCAGACCCACAGCCGAGCCCCTCAGCTTCACAGCCCCACACACTCACAGCCCCACAGCCAAGCCCCATGGCCCCACAACTGAGCCCACACCTCCACGGCCCAGCCCCACAGCCTGCCTTCAATCTGGCAAAGACCACAGGCCCAACAGTGCCCGCCCAACACTCCCGACGTCCGGGGCCGCCGAGAGATCGTCCCCTTCTCCTCTTCCACCTCCCCACGGGGCGCTTCCCGGGGCCCGGCTCGGGCCCGGGAGGGCAGGCCAGAGTTGTGCTGTGGGCAGGTCGGGTGGCCACGCTCTTCCCGCCCGGGAGGCCTTCCTCGGCCCGGGCTCCGGCCACCGGGTCCTGGCGGGAAGCAGCGCCTGTGGCCCGGGAGAAACTAATGTCTCTGTGGGGGGTGAGGATGGTGCGGGGGAGGAGGACACCCCCGGGGACACAGCTACCTTCTGCGGATTTCCGGAAAACCTTCACGAATGACATCCCATAGCCCCAGCCCTGCTTACCTCCCCTGGCTCCTGGGCCTCCCTTTCAGAGGGCCAGATTCCAGTGCCTCCCGGGACCCCCTAATTTCCACCACCGCCAACCTCCCACCTGGACTGGACTGGCTTGGGTGAGAAGGGCCAACCGCCACCTCCCTTAAAGGTCTCTAGACTGTCAGCTCAGGGTCCTAAGGGAATGTTTTGCGACCCCCCCGAGCCTATTGGTATTATGCTCTGGGAATGTTACTCCCCTCCTTAAAAATCTCCAGTGGCTACTAATCAATCTGCGCATCAGGCAGAAACTCCTCACTCTCGGCTTCTAGGCTGTCCATCCCCTCTCCCCCTCCTACCTCACTTCCCTTCTCTCCTTCTCCAGCCCAGCCCGCACCCTCTGCTCCTCTGCCGCTAACCTCCTCACCGTGCCTCATTCTCGCCTGTCCCACCATCGACTCCCAGCCCACGTCATCCCCCGGGCCTGAAATGCCCTCCCTCCACACATCCGCCATGCTAGCTCTCTTCCTCCCGTCAAAGTCCTACTGAGAGCTCACCTCCTCCAGGAGGCCTTCCCAAACTGAACCCCCTTTTCCTTCTCCTTCTCCCCATCCCCCCGCCCTACCTCCTTCCCCTCCCCACAGCACTTGTATATATATTTGTACAGATTTATTACTCTATTTTACTTTTTACTTGTACATATTTACTATTCCATTTATTTTGTTAATGATGTGAATGTAGCTTTAACTCTATTAGGTCTGACGATTTTGACACCTGTCTACATGTTTGGTCTCCCCCTTCTAGACTGTGACCCCTTTGTTGGGTAGGGACCGCCTCTGTATGTTGCCGACTTGTACTTCCCAGGCGCTTAGTACAGTGCCTGCACATAGTAAGCGCTCAATAAATACGATTGAATGAATGGGTCTCTTTGTTGTTCTATTGTCCTCTTCCAAGTGCTTAGTGTGGTGCTCTGCACGCGGTAAGCACTCAATAAATACGATTGAATGAACGGATAGGATTGAACGAGGACGGGGCCGGCTGGCCCGTGTCCTGGGGCTGGAGAAACTGCTTACTCACGGGCCCCGGCAGGACCCTGCAGTGTTTGCGAGTTTGCAGCAGTTGCCATTTCGCCTTTGAATATTGCGTAGACGTGGTTCTGTTCTGCAGGCATTTTCTTCCTCTCCATCCCCCCCCGTCTTACCTCCTTCCCTTCCCCACAGCACCTGTATATATGTATATATATTTGTACGTATTTGTTACTCTATTTATTTTACTTGTACCTACCTATTCTATTTATTTTATTTTGTTAGTATGTTTGGTTTTGTTCTCTGTCTCCCCCTTCTAGACTGTGAGCCCACTGTTGGGTAGGGACTGTCTCTAGATGTTGGGCTTCCCAAGCGCTTAGTACGGTGCTCAGCACACAGTAAGCGCTCAATAAATACGATTGACTGACTGACTGACCCACTGAGGCACCGGGCAAGCCCACACCCGGGCCATCGCTGCTCTGCCCGCGGCCTCTCCCCCATCCATCGACCCTCTTCTGCTGCCTGATCTCCATCAACAGCAGCAGCTTTCCCCCCTGCTCAGAGCTGGCAGCTCGGAGGGGGAGGTGGTGGGAGGGCCGGGTAGAAGCGGGGTGGCACTGATCCAGGCCGGGCCCGGGGAGGGCCACCCGTCCAACGGGCATCCCGGGCAGCCCTGGCCGGCTGTGGGCACCTGGGTCGGCGGGGCCCCTCCCCAGCTGAGCAGAGCGGCCCTGCCAGTGCCATCCTGCCCATCAGTTATTTATGGAGCTCTGGCCCCCACCGAGAGAGAGAGCGGGCATCGATCCTCCTAAATGAGCCACTCTACGGCCCACACCCCTTCCCAGCGGGCCCACAGACTCCGGCAGGCCGCGTAGGGAAGCCGAACCCCGGCAGAGGAGGGAAGGGGCGTTCATTCACTTCATTCGTGAAGCAGCGTGGCTCAGTGGAGAGAGCTTGGGATTTGGAGTCAGAGATCATGGGTTCAATCAATCAATCGTATTTATTGAGCCCTTACTGTGTGCAGAGCACTGTACTAAGCGCTTGGGAAGTACGAGTTGGCAACATATAGAGACAGTCCCTACCCAACAGTGGGCTCACAGTCTAAAAGGGGGAGACAGAGAACAAAACCAAACATACTAACAAAATAAAATAAATAGGATATGTACAAGTAAAATAAATAGAGTAATAAATATGTACAAACATATATACAAATATACAGGTGCTGTGGGGAAGGGAAGGAGGTAAGATGGGGGGGATGGAGAGGGGGACGAGGGGGAGAGGAAGGAAAGGGGGAGAGGAAGGAATCCCGGCTCCGCCACTTGTCAGCTCTGTGACTTTGGGCAAGTCACTTCACTTCTCTGGGCCTCAGTTACTCCCATCTGTAAAATGGGGATTAAGACTGTGAGCCCCCCGTGGGGCAACCTGATCACCTTGTAGCCCCCCAGTGCTTAGAACAGTACTTGGCACACAGTAAGCGCTTAATAAATGCTATTATTATTATATTATTCATCCATTCTATTGTATTTATTGAGTGCTTACTGTGTGCAGAGCACTGTACTAAGCGCTTGGGAGAGTATACTATGTCCATATAAATACAAAGCACTGTTCCGTATATGTTTGCACATATTTATTACTCTATTTATTTTACTTGTACATATTTATTCTATTTATTTTATTTTGTTTTGTTGTCTGTCTCCCCCTTCTAGACTGTGAGCCCGCTGTTGGGTAGGGACCGTCTCTATATGTTGCCAATTAGTACTTCCCAAGCACTTAGTACAGTGCTCTGCACACAGTAAGCGCTCAATACGATTGAATGAATGAATATCGGGTAGGGACCATCTCTAGATGTTGCCAACTTGTACTTCCCAAGCGCTTAGTACAATGCTCTGCACACAGTAAGCGCTCAAAAAATACAGTTGAATGAATGAATATTGAGTAGGGACCATCTCTATATGTTGCCAACTTGTACTTCCCAAGCATTTAGTACAGTGCTCTGCACACAGCAAGCACTCAATAAATACGACTGAATGAATGAATGAATTAATTAATTAATGTCTGTCTCCTCCTCTAGACTATAAGCTCGCTGTGGGCAGGGAATGTGTCTGTTTATTGTGATACTGTATTCTCCCGAGAGCTTGGTACAGTGCTCGGCACAAGGTAAGCGCTCAATAAGTACGATTGAATGAGTTCCAAAGAACCATGACCAGACAGTAGCCCGCTAGGAGCTTACAGTCTAGAGGAGTTGGGGGGGCTGTCCAGGCTGTCCTGTCCCCCACCCCGGCCCCAGCGCAGGGGAGGCTCCCGGGGAGACTCTTTGATGGTTTGGATGCTGAGAATCAGCATGGCCTAGTGGGTAGAGCCCAGATCTTGGAGTCAGAAGGAGCTGGGTTCTCATTCCGGCTCCGCCGCTTGTCAGCTGTGTGACTCCGGGCAAGTCGCTTCACTTCTCCGGGCTTCAGTTGCCTCATCCGTAAAATGGGGGTTAGAGACCGTGAGCCCCCCATGGGAGCGACTTGCCCAAGGCCACACGGCAGGCAAGTGGCAGAGCGGAGACGTCCAGGCCCGGGCTCTACCCACTAGGCCACGCTGGGAGCAGAGAGCCAGGGCAGAGGCCCCTGGGCGTGGGTTGAGCCCAGAGCTGCCACAGAAAGGGCCTGGGGCCTTCAAACCGGCCAACTGCGGCAAACTCTCATCATCATCAATTGTATTTATTGAGCGCTTACTATGTGCACAGCACTGTACTAGGCGCTTGGGAAGTACAAATTGGCAACATATAGAGACAGTCCCTACCCAACAGTGGGCGAGAGCCCGTTGGTGGGTAGGGATTGTCCCTATCTGTACTTTCCAAGCGCTTAGGACAGTGCTGTGCACACAGTAAGCGCTCAATAAATACGACTGAATGAATGAATGAAAGGAGGGAATGTCTGGGGGTTGTGGGGGGAAAGGCAGGGACGTCCGTCATTTCAACCGTGGACGGGGGAGCAGCATAGTGCAGCGGCTAGAACCGGAGCCTGGGGAGTCAGAAGGACCTGGGTTCTAATCCCTGCTCCGCCACTTGTCTGCTGGGTGGCCTTGGGCACAGTACATCACTTCTCTGGGCCTCAGTTACTTCATCTGTAAAATGGGGATTAAGACCGTGAGCTCCATGAAGGACAGGGACTGTGTTGGACCCGATTTGCTTGTATCCACCCCAGCGCTTAGTACGGTGCCTGGCACTTAAACATTATTATCATTATTATGCCTGGGAACCCTAGGACCAAATGGGGGCTCAGACCAGCAGAAGGGGGGGGGGGGTCCCCTTAGCCACCCTGCTCAGAAAGGGTAATGATTTTGTGATATTTGTTAAGCACTTACTACGTGCCAGACACTGGGGTGAATCGAAGCAAATCGGGTAGTGTTCCTATCTGCAATTTATTTATTTCTATTAATATCTGTCTCCCCCTCTAGACTGTAACTTTGTTGTGGGCAAGGAATGTGTCTGTTTATGATTGACTGACTGACTAATGTGGCCTAGTTAGTGGAAAGAGCACAGGATTGGGAGGCAGGAGACCCAAATTCTAACCCTGGCTCTGGAACCTGCCTGCTAGGTGACTTTGGGCAAGTCACCTAACATCTCTGGGCCTCAGTTTCCTCGTCAGTAAATGAGGAATAAATACCTGCTCTCACACCCCCTTAGACAGTGAGGCCCATGTGGGGCAGGGACTGCCGTGAGACCTTGGGCAAGTCACCTCACTTCTCTGGGCCTCAGTTCCCTCACCTGTAAAATGGGGATTGGACTGTGAGCCCCACATGGGACTGGTTCCAACCTGATTTGCTTGCATCCACCCCAGTGCTTAGTACAGTGCCTGGCACACAGTAAGCGCTGAACAAATATTATTATTATTATGTGGGATTGTTGTTGTACTCTCCCAAGCGCTTGGCACAGTGCTTTGCATGCGGTAAGTGCTCAATAAATACGATCGAATAAATCCTACTGAATATACCCCAATTCTTATCACAGTGCGTGGTACATAGTAAGTGCTTTCCAGATAGCACAGTCTGAATAATTATCAAAGGGGCCAGGTTACTGACCCCAAATCTATTTTAATATTTACCCAGAAGTGACCCATTTTATTGCTGCCTTAGTGATAGAGAAATCCTGACACGTTTCCAGGAGAAAATGAAAGGGGTATAATTAGTGCACCCAAACCACCGGGCCCCTTCGTACCGCATCTCCTGACCCTGAGAGCTGGGAATTAACTGAAAGGCAAGCCAGAGGGGAGGACCAGGGCTGAGGCACTGAGGAATTGGAGAGCTTTGGGATTAAACTGCCTCTCAGCCATCATCCCCTCCCTCCCCTCGAGTTCCGGCTGGTTCAGGACCCTCTTATTCCGTCCATTTGGTTGGCGATTTGGCCTCTTCCTCCTCCTCCTCCTCTCTTCCCTGGCTTCCCCTTCATCTCTCCCACCCGCCACCCTACTTTCTCCGCTCCCAGGCTTCCTCCCGTTCGTTCATTCATTTAATGGCATTTATTGAGCATTTACTGTGTGCCCCTCTGCTCCTGCCCTGGGTTTCTGCTCCTCTCCAAACCTCAGTTCCCCGCTCCCTGGGGGCGAGGGGGAGAGGAACGGACCAGATGCTGTGCCAGCCTGTGAGCAGGGCACTTCTAGCAATCCGGGAAGGTTTTCCCTCTGTACCCAGACCCATCCCCAGCCCGGTGAGCCCCAGGAGAGGCTCCTGGAAGACTTTGTTTCCAATTGCCTCCCTATGGAACCAGTGACGATCCCTAGAGGGGTGGGCTGGGGGAGACAGGACCCGCTCTGACCTCCCGGCCCAGCCTGGGGCTAGGGGGTCCCCAGGGGAAAGGGGGCATGGGAGGGCCGGAGGGGGATGGGGTCTCTCTCCCTAGGACAGCGGGACTTCTCCAGCTCTAAGGAGACTAAGTCTCTCCGTCTGCCTGCCCAAAGCCAAACTTCTCTCCGCCAGGACCCTCTCAGTCAGAGAAGCCCCCCTTTCCCTTCCTGCCGCTGGAGAGGGTGGGGATGGGGCCTCCTTGAGCTTACAATGGGAGGGGGCTGGTGTTGAAATCCTGTCCTCCTCCCCCCAAACCGTGACCTCTTTCTCCCCGGATCTCAAAGCCCCTGCCACCTCTGAGTCCCATCCCAGCCAGAAGACAGAACGGAAGGCCCCTCCACTCACCCAAGGTCAACCAAGGATGGGCAGCCGGTCAGCAGTGGCTGTGTGTGTTGTGTGTATGGGGAAATAGAATTCGAGACTCCCAATATCCAGTTGGGTTTCGCCTCCAGTCCACCAAGCACCCACCCAGAGAACAGCCCGACCGGTTTCGGCCGACCCATCGCCCCCGCCCCGTCCCCCGGCCCCCTCACCTCCTGGACCACTTGGCCGACGGCCGGCCAAAGGGCCTCTTCCAGAGCACGCCGTACAGCTGCACCTTGGTGTTGATGTCCAGCGCGTCCGCGTCCGCCTGCTCCATGGACGGGGAAGGCGACACCGAGTTGGACTTGGCCGTGAACATCCTCTTCCCGCGTGGGCCGCCCCCTCCCCGCCCCGACTGGGTCTTCCAGGCGGGTGGGGAGGGCCGCGCTCCGCCGCAGGGCCCGGGCTGGGCCAGGTGGACGGCCGGAGAGACAGCCGGTCCTCGGCCCTCTCAGTCGACCCCCGTCTGCCGGGCCTGGGGATGTGCAGGGGGAGAGGCTGCCGGAGATGCTGACCGCATCAGAGCGAGAGGACCAGCAGGCTGCGAGAGGAGGAGAGAGGTTGGTTAGCCGGAGGCCGGGTGATGCGCTCGCCCTGCCCGTGGGTAGGGATGGGGAGGAATGGTGGGGGGGGGGTGGTGGAGAGAGCAGGGGAGGGGCGGAGGGAGAAGGGAACGGATGCTGCCGCCACCGGCTCAGCCCAGATGGGAACCTGCAGGGGGGAGGGACTCCAGATGGTCAGCCCCGGCTAACGGGACCGACAGATCCACGCTCTTCCCCGACTTGTGGCCCGTCGGAAGCGCCCTGGAGCGGATACATCCAAGGTGGGATGACCAGGATGCCGGCCGGATGGGATAAAGCCGCCGTTTCTTTACACCCGGGGGTGGTGAGACGTGGAGGGTAGGCAACCCCTCCTCCGCCCTCCACCCTCGCCCGGGACCAGGGGGGTGCCCGCTTCCAGAACGAGGTGGCTACTAAGATCGCTCAGGGATGACGACGCTTTTCACTCACTCTGCTACCTGCCCATCCCAGTTCCCACGGGAATCAAGCATGAGTGTCCTCTCCCAAGTGCTTAGTGATAATAATGTTAAGAATAATGATGGTATTTGCTAATCACTTACTATGTGCCCAGCACCGGTCTAAGCGCGGGGTAGATACAGGGTAATCAGGTTGTCCCACGTGGGGCTCACACTTTTAATCCCCATTTTACAGATGAGGTAACTGAGGCACAGAGAAGTGAAAGTGCCTTGCCCAAGGACACACAGGAGACAAGCGGGGATTGGAACCCAGGTCCTCTGACGCCCAGGCCAGTGCTCTTTCCACTAAGCCATGCTGCTTGCTGTGCACACAGTAAGCACTCAATAAATACCTTTGATCAATTGATTGACCGCCTGGCAGTGTGGCCTGGTGGAGAGACCACAGCCCCGGGAGCCAGGAGACCTGGTTTCGAATCCTGGCTCCACCACTTGCCTGCTGTGTGACCTTGCGCAAGTCTCTTTACTTCCAATTGCCTCAGTTCCCCCATCCGTAAAATGGGGATAAAATACCAGTTCTCCTCTCCCCTCCTTAGACTGGGAGTTGCAAGAACAGTGCCTCAGTGCTTAGAACAGCGCCTGGCACATAGTAATCATTTAGCAAATACCCTAAAAAAAATAAAAAGTGGGACAGGGACTGTGTCTGATCTGATGACCAGCAGTTGGTTGCTTGGGACACAGTCACTGATTAACCAAAACCACACCTCCTGTTATTCTGACGGAATTATAATTGTGGTATTTGTTAAGCCCGTACTATGTGACAAGCACTGTACTAAGCGCTGAGGCACTTCCAAGGCAATCAGGTCCCAGATGGGGCTCACGGTCCCCAAAGTAGGAGGGAGAACAGGGTTTGACTCCCCACTCTGTAGATGAGGGAACTGAGGCCCAGAGAAGCGAAGTGACTTACCCAAGACCACACAGCGGGCGGGAGGCGGAACCGTGAGTAGAACCCAGGTCTTTTGACTCATTCATTCATTCAATCGTATTTATTGAGCGCTGACTGTGTGCAGAGCACTGTACTAGGCGCTTCAGGCGTGGGCTCTTTCCACTAGGCCACGCTGCTTCTTTAAGAGAGAAGCGCTAAGATAAAATATGCGGAGTATTGGAAAGGGTGGGTGAGTTTTCCTCAGTTCGAGGTTGCACAAAAATGTGAGTTGTGTGTGTTATCAGCCAGCTGGGCTCCTTATCTTTCCCTCCTAATCTATCCTGCCTCTCCTGGCCTTCCTCAGCTCCTCCCTGACTACAGTTCCTCAGCAGCCCCCAGCCTCCCCTGAGAGCAAGGAAGTAATACAGTAAGCACTTAATAAATACGATTGAATGAATGAATGAACTGGTGCTTATGTGTGAGGCCTGTATTGTGGGTCAAGCCCTGGGCTAAGCACTGAGGTTGATAATAATAATAATAACTCAATTGTATTTGAGAGCTACTGTGTGCAAAGCACTGTACTAAGCACTTGTAATAATATTTATAAAAACTTCCTCTCCCCCTCCCCATCCTCCTGCCTTACCTCCTTCCGCTCCCCACAGCACCTGTATATATGTACGTTTGTACATATTTATTACACTATTTATTTATTTTACCTGTACATATTTATTCTATTTATTTTATTTTGTTAATATGTTTTGTTTTGTTGTCTGTCTCCCCCTCCTAGACCGCGAGCCCGCTGTTGTGTAGGGACTGTCTCTGATGCCAACTTGTACTTCCCAAGTGCTTAGTACAGTGCTCTGCACACAGTAAGCGTTCAATAAATATGATTGAATGAATGAATGTTGGGTAGGGACCGTCTCTATATGATGCCAACTTGTACTTCCCAAGCGCTTAGTACAGTGCTCTGCACACAGTAAGCGCTCAATAAATATGATTGAATAAATGAATGAATGAATGTTGGGTAGGGACCGTCTCTATATGATGCCAACTTGTACTTCCCAAGCACTTAGTACAGTGCTCTGCACACAGTAAGCGCTCAATAAATGATTGAATGAATGAATGAATGAATGTTGGGTAGGGACTGTATATGATGCCAACTTGTACTTCCCAAGCGCTTAGTACAGTGCTCTGCACACAGTAAGCGCTCAATAAATACGATTGAATGAATGAATGTTGGGTAGGGACTGTCTCTATCTTATGCCAACTTGTACTTCCCAAGCGCTTAGTTCAGTGCTCTGCACACAGTAAGTGCTCAATAAATATGATTGAATGAATGAATGAACAGCGATTTGGTACTTGTTAAGCGCTTACTATGTGCCACGCACTGTTCAAAGCGCTGGGGTAGATACAAGTGAATCAGGTTGGACACAGTCCCTGTCCCACATGGGGCTCACAGTCTAAGTAGGAGGGAGTAGGATTAATCCCCATTTTACAGATGAGGAAACTGAGGCACAGAGAAGTTTAGTGCCTCGTCCAAGGCCACGCAGCAGACCAGTGGCAGAGGCGGGATTAGAATCCACGTTCTCTGTTTCCCAGGTCCGTGCTTTGTCACTAGGCCAAAAGTTTGCTTCTCTAGGAGATGCAAGATAATGACATTACCTACGGGGAAGCAGCGTGGCCTAGGGGATAAAGCCCATACCTGGGAGACAGAGGTCATGGGTTCTAATTCCGACTCTGCCGCTTGTCAGTTGTGTGACCTTGGCAAGTCGCTTCACTTCTCTGGGCCTCACTTCCCTCATCTGAAAAATGGGGATGAAGACTGGGAGCACCATGTGGGACAGGGACTGTGTCCAACCTGAGCAGCTTTTATCTACGCCAGAGTTTAGAACTTTGTTCGGCACATAGTAAGCGTGTAACAAATAAAATTACTATTATTATTATTATTGTTACAGTCCCTGTTCCACAAGGGGGTCATGGGTTCATATCCCGGCTCCACCAACTGTCAGCTGTGTGACTTTGGGCAAGTCACTTAACTTCTCTGGGCATTGGTTACCTCATCTGTAAAATGGGGATTAAAACTGTGAGCCCCCAGTGGGACAACCTGATCACCTTGTGACCTCCCCAGCGCTTAGAACTGTGCTTTGCACATAGTAAGTGCTTAATAAATGCCACTATTATAATTGAGAAGCAGTATGGTTTAAGTGGCAAGACCCCAGGCTTAGGAATCAGAGACCGTGGGCTCTAATCCCGCCTCCGCCACTTGTCAGCTGTGTGACTCTGGGCAAGTCACTTAACCTCTCTGTGTCCCAGTTACCTCATCTGTAAAATGGGGATGTAGATGTGAGCCCCCCATGGGCCAACTTGATTACCTTGTAACTTCCCCAGAGCTTAGAACAGTGCTTTGCACATAGTAAGCGCTTAATAAACGCCATTATTATTACCTTTGTATCTACCCTAGTGCTTAGAACAGTGCTTGGCACATAGTAAGCGCTTATCAAGCGCCATAATTGTTATTATTAGGATGGTGTTAGACACATAATAAGCCCTAAACAAATATCATAATCTCCCCCGCCAAAACCAGGGGGTACAAGTGGGCAGGGGGCTTTTTCTTTGCATTGCTGGCTACTTCCAAGAGTCCCTCGGAGGGCTGCACACATTGACTCTGTTTCCTAGCTCTATGTTGGCCACCTGCCAGAGAAGGGCAGGGGGGCCGGCCCAGCACATCCCCTGTGGCCAAGGTCATCCGGGGAAGACAAAACAGACCAAAAGCTAATCAGGCCCTCGGAGCCCCTACGGGACCGTGGCTTGCCCGGCCATGGTAGGAAAAGATTCAACTCCCCCCACTTCAAAGCCTTAGTGCTGCTGAGCACTGTTCTAAGCACTGGGTAGCTACAGGTTTATCAGATTGGACACAGTCCCTGTCACACACGGGCTTAAGTAGGAGGGAGCAGGATTTAATCCCCATTTTACAGTTGAGGAAACAGAGGCCCAGAGAAGTGATTTGCCCAAGGTCACCCGGCAAACGATCGGAAGAGTCAGGATTAGAAGCCAGGTCCTCCGACCCCCAGGCCCGAGCTCTTTCCATTTTCCCAGCCAGGTCACATCATCATCATCATCAATCGTATTTATTGAGCGCGTACTATGTGCAGAGCACTGTACTAAGCGCTTGGGAAGTACAAATTGGCAACATATAGAGACAGTCCCCACCCAACAGTAGGCTCACAGTCTAAAAGGGGGAGGCAGAGAACAAAACCGGAAGGGAAGAGTAGGAGGCGTCTCGTAACAACATATTAGGCGGTTGTGATGATGATGATGGCATTTGTTAAGCGCTTACTATGTGCAAAGCACTGTTCTAAGCGCCGAGGAGGTTACAAGGTGATCAGGTTGTCCCACAGGGGGCTCACAGTCTTAATCCCCATTTTACAGATGAAGCAACCGAGGCCCAGAGAAGTTAAGTGACTTGCCCAGCTGACATTTGGCAGAGCTGGGATTTGAACCCATGACCTCTGACTCCAAAGCCCGGGCTCTTTCCACTGAGCCACGCTGCTTCTCTGTGGGTTGTGGGGGAGAGTGATGCAGCACTGAAGCCGTTAGGATACAACTTCTGAACTACATACCGTTTTCTAGCTTCATACCTGTTTATCAGGCAACAGAAGGCACCAGCAGATCATTACACAGTACTGTTCTCACTGGGTTGAGGCGTAAAATCTTCAAAGTCTACTGCTCGAGACAAAAGAAAGAGAGGAGGTGAGACACGTCTCAAGGTTGGGGGGAATGGTCTGCCCCGATGCCCATATAATACAGCCCCTCCAGTCCACACTCTCTCCCCCCACCCCCCCGGGGTAAGAGCAAATTATTCGGGGAGGAATTCGTCAGAACCAGCATCTTAGTCTGCTTTGAGCGGCCGCAAACTCAAAAACCCCGGAGAAAAAAGGGCTCTGAAGCCGTTTTGGGTAAGATTTTCCCTTCCACAGCTTAGGGTCCGTAGGCTTGTGACCCGGGGGCACCCCCAATTACCCGACCCTCCTCCAACTCACCTCATAGAGGCCCTGAAGCAGGATTTCCCTTTCCATGGTTGGTCCTCCCATACTCCAGCGTTGTCCCCTCCTCAGCAACCTCAAATCTCTCACTGACAGAGTCGCCAACACTGGACCCAATGCTTTTTTTTTTGGTAGCATTTGTTAAGCGCTTACTCTGTGCCAGGCACTGTTCTAGGCGCTGGGGTAGATACAAGCTAATAAGGTTGGACACTGCCCTTCTCCTACATGGGGCTCTGGTTTTAATCTCCATTTTACAGATGAAGTAACTGAGGCCCAAGGTCACACAGCATGCAAGTGGAGGAGCCAGGTCCCAGGCCCATGCTGTAACCACTCGGCCACACTGCTTCCCTATAATGTTTCAGTCCCAAACTGTGGGAAACGGGGGAGCTTCTGATGGCAGGTTGGGATGCCACAGCCCAAGGATTGGACAGCATTTGAGCAAGAAACTCCACAGAATGCAGAGCTGGTCACCTTCTGGCTCTGCAAAGTCACCAAGGGGGTCAGATGCCTGGGTTCTCAGCTCAGCTCCTTCACTAGCCCGCTGTGGGATCTCGGGCATGTCGCTTGGCTTTTCCGGGTCTCCTTTTCCACATCTGTACAATGGGGATGAAGTCCTTCATCTCCTTCCCCGGGACTGCGAGCCTCGTGCTGGGGAGGGACTGGTTCCAATCTGATTATAGAGAAGCAGCGTGGACTAGTGGATAGAGCACGGACCTGGAGTCAGAAGGACCTGGGTTCTAATCCCGGCTCTGCCGCTTGTCTGCTGTGTGACCTTCAGCAGGTCTCTTCACTTCTCTGGGCCTCAGTTACCTCATCTGTCAAATGCGGATTAAGACTGTGAGCCCCATGTGGGACGGGGACTGTGTCCAACTCGATTTGCCTATATCGACCCCAGCACTCAGTATAGTGCCTGGCACATAGTGAGCGCTTAGCAAATACCAACGTTATCATCATCTTCTGACTACTCCAAGGCTAAGGACAGCGCTCTGCCCCCAGTAAGGATTTGGACACGACAATTATCATCTTTGGACGAATAGATTCCTCTACTAAATTTCTTCAAGTAGATTTATCCTCCTCCCTAGACTGTAAGCTCAGCTCACTGTGGGCACAGAATGTGTCTGTCAGCTGTCATATTATATTCATTCATTCAATCGTATTTATTGAGCGCCTACTTTGTGCACAGCACTGTACTAAGCACTTGGAAAGTACAATTCGGCAACAAATAGAGACAATTCCTACACAGTAGGGTATCCTACCCATAGTAGGCTCATAGTCTAGAAAGCACTTAGCACAGTGCTCTGCTCAAAGTGCTCAACAAATACAATTGATTCATCGGCCCAACCCACACAAATGAAAAAAAAAACCGAGACTCCCTTGAAATTTAAAGCCAGGCCGAGTCCAAGTGCTTATCAGAGTGCTCTGCACAGAGGAAGCACTCAATAAGTATGACTGAATGAACAAGCCTAGACAAGTAAGCTCGTTGTAGGCGGTCGAACATTTCTCCCGTCCCTCTCCACCTGGCCCGTTTTCTTCCCAGATACGTAACCGTGGTGTCCATTACCCGGGCGCACAGATTCCCGACGGGGTGAGTGACCAGCTGTTGGCAGACGGTGCAGAGCCCAATAAAAATTTAATGTGATAAAACCAATCAGAAGGTGCAATGGTTTTTCTCTTTAAATCAATTCACAAAGTGTAAAGGAACGAAACAATAAGGCAGGCAGCCATCTGTGGAATGATTTCATGTATACAAACAATCCAGGAAAAAAATAAAAAAAGGGACTTTAAAATCATCGTTCGATCCGTTGGGATTCGGGGGTACGGCGACACCGCCTCCGAGGAGTGGCCAGCTTTGTGGGCGATACCGCCCTGAAGCCCCCCCAGAGTTGACCTCCCCGTGGTAAAGCCCCCCGCCCGTGTCAGGCTGGGCACGGAGAATTCCCGAAGGGTGGGGGATTTTCCTTTCCATGATTCATACTCTTCTTCCGGGACTGTAAAGGTTGACGGAGAAGTCTGAGGAACAAAAGGGGAAACGTCGATAATTGGTTTCCAAGTCCAAATTTCCCGGCTCCGGGAGGTTGTGGGAAGGCAACCCCGGAGAACACCCCCGGGTAGCCATCCCGAACAAAGGCAGGCGCTTTCCGGACCATCTCAGGAGACCCCCTAGGCTTGGAGACACTCGGAAGGAAAGGGCTCAGTTGGGGTCGGCGGGGCGACGTTGGGCTCCTGTGCTCGGGACGTGGCGGCGAACGCATTTCGGCTGCTTGACAGATTCTGATGCCGGTGGGATGCTCGGTTGTTCCCCGTCGGGTGAAGAGAAAGCAGGCGGATGAAGCGTGGGGGGCGGGAGGGATACTCTGATCCTTCAAGGCGTCCCCTTGATGTTCCACTGAGTGACTGAGAACCCAGGAACTGTTGGCTGATGACTTGAACAGGTTTGGTTGTGAAGTTTGGGGTTGAGGAAGGATTTTGGTGGGGGAGGAGGGGGAGAAGGGGAAGAACGAATAATAGCCCCTGACGGTGGGGCCGTTTCTGACTCTCTACTCCTACAGCGCAGAACTTTTGGCCACAGAGAGGCAGCGGATGAACCAAATTATACCCGAACCTTCTGTGCCTCTGAACACTTGAAACGGAGGCCCTGCAGGGAGGGGAGAGGATGTCTCCGTGGTATTTTCAAACCAGAATCTGAGGAGCGTGCCTCTTTAAGGACTGGAAGCCGCACTCTTTGCGTGACTGTTCGTTGGAGGAGAATAATGCTTTCCATTGAATTAAGTTAAGCCTCGCAACCGTTGCCCCAAATTTCATGCCTAATGGGGCCAGCAGTTCGTGGGTGGCAACCGTTTGGCTCTGCAGTGTGGCACTGATACAGTCAGGGCCAATGAAAGTACCGTTACGCTTAACCGACAGTCGCCGTCCTCTTCCCTCAAGTTTGGGCCTTGACTGTTCACTTCCTGACAATTCAGAGGCGTCTGAGCCAGACACGCTTCCGACGGCCGTTTCTTACCCACGACGCCGGGCTGGAGGATCGTAATATCCGGGGCTGAAGCTCCGGAGGGTGGAGGGGTCTCATCCCGGACAAGGGCCCGAGCCCCGCGGAGGGAGGCACGGATCAAACCCTCACCCACGTCGGCAAGGCACAACGAAGGGACTTTGGCTAATTGCGGGGGGAATGGTTTTCTGACCCCGCGGGGCAGGGAGGACCCGCATCCAAACCAAAGGCCCGACCCCTGCTCTCTGACGGCAAACACGCCAACTAGGAAAACATCTCAAGGAGCCAAAGTCACCGGCGAGGACGAGACCGCTGTGGGCAAAGCTCTATCGTCTCTCCCGCCTTTACCGTTACAAGGACATCTAGGATCGCTGAAATACGATCGACTGTCGCCAGAGCGGGAAGCTATCGGTAAAGCCGTCTGCTGCGGGGCTTCTTTGGCCTGTCACCGGCAGAGGGGTGGGGAATCCTTTTTCTGTCGATGAACTGTGTGAGCCGGCTGGGGCTGGAGGTCCAAAAAATACGTAGGGCCGGACGGCAAGGGCGAGATGAAAAAAATCCACCTGAAAAAACACACTTGGGCCCCTTTATCTGACAACATGTCTCCAGGTGGCACAATAAAATAAAATTGAAACCGAGCGTGCGATAGTACACTTAGCCGATTGGTTATTCGACGGGAAGGGGGACAGCTTAAACAGAAAATCTGTGGGGGAAAATGCACCCTGTTGGCCTGTCACTAATGATTTCTGCTCATCCCACAAAACAGTATTAATTACCGCCACCCCCCCTGCACAGGGAAGTGAGATCTGATAAGTAATTGGGAAGGGAAAAAAACAACAGTCAGCACTTAAATGGGAAGGGGCTGTCTTGTGAGGGGAAGGGAGGAATGACGTACGGCAATGCAAAGGTTGTTATGGAGGGCCAGAGAGTTTCATCAGCACGTTGAAAGGGTGGAGGGTCAGGGAAAGCCAGGGGCACAAGTGCCCTAGAGGAAAAGCAGGAAAAAGACGGTAACGTCCCAAGCGACGTCTTTTCAACCGGCTTCCAACTGCCAGGAAAATGACTTTTTTTTTTTTTTTAGATTAGCGTTCAGACTTCCCTTACCAACACACCTCCTCATCCTCAAGCACAACCTAGGATACGACGAGGGAGGGTTTGCCGTTGGAACTGTCGCTCCGCTCACATTAATACTTTTGTCTTTAAAGACGACACGGAACTCAGTAGTGCTTCCGGACAAAAGGGCTGTAGAGGTGTCTTTCCTCAGTTTCCAACGGTAACTTTTAAAAGCTCCAACCCGGTCCCCCGCCCCATCTTCCGAAAGATGCTCTGGGGAGAATCGGGGCCGCTGAGGGCCGGCCCGGGCCGGAACCGGCTCCAAGATGGTGATAACGGGGATTTTTCCGGAGCGTCGCGGAGAAGAGGAATATCCTGGGAGCTTGCTCTCTCCGCGGTCCCATCTGCTTCTCCTGACCCTCTCCCTCCAGAAAACCCAAACGTTTAAAAAAAAAAATGGGTGCACAAGGCTCGCTGTGGCCTTCCGAACCCGCGCAGAAGGGCCGAGGTGCCCGGTCCCCGTCAGAGGGCAGAGACCGTGTTCAAAACAGAGGGGCGGGTGACGCGGGAGACCCCCTCACCTTATGGAAAAGGAAGTTTCCGGACACAGAGAGGAGGCAGGAGGCCAAATGGCAGAATGCCGGACTTTCCACGTCCCGGGGAGTACCCAAGTTCCGACGCGCTTCCCTTCCTAGGAACCCACATCCCACCTTCCCTGAGAATAGGGAAAGAGTCGCACCGCTATCCCAACGGCTCCTAAAAAGTCCCCTCCCTCCCCCGGCCATCGAGGATGGATTTATCCGACTGCAACCGCCAGGTTTCTAGACTACGAACGCTTCCAGGACTCCGGGCTGTTCAAGTCCCTTGGGACTCTGGAGATTCTGCCGGAAACCGGGGAGCCGCCGTGGAGCCGAAGGTCGCTGCCCACCCTAGTCCGGGCGGGGGGAGAGGCGGTGATTCCCGGACGGTTAATGTTGGTGCCCGATGGACAGGACGAGGGGGATGAGGCAGCCCAGGACCAGGGCGGCCACCTCCAGGCGGCTGAGTCCTTTCCCCCCAGCGGCGTCGGGTCTGTGGCTGTGCCCCGTGCCGCCCACCTCCGGAAGGACGTGCACCGTGGCCACGTAGAGGAACGTCCCGGCCGAGAAGAGCATGGCCACCCCCGTGGCGTTTACTTCCGAGAGGGCTTCTTTGCTGCTCTGTGGAAGTTAAACGGAGAATTGAGAGGGGCGGGAGGGAGAGACCCTAGAGGGAGGGACCGTTATAGAGCTCAGTGCGGTGCTCTGCACACAGTGAGCGCTGGACAGACAGAACCGGATGAGTGAATGAATGAGGCAGGCAGACAAGGACGGGAAGAGCCGTGTGGGCAACCTTGGCTGGCCCTGCCTGAAGCCCGGGGCGGGCAGCACTCAGTCAGTAGTCACGGGCTGCTGTGCTTCGGACTTGGGGTTTAAGAATACGTTTCACGCGCGCGCATTCGATTCCCTCCGCTCCGGGGAGGCGGCTGGTTCGGGTTAAGCCGACCCACCATTAAGGAGATCCCCTTCCAAAGATTCGCTAGGAACGTGCTTAACGGGGCGTATCCTGGGGTCTGCCAACGGCTGACTGGGCGGGCCCTACGGGAAGATTCCCACAAAATGCTTTGGCTCCGATAAACTCTCCCAGATCTTCTTTACTGATTTGTTCCTAGGGGCAGGGTGAGGCTCAGGGCGGGAACAATGCAGATGACACAAACTCCTCACCGCTGGCTTTAGAGCACTAATTCACCTCACCCTCTCCTCCCTCATCTCGCTGCTCTCCTACTACAACCAAGCCCACATATCTCACCCCTCTAATGCCAACCTTCTCACGGTACCTCAATCTCATCTATCTCGCTACCGACCTCTGGTCCGGAATGCCCTCCTTCCTTGTACCCAACGGACAATTCCTCTCCCCTACTTCGCAGCCTTACTGAAGGCCCATCTCCTCCAAGAAGCCTTCCCTAAGCCCCCTGTTCCTCTTCTCCCACTCCCTTCGGCATCGCCCTGCCTTGCTTCCTTCATTCATCCCACCCAGCCCCACAGCTCTTATGTCCGCACCTGTAATTTATTTACTTATATTGATGTCTGTTCCCCCCTCTAGACTGAAACACGTTTGTGGGCAGGGAATGTGTCTGTTGTTATATTGTTGTGCTGTACTCTCCCAAGAGCTGACCACAGTGTCCCGCACACAGTCGGTGCTGAATAAATACGAATGACTGACTGACGCTGCTGAACTCAACACATAATTTGGGTATTGGAACTCTCATACCCATCTTAGTAAAGGAAATGTAGTGGAAACGTGGACGACAAACAGCCTAATGGAAAGATCATTCATTCATTCATTCAATCGTATTTATTGAGCGCTTACTGTGTGCAGAGCGCTTGCGAAGTATACAAGTTGGCAACATATAGAGACGGTCCCTACCCAACAGTGGGCTCACAGTCTAGATCATGGTCCACGGAGTCAGAAGACCTACAATTTTCTTGTCTGTCTCCCCCTTTCAGACTGTGAGCCCGTTGTTGGGTAGGAACCGTCTCTATATGTTGCTGACTTGTACTTCCCAAGCGCCTACTACAGTGCTCTGCACACAGTAAGCGCTCAATAAATGAGTGAATGAATGAATTGTACTTTCCAAGTGCTTAGTACAGTGCTCTGCACACAGTAAGCGCTCAATAAATACGACTGAATGAATGACTGAATGAACACGCTGTCATCTTCCTTCGGCTCTGAGGGAAGAAGCTAGCTGACATTTTCCGTCAGAGGGAGGGCAGCAAACTGTTGTCAGGGGAGGAGGTCAGTCAGCCAGCCAGTCGGTCGTATTTATCGAGTGCTTACTTTGAGCAGAGCACTGGGAGAGTACAACAGAAGCAGCGTGGCTCGGTGGAAAGAGCCCGGGCTTAGGAGTCAGAGGTCTTGGGTTCTAATCCCGGCTCCGCCACTTGTCAGCTGTGTGACTTTGGGCAAGTCGCTTCACTGTGCCTCAGTTCCCTCATCTGTAAAATGGGGATGAAGACTGTGAGCCCCACGTGGGACAACCTGATCACCTTGGATCCTCCTTGGCATTTGGATGGAACAAATGCCATCCTTATTATTCCAACAGAACAAGAGACACATTCCGTGCCGACAACGAGCTCACAGCCTAGAGGGAGCCTAGGTCGGGATCACGCGGGGAGAGCCCTCCGGGCCTGCCTCGCCCCGGGGGCTGAGGGCAACTAAGGACGCAGAAATCCTCACCTTGCTCAGCCCGAGGTACGTCACCATCGACAGGACAGGGGCGGCCAGGGCAAAGACCAGCAGGTGCTTCCTGATTCGGTTCCGCTCCAGTCCGGCGTGCATCAGGAAGGAGACCAACCCAAAGGCCGCGGGCGCCTACGAGGGGAAGAACGCGGCTCACTGTGTCGGGGCTCTTCGGGACTGCCGGGCCCGGGAGTCAAAGGGACATGGGTTCTCATCCCGGCTCCGCCCCGTGTCTGCCGTGTGTCCGCGGGCAAGGCTTGTCACTTCTCTGGACCTCAGTTCCCTCGTCCGGAAAACGGGGATTGAGACTGGTGAGGCTCACGTGGGACCCGGACTGGGTCCAACCTGACTAGTTTATAGCCGCGAAGTGTAGTGGATAGAGTATTCATTCATTCAATCGTGTTTACTGAGCGCTTACTATGCGCAGAGCACTGTACGAAGCGCTTGGGATGGACTCGGGAGTCAGAAGGTCATGGGTTCTAATCTCTGCTGTGCGACCACAGGCGACAGTATCTCAGTGCTCTGCACACAGTAAGTGCTCAACAAATGCAACTGAGGCAGTGAGCCCCACATGGGACAGGGACTCTGTCCAACCCAATTTGCCTGTATCCACCCCAGTGCTTATTATAGTGCCTGGAACATATTATTCATTCGTTTATTCATTCAATCATATTTACTGAGCGCTTACTGTGTGCAGGGCACTGTACTAAGCGCTTGGGAAGTACAAGTTGGCAACATATAGAGCCCAACAATGGGCTCACAGTCTAGAAGGGGGAGACAGACAACAAACAAATCATGTAGACAGGTGTCAAAGTCGTCAGAACAAATAGAATTAAAGCTCTAGGCACATCATTAACAAAATAAATAGAATAGCAAATATGTACAAGTAAAATAGAGTAATAAATCTGTACAAATATAAATGCTATTATTATTATTATATATACAAGTGCTGTGGGGAGGGGAAGGAGGTAGGGCGGGTGGGATGGGGAAGAGGAGCACTTAAACATCATAATTATTGTTATTATTATGACTACCCCAGAGCTTAGTACACTGCCTGGCACATCTTAAACATCATAATTATTGTTATTATTATTACTACCCCAGAGCTTAGTACAGTGTCTGGCACATAGTAAGCACTTAAATACCCTCCAACCCCGACGAACACACAGAAAGAAAAAAAAAAACCCAAGAGGTGCTGCGAGCTGGAGACCTTAGGAAAGCTATGACCTTTGCCCTCTAGCAGCCTCTGCCCTTCCAGCACTTAGTACAGTGCCTGGCACATAGTAAGCACTTAACAAATACCATAATTACTATTGGGCAACCGACAGGAACTATCCACGTGCCCGATTCTCTGCCAATGGGTTGCTGGGGGCATTGAGTGCTAAGAGGAAAAATCAAGGAAAGAGTTAGCCTGTGGTTACCTGTCCATAAAAAGAAATCACAGCTGAACACGAACATGAAATCGTGAACCAGACACCCGAAAAAACAGCCATTTCTGGCACGAGCGATGGGCTGAGGGGGAACTGAGCAGAGAATGGCCGAAGTCTCACGGTCTCGCAATTCCCAACGGCTGATATCGCTCTGACGCCGAAAGGAAAGAAAAAAAAATCCTCCCTCTTGGGTCTCTGCCAAGCGGTTTCTCCGGCTGGGGTGACGGCGGGAGCCCAGGAGGTAGAGCCCTCTGAGGCCAGGCCCTCGCACTTAAACCGGAACACTCACTTTGTGTAGCATGATTGCCACGAATACGATCAGCTGGACGCTGGTCTGCGATGTAGAAGCCGCTGCTCCCAAAGCCACTCCATCAGCTAAGGACCAGGGGAAGGGAAACAAAAAAAAAAACACCATGAAAATCCTGGGTCAATGACGTGACAATAAAGGGAGCCACTGTGAACCCCTCGGAAGACACCCCCCACCCCCCCAACTTTCCACTCACAGTGGAGGAGGAGGAAGCTAATTAGAGAAGGGGTGACCCCCTCTCTCCCCACTACCACCTTAAAATGTTCTGCAGCCCCCTCCCAGAGGAGGCTTTTCCAAACCATTTCTATAATAATAATGATGATGGCATTTATTAAGCGCTTACTATGTGCAAAGCACTGTTCTAAGCGCTGGGGAGGTTACAAGGTGAGCAGGTTGTCCCATGGGGGGGCTTACAGACTTAATCCCCATTTTACGGATGAGGGAACTGAGGCCCGGAGAAGTCAAGTCACTTGCCCAAAGTCACAGAGCTGACAAGTGGCAGAGCCAGGATTTGAACCCGTGACCTCTGACTCCAAAGCCCGAGCTCATTCCACTGAGCCACTGGGCTAGAGATTGCTTTGCACAGGGAATGTGTCTATTACACTGTTCTACTGTATTCTCCCAAGTGCTTAGTGCAGTGCTCGGCACATAGTAAGCGCTCAGAAAACACAACTGAAATACGATTGAAGATCCCAACTATTCCCATCCACCCATCTCTGTTCTCACACACAAAGACCTGTTGAGAAGCAGTGTGGCCTAATGGATAGAGCGTGGACCTGGGTTCTAACCTTGGCTCCACCACTCATCTGCTTGGTGACCTTGGGCAAGTCACTTTGCTTCTCTGCGCCTCGGATATCTATAAAATGGGGATTAAGACTGGTGAGCCCCAAATGGGACGGGGACTGTGTCCAACCTGATTAGCTCGTATCTAACCCAGTGCTTAGTACAGTTCCTGGCATGGAGTAAGCGCTTTACCAAATACTATAAAAGGAAAAAAGGGCCTCTCCACGATGCTTGGTATATGGAACTCTCCCAAGTGCTCAGTATAGCGTGGCTTAGTGGAAAGAGCACGGGTTTGGGAGTCAGAGGTCATCCCACCTCCGCCACCTGTCAGCTGTGTGACTTTGGGCAAGTCACTTCCCTTCTCTGGGCCTCAGTTCCCTCATCTGTAAAATGGGGATGAAGACTGTGAGCCTCCCGTGGGACAACCTGATCACCTTGTAACCTCCCCAGCGCTTAGAGCAGTGCTTTGCACATTGTAAGTGTTTAACAAATACCATTATTATTATTATTATAGAGCTCTGCACACAGATAAGCACTCAACAAACACAACTGATTCATTCCCTTGTTGAATCTTATTTACTGAGTGCTTACCACTGGACTCGGCACTTGGGAGAGTACAATAAAACAACAAACGGACACATTCCCTGCCCACAACGAACACAAAGTCTAGAGGATCGATTGATTGATATGTTCCGCTCCCGGCGGGTGTTGGCTGGCATCTCCCCCTGCCCCCGCCGGCTAACAGGGCCCCTTGGCAACTGCCGTCTCCCTGCGGCGGGGTAAGGGAGCGGGGTGGCTCAGTGGAAAGAGCCCGGGCTTTGGAGGTCATGGGTTCGAATCCTGGCTCCGCCACATGTCTGCTGTGTGGCCTGGGGCAGGTCACTTCACTTCTCTGAGCCTCAGTCACCTCATCTGTAAAATGGGGATTAAGACTGTGAGCCCCACGTGGGACAACTTGATCACCTTGTATCCCCCCCAGCGCTTAGAACAGTGCTCTGCACATAGTAAGCGCTTAACAAATGCCATCATTAATATTATTATTATTATTATTATTATTATTCTTAAGGGAGGCTCCACTCTAGTGCCCTGTGGGAGACGGTGCCCCCTGCCCGGGACAGACTGGAGTCTGCGGCCCCGATGCCCTCCGAGGGTTCCCATGGCTCTGGGGTCTGCGGGCGGCCCGGAGGGTCTCCCTCCGAGGAACAGCCCCAGCCGCCGGGCTCGGCCCCGCACGGACTCGTCAGCCCACACGTTCTCGTAGAGGGCGGTCAGATCCCCGCCCAATGGGGGAGCGGTTCCGGGCCCACCTGGGCAAGCGCTTAGTACAGTGCTCTGCACCCAGTAAGCGCTCAATAAATACGACTGAATGAATGAATGAACGGCCCGGCCCGTCTCACCTGCGGCGTGGACGACGAGGCCCAGGGTGGTGGTGATTTTGGAACTGCCGGGTCTTGCAGCTTCTGGATCTGAAAGGCAAAGCATTGGGGGAAAGAGGGATGAGCGCACGGTCCGGCTCGGAAATGGGGAAAATTATTTACACGAGCCGATTAATATATCCCCCCCAAACCCCCGACCCCCAAACACTAGCACTATCTCCACCCCCCCATCTTACCTCCTTCCCTTCCCCACAGCACCTGTACATATGTATATATGTTTGTACATATTTGTTACTCTATTTATTTATTTATTTTACTTGTACATATCTATTCTATTTATTTTATTTTGTTAGTATGTTTGGTTTTGTTCTCTGTCTCCCCCTTTTAGACTGTGAGCCCACTGTTGGGTAGGGACTGTCTCTATATGTTGCCAACTTGTACTTCCCAAGCGCTTAGTACAGTGCTCTGCACACAGTAAGCGCTCAATAAATGCGATTGATGATGATGATGATGATGATGATCTCGTACCAACTGATGTTTCTCTTCCTCCTCTAACTCCTTATGGTGTCAAACCGGTTTTTGGAAGACGCCGGCAAGTCAGAAGGACCTGGGTTCTAATCCTGCCTCCGCCACCTGTCCGCTGTTTGACCTCGGGCAAGTCACTTCACTTCTCTGGGCCGCAGTTCCCTCATCTGTAAAACGGGGATTAAGTCTGTGGGCCCCTTGTGGGACATGGACTATGTCCAACTTGAGTAACTTATATCTACCCCAGCACTTAGTACAGCGCCTGGCACACAGTGAGCCCTTAAATACCACTGATTAAAAGAAAAAAAGGAACTCATGGAACATGTGAACAACAGCAGAATGTCAGCAGCGCTCTGCCCACGGTAGGAGCTCAGTAAATACTTTTATTTGAGTAGCCATGGGGCCCGGTCGCGGCGGTAGATTTCAGCCCAACCAGACCCAGAAGAGGGCTAGTCGCGACGGATTAGGTCCGCCGGCCGGCCAAGCTTACGAAGACGAGGTTGAGGCTTTACTCAATCAATCATATTTATTGATCGCTTACTGTGTGCAGGACCCTGTACTGAGCGCTTGGGAGAGTATGTTACACCAGAGTTAGTACACTCAGCATCTCTTTTTGTCACCACCAGACATTGGCTTCCCCTATTCCAGCCCTGCAGGAAGGCAAGAGGCCAATTCTTTGGTGGGTGCACCAAAGAAGAAAACCTTCATGGACTCTGTGCTGTGTAAGAGCAGGCAGGTTAGAGAAAAGTTTATTACGGCGAGCGTTTCTTCTATCACTAATAGATTAGAACCCAGGTCCCTCCGACAGGCAGTCCCGGGCTCTATCCACGAGGCCACACTACTTCATAAAAGGCAAATTCCACAAGAAACAGCAGTGGCAAATGCATAATCCTATTAATAATGATAACACTGATCGCTCAATCGTATTTATTGAGTACGGTGTGCTGGACACTGTACTAAGCGCTTGGGGGAGTACAGTGCAATAATTACGCATTCCCCGTCCCAGCGAGCTTACCGATGATGTCTGTTAAGCCAAGTATCGTACAGCGCTTAGAACAGTTCTTTGCACACAGAAAGTGCTTAATAAATGCCATCATTATTATTATTATTAGGTACTGGGGTAGAAACTAGATAATCAGGATAGGCACGGTCCTTGTCCCGCAGTCTGAAGGGGAGGGAGAACGGGTATTTCACCCCTGATTTACAGATGATGAAACCAAGGCCCGAAGAAGTGAAGTGACTCACCCAAGGAAACGCAGCAGGCGAGTAGCGGAGCCAGGATTAGAACCCAGATCCTCCAGACTCCCAGCCCTAGGCCCTTTCCCTCTTTGCCTTTTTTTGTTCTTGTTTTTTTAATGGTACTCGTTAAGTGCTTACTACGTGCCAGGCACTGTACTAAGCACTGAGTAAGCCCATTTGTTGGGTAGGGACTGTCTCTGTATGTTGCTGACTTGTACTTTGAGAAGCAGCGGGGCTCAGTGGAAAGAGCCCAGGCTTTGGAGTCAGAGGTCATGGGTTCAAACCCCGGCTCTGCCAATTGTCAGCTGGGTGACTTTGGGCAAGTCACTTCACTTCTCTGGGCCTCGGTTCCCTCATCTGTAAAATGGGGATTAAGACTGTGAGCCCCCCGTGGGACAACCTGATCACCTTGTAACCTCCCCAGCGCTTAGAACAGTGCTTTGTACATAGTAAGCGCTTAATAAATGCCATTATTATTATTATTATTATTATTCCCAAGCACTTAGTACAGTGCTCTGCACACACTAAGTGCTCAATAAGTACAACTGAATGAATGAATGCGATAAATACAAGCTAATCAGGTTGGACACAGTCCCTGTCCCACGTGGGTGGCCTTTATTCCCATATTACAGATGAGGGAACTGAGGCACAGAGAAGTGAAGTGGCTTGTCCAAGGAATGGCAAACTTCCCGTGAGAATCAGAGCTCCTCATCCCCTCAGGGAAGAGAAGGGTCCGGTTGGCCTGGGAGCGGCACCTCGCTTGCTCTCACTGAACTTAGAAGCAGCATGCCTTAGTGGATGGAGCCTGGGCCTGGGAATCAGGAGGACCTGGGTTCTAATCCCGGCTCCGCCCCTTGTCGGCTGGGTGCCCTTGGGCGAGTCACTTCACTCCTCTGGGCCTCGGTTCCCTCATCTGTAAAGTGAGGATTAAGACTGTGAGCCCCACGTGGGACAGGGATTGTGTCCAACCTTGTATCCACCCCAGCGCTTACAACAGTGCCTGGCACACAGTAAGCACGTAACAAATACCCTGACAAGAAAAGAAAAATAAAAAACTTTCCCACAGTTGACAGCAACCCCCTCCGGATCCTCAGTCAGTCAGTCACTGGTATTTACTGAGCGCCTCCCATGTACAGAGCAGTGTACTAAGCCCTTGGGAGAGGACGATACAATGACACATCCCCCACCCACAATGATCTTACAGCCGCTTTCCACAGGCAGGTATATGTCCTCTCCCAAGCGCTTAGTATAGCGCTCTGCACACGGTAAGTGCTCGATAAATACGACTGACTGATCCTAAACTGTAAGCTCATTGTGGGCAAGGAATGTGTCTGTTATATTGCTCTGTAGCGCTCTGCACACAGTAAGCGCTCGATAGATACGACTGACTCAAAACTGTAAACTCGTTGTGGGCAGGGAACATGTCTCTTCATTCATTCATTCCCTTCCCCACAGCACCTGTATATATGTATGTACATATTTATTACTCTATTTATTTATTTATTTATTTTACCTGTACATATCTATTCTATTTATTTTATTTTGTTAGTATGTTTGGTTTTGTTCTCTGTCTCCCCCTTTTAGACTGTGAGCCCACTGTTGGGTAGGGACTGTCTCTATATGTTGCCAACTTGTACTTCCCAAGTGCTTAGTACAGTGCTCTGCACACAGTAAGCGCTCAATAAATATGGCTGAATGAATGAATCAATCGTATTTATTGAGCGCTTACTGTGTGCAGAGCACTGTACTAAGCGCTTGGGAAGTACAAGTTGGCAACATATAGAGACGGTCCCTACCCAGCATTCATTCATTCAATCGCATTTGTTGAGCGCTTACTGTGTGCAGAGCACTGTACTAAGCGCTTGGGAAGTACAAGTTGGCAACATATAGAGACGGTCCCTACCCAACATTCATTCATTCAATCGTATTTGTTGAGCGCTTACTGTGTGCAGAGCACTGTACTAAGCGCTTGGGAAGTACAAGTTGGCAACGTATAGAGACGGTCCCTACCCAACATTCATTCATTCAATCGTATTTGTTGAGCGCTTACTGTGTGCAGAGCACTGTACTAAGCGCTTGGGAAGTACAAGTTGGCAACATATAGAGACGGTCCCTACCCAACATTCATTCATTCAATCGTACTTGTTGAGCGCTTACTGTGTGCAGAGCACTGTACTAAGCGCTTGGGAAGTACAAGGTTGGCAACATACGGAGACGGTCCCTACCCAACAGCGGGCTCACAGCACTCTCCCGAGCGCTTAGTATAGCGCTCTGCACACAGTCAGCACTCAATAAATAGGACCGAAAGGCCCGGAAGGTGGTGGCGGCGGTCCTCACGGGCCCGGCGGGAGGCGCTTACCGTCGGCGGCGTGGACGTGGGAGCTCCCGATCTGGTCGACGAGCAGCATGAAGACGAAGCCCAGGACGAGGGAGACGCCGATGTAGGCGTGCAGCTGCGCGTGGTCGTGGCCGTCCTCGGGGCCGTGCTGGTGGCCGGGCCCGGGCCCGGGCTCCGCCTCCTGGACCACGGACATCTCCGCCGCTCCGTCCGACGCCATCGCCTTCTGCCCTTCGCTGGCCTGGTGTGTCTTCCCTAATGCACCGCAGAAAAACGCAGCCACATCTCACGCGGAAGAAAATCCGCACGGTGCCGTTTGTTAAGCGCCGCCAGTGGCAGAGCCTAGCCCATCCGGTCGGACGCGGTCCGTGTCCCGCGTGGGGCTCGCAGTCTTCATCCCCGTTTCACGGATGAGGGAACTGGGGCCCAGGGGAGTCCAGTGACTCGACCCGGGTCTCCCAGCAGACCCGGTGGGATTAGAACCCGGGTCCTTCTGACTTCCAAGCCCAGGCTCTATCCGCTAGGGCCCCACTAGTTTGTTGTGGCCAGGGAATGTGTCTGTTTATTGCTGTACTGTACTCTCCCAAGCGTTTATTACAGTGCTCTGCATACAGTAAGCACTCAATAAATACGACAGACTACGTACAGTAACCCCCAAGCTCTAAGCTCCCATTTTTTGTCCTAATTCCAAAGGCCTCTGCTTTCCATTTTCCATCCTTGTACTTTCCAAGCGCTCAGTACAGTGCTCTGCACACAGTAAGCGCTCAATAAATATGACTGAAATGAATGAATGAATCCTGCTACATTAACAACACAGGCCTTATGTTAACTTTTTTCTTTTATTCACCCATCTTCAGCCCCATGGCACTTTGTACCTAGTCAAAATTTATTTATAATGTCTTGCCTCCCTTTTTAAACTCTAAGCACACAGTAAGCGCTCAATTAAGCGCTCAATAAATCCGACTGAATTGAATGAATGAATCCTGCTACATTAACAACACAGGCCTTACATTAACTTTTTTCTTTTATTTACCCATCTTCAGCCCCATGGCACCCTGTACCTAGTCAAAATTTATTTATAATAATGTCTTGCCTCCCTTTTTAAACTCTAAGCACACAGTAAGCGCTCAATTAAGCGCTCAATAAATCCGACTGAATTGAATGAATGAATCCTGCTACATTAACAACACAGGCCTTACATTAACTTTTTTCTTTTATTCACCCATCTTCAGCCCCATGGCACTTTGTACCTAGCCAAAATTTATTTATAATAATGTCTGCCTCCCTTTTTAAACTCTAAGCACACAGTAAGCGCTCAATTAAGCGCTCAATAAATACGACTGAATTGAGTGAATGAATCCTGCTACACTAACAACACAGGCCTTACGTTAACTTTTTTCTTTTATTCACCCATCTGCACTTTGTACCAAGCCAAAATTTATTTATAATAATGTCTGCCTCCCTTTTTAAACTCTAAGCACACAGTAAGCACTCAATTAAGCGCTCAATAAATACGACTGAATTGAGTGAATGAAAACTGCTACACTAACAACACAGGCCTTACATTAACTTTTTTCTTTTATTCACCCATCTTCAGCCCCATGTTACTTTGTACCTAGCCAAAACTTATTTATAATAATGTCTGCCTCCCTTTTTAAACTCTAAGCACACAGTAAAGCGTTCAATTAAGCGCTCAATAAATACAACTGAATTGAGTGAATGAATCCTGCTACACTAAGAACACAGGCCTTACGTTAACTTTTTTCTTTTATTTACCCATCTTCAGCCTCATGGCACTCTGTACCTAGTCAAAATTTATTTATAATAATGTCTTGCCTCCCTTTTTAAACTCTAAGCACACAGTAAGCGCTCAATTAAGTGCTCAATAAATCCGACTGAATTGAATGAATGAATCCTGCTACATTAACACAGGCCTTACATTAACTTTTTTCTTTTATTCACCCATCTTCAGCCCCATGGCACTCTGTACCAAGCCAAAATTTATTTATGATAATGTCTGCCTCCCTTTTTAAACTCTAAGCACACAGTAAAGCGTTCAATTAAGCGCTCAATAAATACAACTGAATTGAGTGAATGAATCCTGCTACACTAAGAACACAGGCCTTACATTAACTTTTTTCTTTTATTCACCCATCTTCAGCCCCATGGCACTTTGTACCTAGCCAAAATTTATTTATATTAATGTCTGCCTCCCTTTTTAAACTCTAAGCTCCTTGAGGGCATGGAACGTGTCTACTACCTGTTATACTGTACTCTCCCAAGAGCTAAGTACAGAGCTCTGTGCACAGAGGGCATTCAATAAACACGACCGATTGATGAAGAGTCCGCTCCAAGCTGACGTGGCCGGATGCCAAGGCCGAAGGCCGTGTTTTCAGTTCTGAGGATTTCAGGCGCTGCCAGCTAACGGGGGACGATAATTAAAAGGCAAGAGGCCCATCCTTCAGGCCAAATTCAGTCGGGGAGAAGGGAGGAGCAGTGTGGCCAAATGGATAGAGCACAGGCCTGGGAGTCGGAGGACCTGGGTTCTAATCCTCGCTCCGCCACTTGACTGCTGTGTGACCTTGGGTAAGTCACTTCACTGGGCCTCGGTTCTCTCATCTGTTAAATGGGGACCGTGACTGCGAGCCCCGTGTGAGGCGGGGGCTATGTCCGACCCGATTAGCTTGTATCGACCTCAGCACTTAGTACACTGCCTGGTATACACTAAGCGCTAGGCAAATACCATTAAAATAAAAAAACCCAAGGGGAAAAAAGGACCGGTCACCCTGGTTGTACTAAACCTTTAATTGAAGGAAGTGGTGGCCCTGGTAAAAATATTTGTGTGTAGGAACACTAGGGATCAGAACAAATATTGGCTTCATTCCCCAAGGCACAAAAGACTGCCACCCTTTAGATGCTCTCTGACTCAGCTCATCTTGTTGGATTTGCATCTCACGGTCTCCTTTCCTTTTTTATCAGGTTTGCGCTAGGAACTGTACAAGGCCCTGGGGTAGAAAATAACAATCATGCTACTAATAATAATTGTGGTATTTGTTAAGCACTCACTATGGGCCAGGTACTGCTCTAAGCACTGGGGTGGATACACTGTAAAAATCTACATCCTCAGCAATAAAATGGAGCTCAGGTAACCGCCTACACCTTAAAATATGTTTTAAATGTCCAGAGAAAATATCCTCCTCCTCCTCGGGTCGACGATTCACTCGTTTAGGAACTTTCAAGAGTGCCTTTCGTTCCCCCAGGAAACCTGACGAGAATTCTTTCAGGTGAAACTCGCTCCATGCCCATCCACGGCTCCAAAATATGGCAACGATGAGATGAGAATCAGATAAAACACATTAATCACCTTCCTTCTGCCTAATGGTCTAGTGAGTCTGTTCAGGTAAATCAAACATACGGGCATTCTCATATTATAGCAGTGTGACATAGTGGATAGAGCAAGGGCTTGGGAGTTAGAAGGTCAAGGGAATGGGATTCAAGGTCAGAAGCCAGAACAAAACCCTTTTTACTCCGGGCTAAAATGAAATTAAAATTCACCAACGGCAGTGACGGTAATAACAATGACTGCGGTAGTGATTAAGCGTTTACTATGGGCCAAGCACTGTGCTAAAAGCTGAGGTAGATATAAGATAATCAGTTCCCACATGGGGCTCCCAGACTATGTAGGAAGGAGGACAGGTATTGAATCCCCATTTGACAGATGAGGGAACTGAGCCACAGACAAGTGACTTGCCCAAGGTCACCCGGCAGACACGTGGCGGAGACAGGATTAGAACCCAGGTGCTCTTTCCACGAGGCCATGCTGCTTCTTAAGAATAATATTAATGATAATAATGGTATTTGTTAATCGCTTACAATGTGTCAAGCACTGTTCTAAGCGCTGGGGTGGACACCGGCAAGTTGGTTTGGACACAGTCCCTGTCCCACATGGGGCTCACAGACTTCATCCCCGTTTTCCAGATGAGGTAACTGAGGCTCAGAGAAGTGACTTACCCAAGGTCACGCAGCAGACAAGCGGCGGACCCGGGATTAGAACCCAGGACCTTCTGACGCCCAGGCCTGTGCTCTATCCTCTAGATCCTGCTGCTTCTCTATTAAGCGCTGCATGCAGAACACTGTACTAAACGCTGGAAGACACTACCCATATGTGAATTAGACATAGGCCCTCTTCCCCTCACCCCTAATTTGCCATTCTCTAACACTCTGCTGATTCCCAAGGTGCAGATATCAGAGCCAAGAGAAAAACTCAGGTGTGGAACATTGGGATAAATACAGAAACATTCCATTACTGGAATATCAGGGTATTTGTACTGCACGCCGTTTACACACTGGATTAAACTTCAATCTCTTGGCTGTAAAACCGGATTAACTGGAAAAAATGCTAGTTTGCGAGCTCATCAATCAATTCTCCCTGGGAGTCTTCTATACTTGTGGGAGGAAAAAAGCCAGTAGGGAAGTAAGAGAAATTCTTTAATCAAACAATCAATGTTACTTATTGAGTGCTTACTGTGTGTAGAGCGCTATACTAAACCCTTGGGAGAGTACAATAGAATACAACATACATATTCTCTGCCCACAACAAGTTTACAGTCCGGAGGGGGAGAAAGACATTAATATTTCTCCAACAACTCAAAATAATAATAATAATGATGGCATTTATTAAGCACTTACTATGTGCAAAGCACTGTTCTAAGTGTTGGTGAGGTTACAAGGAGATCAGCTTGTCCCACGGTGGGCTCACAGTCTTAATCCCCATTTTATAGGTGAGGGAACTGAGGCCCAGAGAATAATAACAACGATGGCATTTGTTAAGTTCTTACTATGTGCAAAGCACTGTTCTAAGCGCTGGTGAGGTTACAAGGAGATCAGCTTGTCCCACGGTGGGCTCACAGTCTTAATCCCCATTTTACAGGTGAGGGAACTGAGGCCCAGAGAAGTGAAGCGACTTGCCCAAGGTCACACAGCTGGCAATTGGCAGAGCCGGAATTCGAACCCACGACCCCTGACTCCAAAGCCCGTGCTCTTTCCGCTGAGCCACGCTGCTTCTCTTCTCACAACCCAGCCCGCACACTTGGCTCCTCTGATGCCAACCGCCTCACTGAACCTCGTCCTGCCTCTGGCTCTCCCTCCTCAAATCCGACAGACAATTCCTCTACCCCTCTTCAAAGCCTTAAGCGTGGCTCAGTGGAAAGAGCCCGGGCTTGGGAGTCGGAGGTCATGGGTTCTAATCCTGGCTCCGCCACATGTCTGCTGTGTGACCTTGGGCAAATCACTTCACTTCTCTGAGCCTCAGTTCCCTCATCTGTAAAATGGGGATGAAGCCTGTGAGCCCCACGGGGGACAACCTGATCACCTTGTATTCCCCCCCTCAGTGCTTTGCACATAGTGAGCGCTTAAATGCCATCATTATTATTATCTCCTCCTCGACTAAGCCCTCCTTTCCTCTTCTCCCACTTCCTTCTGTGTCACCCTGACTTGCTCCCTTTATTCATCCCCTCCCTCACCGCCACAGCACTTATGACTGCCAGCTGTGTAACTTTGGGCAAGTCACTTCACTTCTCTGGGCCTCAGTCCCCTCATCTGTAAAATGGGGATGAAGACTGTGAGCACCCCGTGGGACAACCTGATCACCCTGTAACCTCCCCAGCGCTTAGAACAGTGCTTTGCACACAGTAAGCGCTTAATAAATGCTATCATTATTATTATTATATCTGTCTGTCTCCCCCTCTAGACTACAAATCCCTCCTCTGCCATGGTGTATATATGTATATATGTTTGTATGTATTTATTACTCTATTTTATTTGTACATACTTAATTCTATTTATTTTATTTTGTTAATACGTTTTGTTTTGTTCTCTGTCTCTCCCTTCTAGACTGTGAGCCCACTGCTGGGTAGGGACCGTCTCTATATGTTGCCAACTTGTACTTCCCAAGCGCTTAGTACAGTGCTGTGCACACAGTAAGCGCTCAATAAATACGATTGAGTGAATGAATATAAGCTCATTGTGGGCAGGGAATGTGTCTGTTTACTGTTCTACTGCACTCTCCTGAGTGCTTGGAAAGAGCACAGGCTTTGGAGTCAGAGGTCATGGGTTCAAATCCCAGCTCCGCCAATTGTCAGCTGCGTGACCTTGGGCAAGTCACTTCACTGGGCCTCAGTTACCTCATTTGTAAAATGGGGATTAAGACTGTGAGCCCCCCATGGGACAATGCCCCCAGTGCTTAGAACAGTGCTTTGCACATAATAAGCGCTTAATAAATGTCATCATTATTATCATTATTATTACTCTGCACACAGTAAGCACTCAATAAATACGATTAACTGCCTGACTGATCATTTCAATCACCGGGAGCAAGAAGTGTCTTCACATGGCAAGTGGCACACATTGCTGGTATCTGGCCATAAACCCTAGGGACTTGGACTTATCTGTACATATCTGCAATTTATTTATTTAGATATCTATTTATCTGTATGATTGTCTGTCTCGCCCTCTAGACTGTGCACTCACTGTGGGCAGGAATGTGTCTTTGTTGTTATATTGTACTCTCCCAAGCGCTTTCCCCACAGCAAGCGCTGAATAAATACGACTGAATGAATGAACTTAAGTTCCACTCACCCAAGACCCCATTAGCCAAAGAATGAAGCCTGCAGCCACAGGTTCAGGGTGAAGATGAAGCAGTGTGGCCTACTGGATTGAGCACAGTCCTGGGAGTCATCCTGGCTTCTAACCCTGGCTCCGCCACTTGTCTCCTGGGAGACCTTGGACAAGTCACTTCACTTCTCTGGGCCTCAGTTCCCTCATCTGTAAAATGGGGATTAAGACGCTGAGCCCTATGTGGGATAGGGACTTTGTCCAACCCTATTATCTAGTATCTTTCCCAGCGCGTAGAACAGTGCCTGAACATAGTAAGCGTCTCGGTGCGGCAGGTACACCTATCACGGCAGAGGAGGGATTTAATTCTTCCGTCAGCGCCTGAATCCTAGACTGTACGATAAACTCTAGAATGCAAGCTCATTGTGGGCAGGGAATATGTCTGTTTATTGTTATACTGTACTCTCTCAAGTGCTTAGCACAGGGCACTACACACAGTAAGTGCTCAATAAATACAATCAAATGAATGAATGAATCCTCTTTGACCACAAAATACCAGGGAAGGGATCACCACTCTTTGGCCACGACATCTCCAGGGTGGCTTCTTTCTTCTCTAGCCGCCCAGCAAGAGCACATCCCAGCCTGACCGCTCCATCGGCCTCCTTGCTTACCGCCCCAAGGTCAGCCTGGTCCCCTCTCTGGTCAACACTCCCCTTTCCTGCCAGGATCGTTTTTCTAAAATATCATTCAGCATGCGCCTCCCTGCTCCTCAAAAATCTCCGGTGCTTGCCCGATCCTCTCTCCGTTAAGCAGAAACTAATGTGTATGTTATATTGTTCTCTCCCAAATGCTTAGTACAGTGCTCCTGGACTCAGTCAGCGCTCAATAAATAGGACTGACTGATAATCACCTTCCCCCCACAACCTACTTACACACACTCTCCTTTTTTATTTTCATTTTATGGCATCGGTTAAAGCGCTTACCATGTGCCAGGCACCAAACTACGTGCTGGGGTAGATACAAGACAACACGGGAAGCAGCGTGGCTCAGTGGCAACAGCCCGGGCTTTGGAGTCAGAGGTCATGGGTTCAAATCCTGGCTCTGCCAATTGTCAGCTGTGTGACTTTGGGCAAGTCACAACTTCTCTGTGCCTCAGTTACCTCATCTGTTAAATGGGGATTAAGACTGTGAGCCCCCTGTGGGACAACCTGATCACCTTGTAACCTCCCAGCGCTTAGAACAGTGCTTTGCACATAGTAAGCGCTTAATAAATGCCATCATCATTATTATTATTATAATCAGTTTCGCCACAGCCCACAGGGGGCTCATGGTCTTCATCCCCGTTTTACGGATGAGGTAACCAAGGCCCAGAGAAGTGAAATGACTCATCCAAGGTCACGCAACAGACAAGTGCTGGAGTTGGGATCTACCCATTCTGTTCTGCGCTTTTCTAAGTACTCTGCCACTCGGCTGCTGCGGGCCTTTGGGCGGGTTACTACTCTTCTCTGTGCTTCGGTTCCCTCTTGTCTTACGCTGTCGAGTCGCCTCCGAGCCAGAGCGACGCCATGGACACATCTCTCCCAAAACGTCCCACCTCCCTCACCTGTAATAAAACGGAGACTGAAACTGAGCCCCTTGTGGGGCATGATTTATGTCCACTCTACCTTGCACCTACTCTGGTGCTTAGAACGATGCTTAGCACATAGTAAGTGCTTCACAAATAGCACCAAAAAAAAAAAAAAAAGGATGCAGGGGAGTGAGAAAGGGAGAGAGAAGCAGGATTTTTCACGCTAACGGGACAGCGGTTCTGAGCAGCAAGTGAATTTCTCACCCGCTTGGTCTCCAAGCAGATAAGCCTTAAATAATGGGGAGGTTTAGCTCCTCTCTCACCCTCCAGAATATCTTCGTAGAGGGCGTGCACTCCTTCGGGAACGATGACGGCCAGTGCGGTCCCACACAGGAGCCCGGCGCCCAGGACGGTCACCAGCTTCAGTCTCTCCTATAAAGCCAACAGAGGAGCTATTAGCAGGTTTCATTCATCGACGGCGGGGGGAAAGAAAAAAAATGTCACGGGGATGCTCTTTGGACTCAGGCTTCCGTCTCCGGAGATTCTTAAAGCAGGATGCCCATCTTCTGGAGTTTGGAAACCAGTGAAGCGGGGCTTGGCTTTACTCATTTATTTTCTTTAATGGTATTTGTTAAGCGTTTATGATGCGTCAGGCACTGTTCCTTCCTTCCTTCCTTCATTCAACAGTATTTATGGAGTGCTTACTGAGTGCTCAACGCTGTACTAAGCGCTGGGGAGAATACAACAATAAGCAGACACATGCCCTGCCCACACTGAGCTTGCAATCCAGAGGGAGAGACAGACACTGTTCTAAGCGCTGAGGTTGATACAAGGTTGGACACACACCCTGTCCCACATGGGGCTCAGTCGTGAACCCCATTTTTCAGATAAGGTCACTGAATTCCAGAGAATCAACGTCAATTATATTTATTGAGCACTTACTGTGTGCAGAGCACTGTATTACGCACTCTGAGAGAGTACAACGTAACAATCAACATTCGCTGCCCACAAGGGGCTTAAAAAACCTGGAGATCTGGCTCTACTTCAAACGCTGCCCTTCTCCGGGTGACCTGAAGAGAGTCAATTCATCCGTGCCTTGCGTCCTCAACCTGTTAAATGGGGGACAACGACAGGCCCCTGCAGATCTTTCAGGAACAAGAAGTGGGTTAGACGCCCACAAGTCGCTTTAAACTTCCCGAGAATGGGCATCTCTGCCACCGGGTTGATTACAATTTCGCTTCAGAGCCACGGCTCTGAAGATGTAGATGTAGGTGACTTGTCTGTCTCTCCCTTGTCAAGCAGCAGACCTCCACGGCCTGGCGGACAGCAGACAGACCCACACAGGCCGGCAACCTACGGCTCGGAATCGTCTCCAGCCTCTCCTCAGAACCCAATAATAATTGTGGTATTTGTTAAGCGCTTACAATGTGCCAGGCACTGTACTAAGTGCTGGGGTGGATACAAGCAAATCAGGTTGGACACAGTACCTGTCCCACATACGGCTCACAGCCTTCATCCCCATTTTTCAGATGAAGTAACGGAGGCCCAGAGAAGTGAAGTGACTTACCCAAGGCCACTCAGCAGACAAGTGGCGGAGCCGGGATTAGAACCCAGGTCTTCTGACACCCAGGCCCGTGCTCTATCAACAACACCATGTTGTTTGTCTACACAAATGTGTCACTTTGAACAGGGAGGGGGTAGGGATGAGTTATTACTGCTACTACTACTACAAATAATAATAATACTAATGATGATATTTATTAAGTACTTACTAAGGGCCAAGTACTTTTAAAAATTTTTTGTGGTATTTCTTACGTGCTTACTACGTGTCAGGGACGGTACTAAGCGCTGGGCTTGATAAAAGCTAATCAGGTTGGACACAGTACCTGTCCCAGGTAGGGCTCCCAGCCTTAATCCCCCTTTTCCAGATGAAGTAACTGAGGCCCAGAGAAGTGAAGTGACTGGCCCAAGGCTACACAGCAGACATGTGGTGTAGCTGGGATTAGAACCCAGGACCTCTTACGGCTAGGCCTGTGCTCTCTCCACTAGGCCATGCTGTCTCTCAAGCCTTGTGCTAAGCGCTGGGGTAGAGAAGCAGCTTGGCTCAGTGGAAAGAGCCCAGACTTTGGAGTCATAAGTCATGGGTTCGAATCCCAGCTCTGCCACATCTGCTGTGTGACCTTGGTCAAGTCACTGCACTTCTCTGAGCCTCAGTTCCCTCATCTGTAAAATGGGGATGAAGACTGTGAGCCCCACGTGGGACAACCTGATCACTCTGTATCGCCCACAGCGCTTAGAACAGTGCTTTGCACACCGTAAGCGCTTAACAAATGCCATCATTATTATTAAGACAAGCAGCGTGACTCGGTGGAAAGAGCACGGGCTTGGGAGTCAGAGGTCATGGATTCAAATCCCGGCTCCACCACTTGTCAGCTGTGTGACTTTGGGCAAGTCACTTACCTTCTCTATGCCTCAGTTCCCTCATCTGTAAAATGGGGATTAAGACTGTGAGCCCCCTGTGGGACAACCTGATCACCTTGTATCCTCCCCAGCGCTTAGAACAGTGCTTTGCACATAGTAAGCACTTAACAAATGCCATCATTATTATTATTCAAGACCGCCGGGTTGGATGCAATCCCTTTCCCACCTGGGGCTCGCAGTCTAAGTAGGAGGGAGAAAGATTTAATCCCCACAGTGAAGAAACTGACGCCCAGAGAAGCGAAGTGTGACTTGCCCAAGGTCAGACAGCAGGAAACTACGTTATTGTGGGTTTACCACGCCAACTGGTCGGAGATTTCTTGGGCATAAAAGGATCGCTGACTCCTGATCTGACACCCAGGGGCGGGATCCAACTAGTCTCAACAACACCCCGGACCCACCTCATTCAACCCTGTGTCTGAGTTTTTTTCAATTATTCAATTTTCATTTACTGCCAGGCCCACATGCGATTTGGGAAGCAGTTTGGCCTAGTGGCTACAGCCCGGGCCCCGGAGCCAGAAGGATCTGGGTTCTGATCCCGGCTCTGCCGCCTGTCTTCTGGGTGACCTTGGGGGAGTCGCTTCAACCCTCTGGTTTCCCTCATCTGGAAAATGGGGATGAAGGCTGTATGCCCCAGGTGGGTTTATAATAATAATAATAATAATGGCATTTATTAAGCGCTTACTATGTGCAAAGCACTGTTCTAAGTGCTGGGGAAGTTACAAGGTGATCAGGCTGTCCCACGGGGGGCGCACAGTCTTAATCCCCATTTTACAGATGAGGTAACTGAGGCACAGAGAAGTTAAGTGACTTGTCCAAAGTCACACAGCTGACAATTGGCGGAGCCGGGGTTTGAACCCATGACCTCTGACTCCAAAGCCCGTGCTCTTTTCCACTGAGCTCACTCCACTGAGGGATGGGGACTGTGTCCGACCTGATTAGTTTGTCCTTACCCCAGCGCTTAGAACAGTGCCTGACCCATAGTAAGCACTTAACAAATACCACCATTATTATTTGCTACAGCAAGACTCAGCTCAAAACTTTTCCAAGCGAACCAAATGATCTACAGTTACAGGGCGAAGCCAACCAAGGGAACACGCACATATTTTCTGATTTCTAAAAGTGTTCTTTACCTCTAGCTACAAATACGCGATCTGATCATCGGATTTTCTCATACCTAGCCCGGGGCAGAGCACAGTACTTCACCCACGGTAAGCGCCTAGTGAAGACCACAGCCAACGGAAATACAGTAGAATGGGTTGAAAAATTTGAGGGAGCAATTTGCAAGATTAAGGACTTGAAAAGGTTTTCCCCCAGAAAGACACAGAACTGATCAAACTGGGGAGTAGAAGCTAGGTAACTTTGAAGGAGACTTACTGGATAATAATAAAGCTGACATTTAGTAACTGATCGTTACTGATCGGCCCTATTTAACCAATTCATAAATGTCATTCTTTGAAATTATTTTTACCCCCAGGTTCAAAAACTCTCCCTAAAATAGGAATGCAGAAGGAAATTAGGCTCATAGTTTCATTTTGGTGTGTGTATGGGGGGCCTTGGTTTCACAATTTTTCATTCCAAAATTGTGAACCAATTTTTCAGGGCAGAAGTCTACAGGATCAGTATTTCTATTGGGTTTGACCTGAGTGCGAATGAAATTGTACGCTACTATGTACGGAACACCGTCCTAAGCGTTTGGGAAACTACACAAGAGGTAAAAGGAAGAAACCCAGCTCCACGGAAGATCTTAAAATCTAACTGGGGAAACTGGCACAATATCATTTACAGCTGAGAGGCAGCATGGCCTAGTGGAAAGAACCTGGGTCTGGGAATCAGAGGACCTGGGTTCTAATCCCGGCTCCACCACTTGTCTGCTGTGTGACCTTGGGTGAGTCACTTCAATTCTTCTGCCTCAGTTCCCTCATCTGTAAAATGGGGATTAAGACCGTGAGCCCTGTGGGGGACAGGGACTGTGTTCCAACTTGATTAGCTTTTATGTATCCCAGTGCTTAGTACACTGTCTGGCACATAGTAAGCCTTTAAAAACCATAAAAAAGAAGATGATGGGAAGGTGAATAAGTAAGCTCATCCTGGGCAGAGAATGTGTCTATTGCCCAGTTATCACCCCATCTCTCCATCATTCCTCGAGCAAGTTGTCCACACCCGCCGTCTCAGATTCTTCTCAATCTGGCTTCCGTCCCCTTCACTCCACAAAAACCGTCCTCTCAAAAGGTCATCAATGATCTCCTTCTTGCCAAATCCAATGGCCTCTACTCCATCGTAATCCTCCTCGACTTCTCAGCTGCCTCTGACAATGTGGACCACCCCATTCTCCTGGAAACATTATCCAACCTCAGCTTCGCTGCCTCCGTCCTCTCCTGGTTCTCCTCATCTCTCTGGCCGTTCATTCTCCGTCTCCTTTGCGGGCTCCTCCTCTGCCTCCCACCCCCTAATTGTGGGGGTCCCTCAGGGTTCAGTTCTGGGTCCCCTTCTATTCTCCATCTACACCCACTCCTTGGGAGAACTCGTTCACTCCCGTGGCTTCAATTACCACCTCTTTGCGGATGACACCCAAATCTCCATCTCCAGCCCGGATCTCTCTCCCTCTCTGCAGTCTCACATTTCCTCCTGCCTTCGAGACATCTCTACTTTAATTCATTCACTCATTCAATCATACTTATTGAGCGCTGTGTGCAGAGCACTGTACTAAGCGCTTGGGAAGTACAAGTTGGCAATATATAGAGACGGTCCCTACCCAACAGTGGGCTCACAGTCTAGAAGAATGGATGTCCTCCTGTCGCTTCAAACTTAATATGTCCAAAACAGAACTGCTCTTCTTCCCACCCAAACCCCGTCCTTCCCCTGAATCAGTTCCCTCAGCTCTAAAATGAGGATTAAGAGTGTGAGCCCTATGTGGGACAGGGACTGCGTCCAACCTAACTTCTATCTTCCCCAGAACAGCGCTTGGCACGTAGTAAACACTTAACAGATATTATTATTCTTATTAGTGTCTGTCTCTCCCTCTAGACTGCAATCTCATTATAGACAGGGAATGTTACTGTTATATTGTTCTACTGTACTCTCCCAAGCACTTAGTACAGTGCTCGGCACACGTTAGTGCTCAATAAATACAGTTGACTGACTCCACATCCTCCAGATATTCCTCCAGACCCTGCCTGCCGGCGAGAATAAAAATCAGTGGCATTTATTGAGTGCCGCCCGTACGCCGAGCACTGCACTAAGCGCTGGGGAGAGTACCATAGAATCGGAAGACATGTTCCCTGCCCACAAGAAGCTTATGGTCTGGAGGAGAAACCTACATTGTCGGAATGCTCTGAGGCCGAGGAAAGAGGCAAACATTGGCGGAAGAGTCCGCTCGGAACTGGGCCGGAAGACAAGGGCGGGGGAAGGCGGGCCGGGAGAAAGGGAGCGGGTCGAAGGTCAGAGGTCCAAAGGCCGGGAGCCGGTGACTCTAAAATTTACCTGGCTTGTTTAATTGTCGTTTAGAGAGCGACCTACCACCGCCTAGGGCCCTTCACGGCGACAGCACCCAGAGGGAAGCAGAGTGGCCTTAGTGGCTAGAGCACAGCCCGGGAATCGGGGGACCTGGGTTCTAATTCCGGCTCTGCCACTTGTCTGCTCTGTGACCTTGGGCCCATCGCTTCATTTCTCTGCGCCTCAGTTACTTTATCTGTAAAATGGGGATTATAACCTCCTCTCTCTAACTTGGGCTGTGAGCGTCATGTGGGACAGGGTCACGGGCCAATTTACTATCTTGTACTTACCAGCGTTTAGTACAGTGCCTGACCTACAGTAAGTGCTTACCAAATACCATTAAAAAAATTCAAATCACTGCTCATTCCCTAAATTTTCTTAGACACAGCCTATTTTCTGCCAATCACCAGGTCTGACACCATTAACAAGTGGCCTGGCTAGTTTAAGTCCATTCTTCCTTTTTTAAAAAAAAAGTTAAAAAAAATGGTATTTGTTATGTGCCAGACATTGTTCTAAGCGCTTGGGTAGGTGCAAGCCCATCACGATGGACCCAATCCATGTCCCACAGGGGGCTCACGCTCTTAATCCTCATTTTCCAGATGAGGCGACTGAGGCCCGGAGAAGTGAAGTGACTTGCCCAAGGTCACGAAGCAGACGAGTGGCGGAGCCGGGACTAGAACCCAGGTCCCCCCGATTCCCAGGCCCCTACTCTTTCCACTATACCACACTGCTTCTTTAACAACTTCCTGACAACTGGAAGTTTAGTACAGTGCTCTGCATGCAGTAAGCGCTCAATAAGTACCATTGATGATGATGAACTGAAGACCCCATTGCAGATGTGGGTGTCCCGGTACAGTGCTCTGCACACAGTTAAGCGCTCAATAAATACAACTGAATGAACGAACAGACTTAGGCCTCGGTGCATCATTCAAACCATCCACTGAAATGATGAACCACAATTTACAAGAATGATAGACTAATAATAACATAAAAGCTGTGATATGTTAAGTGCTTACTATGCGCCAGGCACCATTCTAGGCACTGGGGCAGATAATGACGGTATCTGTTAAGCATTTACTATGTGTCAGGCACTGTACTAAGCATGGGGATTAGCTCAGATAAAAGCTAATCAGGTTGGACACAGTCCCTGTCCCACAAGGCGCTCACACTCTTAATCCCCATTTTACACGAGGGAACTGAAGCCCAGAGAAGTGACGTGACTTGCCCAGGGCCGCCCAGCAGACAGGTGGCAGGGCCGGGATTAGAACCCATGTCCTCCGACGCCCAGGCTCGTGTTCTTTCCACTAGGCCATGGAAGCTGACGCAATGTGAGACTTGCTCAACGGAACAGAGCGCTTTTGTTATTCTGTTCTCTGTCGGCCCGGAGGATTGATTCGGGGTCTCAGTGACACACCCTGCATGTAATCCCCTGAAATCAAGCCAGTTTAGCAACTTCGATATCCGCCAAGGAAAAAGAAAAGAAAAAAAAATCGGAGGCCTTTGTCCTGTCTGCCATCAAAATTGTCGGCTGGCTGGTTTGGTTCAAATCACGTTCAAACCAATTTGTGCAGAGGGAGAGAGAGTGTAGCCAATGTCAATGCCAACATCTTGGAGGTCAAAGTCTGATCAGGGTTTCCCTCCTGCCCCTGATCATCTCTCTTCCACACAACAGTTTTTTTTTCTGTCTTTCTTTCTCCCTTTCTTTTTCTTTCTCTTTCTCGCCTTCTCTCTCTCTCTCTCTCGCCTTTCTCTTTCTTTCCTTCCGCTTGTCAGCTGTGTGACTTTGGGCAAGTCACTTAACTTCTCTGTGCCTCAGTTACCTCATCTGCAAAATGGGGATTAAGACTGTGAGCCCCCCAAGGGACAACCTAATCACCTTGTAACCTCCCCAGCGCTTAGAACAGTGCTTTGCAAATAGTAAGCGCTTAATAAATGCCATTATTATTATTTCTCTCTTTCTGTCTGTCTTTCTCTCTCCCTCTCTTTCTCTTTTTGACTTCTCTCTCTCAGCATTGAGAGCGGTAGGCCCTGAGGAACCCCATCGATGTCTGTGATGACAACTATAATAATAATGGTGGTGGTATTTGTTAAGCGCTATGTGTTGAGCACTGTTCTAAGTGCTGGGGTAGAAGCAGCATGGCCTAGTGGATAGAGGACGGGCCTGAGAGTCAGAAGGTCATGAGTTCTAGTCCCGGCTCCGCCACTGGCCTGCTGTGTGAATAGAAGGTCAGCTAGTATTGAGAAACTGCAAGAACCCAAAACACTCTACCAAACTGCCCAAGACAACATCGAAAGCGATTGTTCAAAACACCGGGCTGAAATCAATTCTCCCTCGGAGACAATAAGCTTTTGATTTAGTAAGAGACTAAACCCTCCCTAGAAACGTGGGTAACAAAAGAGCCAGTTATTAGAAGACGAGGAGCAGAACGCCCAAAAGAACAGAAGAGCAAAGCTCAAGAATGAAAAAGCATTACTTTTGCCATCATTTAGCTCGTGCCAATGAGGAATCCCAGGAGAGACGCACCGTGGCACAGTGGACACAGCACGGGCCTGGATGTTGGAAGGTCATGAGTTCTAATCCCAGCTCTGCCACTTGTCTGCTCTGGGACCTTGGGCAAGTCATTTCAATTCTCCGGACCTCAGTGGCCTCCTCTGTCAAAAGGGCATTGAGACTATGAGCCCCACGTGGGACAGGGACTGTGTCCAACCTGTTTTGCTTGTATCCACCCCAGTGCTTAGTACAGGGCCTGGCACATAGCAAGCATTTAAATACCACAATTATTAGTATTAGGTGATTGGCCTCACCCCACCGGAGTAGGAGGGGCAGAAATGGGATTTATCATGCCTACAATGGATCTGATGTATTGTACTGAGCCTATGGAAAGATATGTCCACAGTGTGAGAAACGCTTCCTGCCTACAAGGAGTTTACTTCTCTAATAGGGGGGAAGACAGGATAAAAGAAAAACTATTTACAGGCACGGTAATCAGAGTGGCTACAGTTGATTACACATCTATACATAAAGGCTTAAGAAAAGTATAAGTAAATATGAAAGTGCTAGGGATGGCTGATGGGTTGATTCATTCATTCGACCATATTTATTGAATGCTTACTGTGTGCACAGCACCGTACTGAGCTCTTGGGAGAGTATGATACAACAATAAACAGACATAGTTAGTCCCTGTCCACAACAACTCAGGGTGAGGGAAGTGAATGGGGGAAGGCTTGCTGGAGGAGGTGGGGCTTTTTTTGCTGTGGTCTGTCATTAGTGGGGAGGTGACGTTTCAAGCTGGAAGAAGTAGATTATGCCGGGGGGGAATAGCCATGGTCTGTCCGATCAGTGGTGAGAGGGAATTTCAGGCTGGAGGAACGTTCTGAATGAGGGGCCAGAGGTGGAAGACGGAAGCCCAGACCTGAGAATCAATCCTATTTACTGACTGCTCACTCTGTACTAAGCGCTTGGGCAGGTACAATAGAGTTAGTGGATATGCTCTTTGCCCTCGAGGAGTTTACAATCTAGCCGGGGAGATGGGCTCTAAAATAAATTAGAGAGAGAGGGAAGCAATAGATTATAAGGACACGTACGTAAGTGCAACGGGGTGTGTGAGTACGCTCAACTGCTTGGGTGGCCCTTACGTGACCCTGATGTGACAGGAGGCGGAGGATGGATGAGGAGATGAGATGAATCGGGGAAGGCAGCCAGGAGGAGACATGATTTCAGAAGGGCCTTGAAGAGGGGGTGGAGCAGTGATCTGCTGGATCACTAGACTGTGAGCCCACTGTTGGGTAGGGACCATCTCTATATGTTGCCAACTTGTACTTCCCAAGCACTCAGTACAGTGCTCTGCACACAGTAAGCGCTCAATAAACACGACTGAATGAATGAATGAATGGATGAAAGAGGGGAGGGAGTTAAAGCAGCATGGCTTAATGGCTAGAGCCCAAGGCTGGGAGTCAGAAGGACATTTTCATTCAATCGCATTTATTGAGCGCTTACTGTGTGCAGAGCACTGTACTAAGCGCTTGAGAAGTACAAGTTGGCAACATATAGAGAAGGTCCCTACCCAACAATGGGCTCACAGTCTAGAAGGGGGAGACAGACAACAAAACAAAACATGTGGACAGGTGTCAAGTCAACAGAATAAATAGAAGTAAAGCTAGATGCACATCATTAACAAAATAAGTAGAATAGTAAATATGTACAAGTAAAATAAATACAGTAATAAATCTGTACAAACATATATACAGGTGCTGTGGAGAGGGGAAGGAGGTAGGGTGGGGGGGAGAGGAAAGAGGGCGCTCAGTTTGGGAAGGCCTCCTGGAGGAGGTGAGCGCTCAGTAGGGCTTTGAAGGGAGGAAGAGAGCTAGCTTGGCTGATGTTGGGAGGGAGGGCATTCCAGGCCAGGGGGAGGACGTGGGCCAGGGGTCGATGGTGGGACAGGCGAGAACGAGGCACGGTGAGGAGATGAGCGGTGGAGGGTGCGGGCTGGGCTGGAGAAGGAGAGAAGGGAGGTGAGGTAGGAGAGGGTGAGGGGATGGAGAACCCTGAAGCCGAGAGGGAGGAGTTGGACATGGGGTCCCATCCCAGCTCTACTGCATCTGCTGTGGGACCTTGGGCAAGTCACTTCCCTTCTCTGGGTCTCAGTAACCTCATTCGTAAAATGGGGATTGAGACTGTGAGCCCCATGTGGGACAACTGACGGTGTCCAACATAACTTGTATCTACCCCAGCGTTTAGAACAGTGCTTGGCACTATAAGTGCTTAAAAAGTACCATAATAATAATTATTATTTTAGGAAGGAGGAAAGGCATAAGGGATGGAGTGAGAGGGATGAGACTGACTGAGAATAAATTCTATTCAGTCCCTAGCAAGTATTTGGTGTGGCTGGCTAACACCCTATGAGGTCTGTACTTACTTTCAGTACTTGTTAGGCGCTATGTGCCAAGCACCGTTCAAAGCACTGAGGTAGACACAAGCAGATCAGGTTGGATCCAGTCCCTGTTCCGCACGGGGCTCACGGCTTAAGTAAGACGAAGTAGGATTTAATCTCCACTTCACTGATGGGGCAACTGAGGCACAGAGAAGCAAAGTGACTCACCCGAGGTCACCCGGCAGACATCATAGCAGAGATGAGATTAGAATACAGGGCCTTCGGACTACTAAACCCACACTCTATCCACTAGGCCATGCTGCTTCTGTAGCGGGTAGACTGGATATGCCCGATTCCCCTACCTCCCCAGAGAAAGCTGGACATGTTCTTTGGGTAATACCACCTAGAGAGCCTGCTGGCCCAGCTGAGACTGTGTGGGGGCAACTGGGTGAGGGAAGCCACTAGCCCCGCCTGGGAGGGACTTGGAGTGGCCAAGAAAGGGAAACGGGGGAAGGAGAGGGCAGAGAACAGCCTCTGCCACCTAGACTATAAGCTCACTGTGGGCAGGGAATGTACTGTTCTATTGTACTCTCCCAACCGCTTTAATAGAGTGCTCTGCACACAGTAAGCGCTCAATAAATACAATCAACTGACAGACCTCCCCTCCTCGCGGGTGAGACACGCTTCCTGCCTGCAAGGAGTTCAAACCTCTAATGGGGAGAAAAGATAGGCATAAAGGAAAAAATATCTGCAGGCAGAGTAATCAGAATTAAGTGGCTACAGTTGGTTATAGATTTATACACAAATGCTGACGAAGAGTCTAAGTAAATATAATAATAATAACAATTGTGGTATTTGTTAAATGCTTACTATGTGCCAGGCACTGTAACAAGCGCTGGGGTGGCTAGAAGCAAATCGGGTTGGCCAGTCCCTGTCCCGCATGGGGCTCACAGTCTCTATTTCCATTTTACAGATGAGGTCACTGAGGCACAGAGAAGCAAAGCGACCGGCCCAAATATGAGAGCGCTAGGGATGGCTGATGGGTTGCTATGACTCGGGGTGAGGGAACTGAATTGGGGAAGGCTTGCTGGAGGCAGTGGTTTTTTTGCGGGGGAGGCACAGCATTCATCTTGGTTGAATCAGTACAGCATTGTCACTGGGAATGGCAGCAGGAAGGCAGGCAGAAGAGAGGCCGTGGAGAGAAGGATCGGGCTGCAGAGAGACAGACAGACAGAGAGGGCCACTCTGGGATGCCGATGAAGGGAAGTTAAGAATTATTCCAGGCCGCTAACTTCCCCCTGAAGCTCCAAAGTCCCCGTCCACCTCTTTCCCCCTCATGAACTTGCCAATGACTTTGGGGTGCTCCTGTCTCATGGCTTCAGTCTTTGTCAAAGTCCGCCCCCCACCAACCTCCACACACACCCCCTCTCTCATCCTTCCCAGCCATCTGTCCAGAGGAAATCTTCTACCTTGTCCTCTATTTGTTCTTCTGACCCTGTCAACCCCTCTCATTTCCTACAGACACTACACACTGGCTCAAGGTTCTCCGAATCTCTCTCCATCTTTTTCACTTGCTCTTCTCCTGCCTCTCACATCCTTACTATGGGTGTCCTTCAAAGCTCTGTTCCTGATCCCTTCCCCACTTTTTAAAAGGAAAAACAAAAAAAAACACAGGTATATGTTAAGCGCTTACTATGGGTACCAAGCACTGTGGCAGATACAAGCTAATCGGGTTGGATTCGGTCCTGTCCCACATGGGGCTCACAGTCATAATCCCCATTTTACAGATGAGGGAACTGAGGCTTAGAGAAGTGAAGCGACTTGCCGAAGGCCATGCAGCAGACATGTAGGTATCAGAGCCGGGATTAGAATCCAGGTCCTCTGATTCCCAAGCCTGGGGTCTATCCCCAAGGACACGCTGCTTCTGTTTGATGGACTGAATGTAAAGTGACCTTGGGGGGGGCTCTCCTGCACCCCTAGATCCAACCAACATCTTCCTCTTTGCCGATGATCCCCCCCTGCCAGTCTACCTCACTAACCATTCATTCACTTATTCAATCGTATTTATTGAGCACTTACTCTGTGTAGAGCACTGTACTACACACTTGGAAAGTACAAATCGGCAACACACAGAGGCGGCCCCTACCCAACAACGGGCTCACAGTCTAGAAGGGGGAGACAGACAACAAAACAAAACAATTAGACAGTAGACTGACCTCTCACCTCCTCTACTATCCCGCTTTGTCTCTGGACTCCAGGACAGCTACATATGGAAGTCTCATATTCAGCCTGATGCTTAATCCCGTCAGTTTATCTTCCCATCAGTGACATTTATTGAGCACTTACTGTCTGCAGAGCACTATACTAAGCACTTGAGACGTTATTCTCACTGCCCCACAATTTGGGGGAAATCAAGCGAAGAGGCGGGAGTGACAAAAATGGGTTCAAGTTTATAAAAAAAAATCCATAATTTATTTCTAATAACATCTGTTTCCTCCTCTAGACTGTAAGTTCACTGTGGACAGGATATGTGTCTACCAAACCTGTTATACTGTACTCGCCCAAGCGCTTAATACACTGCTCTGCACACCGTAAGCGCTCAATACCATTGACTGACTGACTGAAAAAGGGTGTGGGGTGAAGAGAGGATAAAACGTTTTCCTTGGGCGGCAGGATTACACCTAGGTCAGGTGATGAACAAACCCACTGACTCTCACCTCAAATCAATGGTATTTGCTGAGCGCCTCCTGCGTGCTGAGCGCTATAGTAAGTGCTCGGAACTAGCATACACAAGATGATGTACCCATGCAAGCACTCAAGTTATCGATTCTTCATACGCATGGAAAAGGCATGGAGCAGACTTGCAAACTCATCTCTAGGCTCATTGTGGGTGGGGAATGGGACTTAATTGTTGTACTGAACTCTCCCAAGTGTTTAGTACAGTGCTTTGCATACAGTAAGCGCTCAACACGATTAAATGAATGAATGTGTGAGGGAAATGAGGTGACCGTTACCCTTACCAAAGGTAGGTTTGAATACCACCTGCTCTCGGGTAACTGGGCTCACGGACCCCAGGCAGAGGAAGGGCAAGCAGAAGACGGCTGATCATTCAAGCCCACTCCCCGCAGTTTAATTACGGTTTAGCTCTTTTTCCCCACTCTCTGCCCTAGCAGGTGTCAGGCCTGGTAAGCGTTTTGCCCTGCCCTGAAGTCTGGGATCCAACCTAGCCTATGCTGGCCCCATCTTGGCCGGGACCAGCCTGAAAGGGTCCGCGACTCCTGGCGATGAGGAAGAGCGCGTGGCTGCGTTGCCCCAAAGAGCCTGGACTGCTGTGGTGCCACGCCTGGGAGTCAGGAGGAGCCGGCTGTGTGGCCTGGGGTTAGTCACTTCACTGTGCCTCGGTTTCCTCACCTGTAAACTGGGGATTAAAACTGTGAGCCCCTTATGGGACACAGGGACTGTGTCCAACCTGATTAGACTGTATCTACTCCAGAGTCCAGTGCCTGGCACATAGTAAGACCTTAAATACCACAAAACAAACTCAGCTTGGGCTTGGCAAGACTCTACAGTGCAAAATCTCCTTAACTGACCGATTCAGATTGCTATACACACCTGGAAAAAGGAAAGCGCTCTAAAAAACTCATGGTGCCGCTATTACCCTTCGTCTGAGTCTGCTTTAAAAGGCCCAAATGAGTCAATAATTGCAAAACATGCCTCAGGCGTGACATTCAGACTGATGCTGGTCTTCTTCATTTGGGGATATAGCTTAACACAATACGCTCATTCTACCACCCCACTGGGCTGCTGGGCTTCTTCCCCTTTCTGGCTGAGATGCAAGCTGAGTTTTTAAACTCCGTGACCTTTGGAGAAATGGGAGGGAAGGAGAAGAAGAGGGAAGTGAATGCCCGCCCCCCGAGTCTAGACCAAGTGAAGAATTAAAGGTAATTTGAATGAAGGGATTGTAAGAAGGGGGTCTTTTTAAACTAGCTAATTGGTAAGGTTGGCATTCCAAACTGAAAACTGCTCTGCCGCTGAACCCTTGGGAAAACTTATTCCAAGAGTTCTTCTACCTGCCCACCCGCAAAAGAATGTACTTCACAAACATCTTGTAATTTGCTCTGGAGAGAGGCATTTTCCAACGTGTGTATGAAGAAAATAAATGCCTTTTCCACATAACGCACGGAACACACACTCACATAGATCATTGGGAGTTGGAGGATTTATGAGGTCATCACCTTTGCTACACTTAGGTGGAAAACACCGTTATGCATTTCAAGTGGCACAACTTTCCATAAATTCAAAATAATCCCTGTGACAATGCTCTAACGATTCAACGTGGTGGAAATGCAAGAGAACACCGAAGGTCCGCCTAAAGTTTTAGTTAGCAATGACACCCGCATTATACATTTGCCCAATACAGTTACCTATATAGCTTCCTGAAGCAGACCTAGGGATCCCAGTGTCTGCTATAGAATATCTACACCAAGTGGAAAAGAGAGATGGAGATCCAATCCCAACACAGATAGCCAGAGGAGTGAGGAACTGGGGACATTGAGAAGTTAAGACGATTTCAGCAAGGACTTGCCACAATTCTGGAAGTTACTCGAAAACCCTCGTGGTTGAGACCTTGCCCCGTCTAATGTGAGTTTAAATCAATAATATTTGCAGCCCAGTACACTGGTATGGATGAAGATGTCGATTACATGGTGCCCCTTCCTTGTCGAATGGTTTCCTTGGAGGAAGTGTAATCCTATATTCGTACATTCATTCAACTGTATTTATTGAGCGCTTAATGTGTGCAAAGAATTGTACTAGGCGCTTGGAAAGTATAATTCGGCAACAGAGACAGTCCCTATCCAACAATAGGCTCACAGTCTAGAAGGGGGAGACAGATAAAACAGAACACGTAAAAATAATAATGATGGTATTTGTTAAGCGCTTACTATGTGCCAAGCACTGTTCTAAGCGCTGGGGGACTACAAGGTGATCAGGTTGTCCCACGTGGGGCTCACAGTCTTAATCCCCATTTTACAGATGAGGTAACTGAGGCCCAGAAAAGTGAAGTGACTTGCCCAAAGTCACACAGCTGACAACTGGCGGAGCCGGGATTAAAACCCACGACCTCTGATTCCCAAGCCCGGGCTCTGGCACAAAGCCACGTTGCTGATGCGATTACTGCCACAAAAATACAAATTGGCAACTCTGCCGTGTTTCCAGTGACAATGTACGGATCAGACAGCTGGTCAGTGAAAAAACAAGATAGGAAGAACACCGATTCTTCTGAAATGTGGTGTTGGAGAAGGGATTGGAACCCATGACCTCTGGCCCCAAAGCCCGGGCTCCTTCCACGAAGACAGGTGTCAATACCATCAAAACAGATAAATAGAATTATAGGCCTATACACATCATTAACAAAATATGTACAAATGTACACAAGTGTTGTGGGGAGGGGAAGGAGGTGGGGCAGAGGGAGGGGAAGCCCGTATTAATAGCACTTTAAACAAACTTTCTCTGGAAATAAGTCCAGTGCTCTGCATTCATTCATTCAATCGTACTTATTGAGCGCTGTGTGCAGAGCACTGTACTAAGCGCTTGGGAAGTACAAGTTGGCAACATATAGAGACGGTCCCTACCCAACATTCATTCAATCGTATTTATTGAGCGCTTACTGTGTGCAGAGCACTGTACTAAGCGCTTGGAAAGTACAAGCTGTCAACATACAGAGACGGTCCCTACCCAACATTCATTCATTCATTCAGTCGTATTTATTGAGCGCTTACTGTGTGCAGAGCACTGTACTAAACGCTTGGGAAGTACAAGCTGGCAACATATAGAGACGGTCCCTACCCAACATTCATTCATTCATTCAATCGTATTTATTGAGCGCTTACTGTGTGCAGAGCACTGGACTAAGCGCTTGGGAAGTCCAAGTTGGCAACATATAGAGACGGTCCCTACCCAACATTCATTCATTCATTCAGTCGTATTTATTGAGCGCTTACTGTGTGCAGAGCACTGTACAAAGCGCTAGGAAAGTACAAGCTGGCAACATATAGAGACGGTCCCTACCCAACATTCATTCATTCGTTCAATCGTATTTATTGAGCGGTTACTGTGTGCAGAGCACTGTACTAAACGCTGGGAAAGTACAAGTTGTCAACATATAGAGACGGTCCCTACCCAACATTCATTCATCCATTCAATCGTATTTATTGAGCGCTTACTGTGTGCAGAGCACTGTACAAAGCGCTAGGAAAGTACAAGCTGGCAACATATAGAGACGGTCCCTACCCAACATTCATTCATTCGTTCAATCGTATTTATTGAGCGGTTACTGTGTGCAGAGCACTGTACTAAACGCTGGGAAAGTACAAGTTGTCAACATATAGAGACGGTCCCTACCCAACATTCATTCATCCATTCAATCGTATTTATTGAGCGCTTACTGTGTGCAGAGCACTGGACTAAGCGCTTGGGAAGTCCAAGTTGGCAACATATAGAGACGGTCCCTACCCAACATTCATTCATTCGTATTTATTGAGCGCTTACTGTGTGCAGAGCACTGTACTAAGCGCTTGGGAAGTCCAAGTAGGCAACATATAGAGACGGTCCCTCCCCAACAGTGGGCTCTGCACACAGTAAAGGCTCAATAAATATGATTGCATGAACGAAATAAGCCTCCTGGCCAGGTGAGACTATGAGCCCACTGTTGGGTCGGGACTGTCTCTATATGTTGCCAACTTGTACTTCCCAAGCGCTTAGTACAGTGCTCGGCACACAGTAAGCGCTCAATAAACACGATTGATGATGATAATGATCAGTCAGCGCTTAATAAACGTCATCATTATCATCAGACCAACCCCCTTCCTTTTCCTTGCCATGAGCAAGGAAAAGCATAGAGCATATTACTCTGTTTATTGATTTTACTTGTACACAGCTGTTTATTTTATTTTGTTAGTACGTTTGGTTTTGTTCTCTGTCTCCCCCTTTTAGACTGTGAGCCCACCGCTGGGTAGGGGCCGTCTCTAGATGTTGCCAACCTCATCATCATCATCAATCGTATTTATTGAGCGCTTACTGTGTGCAGAACACTATACTAAGCGCTTGGGAAGTACAAGTTGGCAACATATAGACGGTCCCTACCCAACAGTGGGCTCACGGTCTAAAAGGGGGAGGCAGAACCAAACATACTACAAAATAAGAGCGCTTAGTACAGTGCTCTGCACACGGTAATGGCTCAATAAATACGATTGATTGATGGATGGATGAGGCAAGGGGAGGGTGAGGGAGAACTCCTTACCTCTGAGAAATTCACGGCCAAGGGGATGATGCCCGCCACGTAACAGCCCACCAGCATGGCCAGGGACAGGAGGCTGATGGAGCTGAAATCATCCATGTTGCCCCCGCTTGGTTGTCCGTCAGTCGGGGGGGAATTCAGGCCTCGACTTCCCCCATCTTGCGGGCCTTCCCTCACGCTAGGCCCGGGCCCAGGGTGGTGGGGATGGGGGGCTTCATCCGAACGGTCGCCCTGGAAACGGCTCTGGGGTCACCGAGGGAGATGATGGCGACGATGAAGAAGAGACGCGGCCCGTCGTCCTGAGGAGAAGCCGGGTCAATGGCGGAGGGCGGGCTCCTCACGGGGCCGTCTGACGGGCCACTTCCGGCCGCCCGAAGCCGACATGGCCGCCGAAGCGTCCACTTCCGGGTCGCCGCGCCGCGCGCCCGGCCCCGCGGGGATCACTTCCGGGTCCTCAACCGCCCCCTCCTCGGGCCGCCATCTTGGGTGGCGGGCCTGGTTCGGTCCGTGAGGCGCCCTTATTGAGCGCTCGCGTTGTAGGGAGAGTACAGGCGGACGTGCTCTTCTTTTTTTAATGCTATTGGCTAAGCGCTTCCCACTGTACTAACCGCCTAGTAATAATAATAATGGCATTTATTAAGCGCTTACTATGTGCAAAGCACTGTTATAAGGGTTGGGAAGGTTACAAAGTGATTATAATAATGATGGCATCTATTAAGCGCTCACTATGTGCAAAGCACTGTTCTAAGCGCTGGGGAGGTTACAAAGTGATAATAATAATGGCATTTATTAAGCGCTTACTATGTGCAAAGCACTGTTCTAATAATAATAATGATGGCATTTATGAAGCGCTTACTATGCAAAGCACTGTTCTAAGCGCTGGGGAGGTTACACAGTGATAATAATGATGGCGTTTATTAAGTGCTTACTGTGTGCAAAGCACTGCTCTAAGCGCTGGGGAGGTTACAAAGTGATCATAATAATGATGGCGTTTATTAAGCGCTTACTATGTGCAAAGCACCGTTCTAATAATAATAATGATGGCATTTATTAAGCGCTTACTATGCAAAGCACTGTTCTAAGCGCTGAGGAGGTTACAAAGTGATAATAATAATGGCATTTATTAAGCGCTTACTATGTGCAAAGCACTGTTCTAATAATAATGACGGCACTTATTAAGCACTTACTATGCAAAGCACTGCTCTAAGCGCTGGGGAGGTTACACAGTGATAATAATGATGGCGTTTATTAAGTGCTTACTGTGTGCAAAGCACTGCTCTAAGCGCTGGGGAGGTTACAAAGTGATCATAATAATGATGGCGTTTATTAAGCGCTTACTATGTGCAAAGCACCGTTCTAATAATAATAACGATGGCATTTATTAAGCGCTTACTATGCAAAGCACTGTTCTAAGCGCTGAGGAGGTTACAAAGTGATAATAATAATGGCATTTATTAAGCGTTTACTATGTGCAAAGCACTGTTATAATAATAATGACGGCATTTATTAAGCACTTACTACACAAAGCACTGCTCTAAGCGCTGGGGAGGTTACAAAGTGATAATAATGATGGCGTTTATTAAGTGCTTACTGTGTGCAAAGCACTGCTCTAAGAGCTGGGGAGGTTACAAGGTGATGATAATGATGGCATCTATTAAGCGCTCACTATGTGCAAAGCACTGTTCTAAGCGCTGGGGAGGTTACAAAGTGATAATGATGGCATTTATTAAGCGCTTACTATGTGCAAAGCACTGTTCTAATAATAATAATGATGGCATTTATGAAGCGCTTACTATGGAAAGCACTGTTCCAAGAGCTGGGGAGGTTACAAAGTGATAATAATGATGGCGTTTATTAAGCGCTTACTGTGTGCAAAGCACTTCTCTAAGAGCTGGGGAGGTTACAAAGTGATGATAATGATGGCATCTATTAAGAGCTCACTATGTGCAAAGCACTGTTCTAAGCGCTGGGGAGGTTACAAAGTGATAATAATAATGGCGTTTATTAAGCGCTTACTATGTGCAAAGCACTGTTCTAATAATAATGATGGCATTTATTAAGCACTTACTATGCAAAGCACTGTTCTAAGCGCTGAGGCGGTTACAAAGTGATAATAATAATGGCATTTATTAAGCGCTTACTATGTGCAAAGCACTGTTCTAATAATAATAATGATGGCATCTATTAAGCGCTCACTATGTGCAAAGCACTGTTCTAAGCGCTGGGGAGGTTACAAAGTGATAATGATGGCGTTTATTAAGTGCTTACTGTGTGCAAAGCACTGCTCTAAGGGCTGGGGAGGTTACAAAGTGATGCTAATAATGATGGCATCTATTAAGCGCTCACTATGTGCAAAGCACTGTTCTAAGCGCTGGGGAGGTTACAAAGTGATAACGATGGCGTTTATTAAGCGCTTACTATGTGCAAAGCACTGTTCTAATAATAATGATGGCATTTATTAAGCGCTTACTGTGCAAAGCACTGTTCTAAGCGCTGGGGAGGTTACAAAGTGATAATAATAATGATGGCGTTTATTAAGCGCTTACTATGTGCAAAGCACCGTTCTAATAATAATAATGATGGCATTTATTAAGTGCTTACTATGCAGAGCACTGTTCTAAGCGCTGGGGAGGTTACAAAGTGATAATAATGGCGTTTATTAAGCGCTTACTATGCGCAAAGCACCGTTCTAATAATAATAATGATGGCATTTATTAAGCGCTTACTATGCAAAGCACTGTTCTAAGCGCTGGGGAGGTTACAAAGTGATAATGATGGCGTTTATTAAGTGCTTACTGTGTGCAAAGCACTGCTCTAAGAGCTGGGGAGGTTACAAAGTGATAATGATGGCATCTATTAAGAGCTCACTATGTGCAAAGCACTGTTCTAAGCGCTGAGGTGGTTACAAAGTGATAATAATAATGGCATTTATTAAGCGCTTACTATGTGCAAAGCACTGTTCTAATAATAATAATGATGGTATTTATTAAGCGCTTACTATGCAAAGCACTGTTCTAAGCGCTGAGGAGGTTACAAAATAATGGCATTTATTAAGCGCTTACTATGTGCAAAGCACTGTTCTAATAATAATAATGATGGCATTTATTAAGCGCTTACTGTGCAAAGCACTGTTCTAAGCGCTGGGGAAGTTACAAGGTGATAATGATAATGGCATTTATTAAGCGCTTACTATGTGCAAAGCACTGTTCTAATAATAATAATGACGGCATTTATTAAGCGCTTACTATGCGAAGCACTGTTCTAAGCCCTGGGGAGGTTACAAAGTGATAATAATGATGGCGTTTATTAAGCGCTTACTATGTGCAAAGCACTGTTCTAATAATAATAATGATGGCATTTATCAAGCGCTTACTATGCAAAGCACTGTTCTAAGCGCTGGGGAGGTTACAAAGTGATAATAATAATGGCGTTTATTAAGTGCTTACTGTGTGCAAAGCACTGCTCTAAGGGCTGGGGAGGTTACAAAGTGATGATAATGATGGCATCTATTAAGCGCTCACTATGTGCAAAGCACTGTTCTAAGCGCTGAGGAGGTTACAAAGTGATAATAATGGCATTTATTAAGCGCTTACTATGCGCAAAGCACTGTTCTAATAATAATAATGACGGCATTTATTAAGCGCTTACTATGCAAAGCACTGTTCTAAGCGCTGGGGAGGGTACAAAGTGATAATGATAATGGTGGCGTTTATTAAGCGCTTACTATGTGCAAAGCACTGTTCTAATAATGATGGTATTTATTAAGTGCTTACTATGCAAAGCACTGTTCTAAGCGCTGGGGAGGTTACAAAGTGATAATAATAATGATGGCGTTTATTAAGCGCTTACTATGTGCAAAGCACTGTTCTAATAATAATGATGATGGCATTTATTAAGCGCTTACTATGCAAAGCACTGTTCTAAGCGCTGAGGAGGTTACAAAGTGATAATAATAATGGCATTTATTAACTGCTTACTATGCGCAAAGCACTGTTCTAATAATAATAATGATGGCATTTATTAAGCGCTTACTATGCAAAGCACTGTTCTAAGCGCAGGGGAGGTTACAAAGTGATAATAATGATGGCGTTTATTAAGCGCTTACTATGTGCAAAGCACTGTTCTAATAATAATAATGATGGCATTTATTAAGCGCTTACTATGCAAAGCACTGTTCTAAGCGCCGTGGAGGTTACAAAGTGATAATAATAATGGCATTTATTAAGCGCTTACTATGTGCAAAGCACTGTTCTAATAATAATAATGACGGCATTTATTAAGCGCTTACTAAGCAAAGCACTGTTCTAAGCGCTGGGGAGGTTACAAAGTGATAATAATGGCGTTTATTAAGCGCTTACTATGTGCAAAGCACTGTTCTAATAATAATGATGGCATTTATTAAGCGCTTACTAAGCAAAGTACTGTTCTAAGCGCTGGGGAGGTTACAAAGTGATAATAATAATGATGGCGTTTATTAAGCGCTTACTATGTGCAAAGCACTGTTCTAATAATAATAATGATGGCATTTATTAAGCGCTTACTATGCAAAGCACTGTTCTAAGCGCTGGGGAGGGTACAAAGTGATAATAATAATGATGGCGTTTATTAAGCGCTTACTATGTGCAAAGCACTGTTCTAATAATAATGACGGCATTTATTAAGCGCTTACTATGCAAAGCACTGTTCTAAGCGCTGAGGAGGTTACAAAGTGATAATAATAATGGCATTTATTAAGCGCTTACAATGTGCAAAGCACTGTTCTAATAATAATAATGATGGCATTTATTAAGCGCTTACTATGCAAAGCACTGTTCTAAACGCTGGGGAGGTTACAAAGTAATAATGATGGCACGTATTAAGCGCTTACTATGTGCAAAGCACTGTTCTAAGCGCTGGGGAGGTTACAAAGTGATGATGGCGTTTATTAAGCGCTTACTATGTGCAAAGCACTGTTCTAAGCGCTCGGGAGGTTACAAAATGATAATAATGATGGCATTTATTAAGCGCTTACTATGTGCAAAGCACTGTTCTAAGCGCTGGGGAGGTTACAGAGTGATCAGGTTGTCCCATGAGGGGCCCACAGCCTTAATCCCCATTTTACAGATGAGGGAACTGAGGCCCAGAGAAGTGAAGTGACTTGCCCAAAGTCGTTCATTCATTCAATTGTATTTATTGAGCGCTTACTGTGTGCAGAGCACTGTACTAAGCGCATGGGAAGTACAAGTTTGCAACAAATAGAAACGGTCCCTACCCAACAGCGGGCTCCCCCTCTCCATCCCCCCCATTTTACCTCCTTCCCTTCCCCACAGCACCTGTATATATGTATATATGTTTGTACATATTTATTACTCTATTTATTTATTTAACTTGTACATATCTATTCTATTTATTTTATTTTGTTAGTATGTTTGGTTTTGTTCTCTGTCTCCCCCTTTTAGACTGTGAGCCCACTGTTGGGTAGGGACTGTCTCTATATGTTGCCAACTTGTACTTCCCAAGCGCTTAGTACAGTGCTCTGCACACAGTAAGCGCTCAATAAATACGATTGATTGATATAGTCCCTACTTGGGGCTCACAGTCATCATCCCCATTTTACAGATAATAATAATAATAATGATGATAGCATTTATTAAGCGCTTACTATGTGCAAAGCACTGTTCTAAGCGCTGGGGAGATTACAAGGTGATCAGGTTGTCCCACGGGGGGGCTCACAGTCTTAATCCCCATTTTACAGATAAGGTAACTGAGGCCCAGAGAAGTTAAGTTACTTGCCCAAAGTCACACAGCTGGCAATTGGCAGAGCTGGAATTTGAACCCATAACCTCTGACTCCAAAGCCCACGCTCTTTCCATTGAGCTACGCTGCTTCTCCTGGTACAGTGCTCTGCAATAAATACGATTGAATGAATAACAAGTAGACATGCTGTTCTTTGTTAATGCTATTGGTTAAGCGTTTCTCACTGTGCTAAGCGCTTGGGGGAGTACAATATAAGCGGTTAGTACAGTGCTCTGAATATAGTAAGCACTCAATAAATACAATTGAATGAATGAATTAGAGAAGCAGCATGGCTCAGGGGAAAGAGCCCGGTCTTTGGAGTCAGAGGTCAGGGTTTGAATCCCGGCTCTGCCAATTGTCAGCTGGGTGACTTTGGGCAAGTCACTTCACTTCTCTGTGCCTCAACTCCCTCATCTGTAAAATGGGGATTAAGACTGTGAGCCCCACGTGTGGCAACCTGATCACCTTGTAACCTCCCCAGCGCTTAGAACAGTGCTTTGCACATAGTAAGCACTTAATAAATGCCATTAAAAAAAAAGCAGACGTGCTGTTCTTTTTTTAATGCTATTGGTTGAGCGCTTCTCACTGTACTAAGCGCTTGGGGGAGTACAATATAAGCACTTAGTACAGTGCTCTGAATATAGTAAGCGCTCAATAAATACGATTGAATGAATAACAAGCAGGCGTGCTGTTCTTTTTTAATGCTATTGGTTAAGCACTTCTCACTGTACTAAGCGCTTGGGGGAGTACAGTATTCATTCATTCATTCAATCGTATTTATTGAGCGCTGACTGTGTGCAGAGCACTGTACTAAGCACTTGGGAAGTACAAGTTGGCAACATCTAGAGCCGGTCCCTACCTAACAGCAGGCTCACAGTCTAGAAGGGGGAGACAGACAACAAAACAAAACATATTAACAAAATAAAAGAGTAAATATGTACAAGTAAAATAGAGTAATAAATATGTACAAACATATATACAGAGCAGTGCTTTGTACATAGTAAGCACTTAATAAGTGCCATTATTATTATTACATTCAGGTGCTATGGGGAGGAAAAAGGGGGCTCAGTCTGGGAAGGCCTCCTGGAGGAGGTGGGCTCTCTCAGAACAGTGCTTGGCCCAAAGTAAGCGCTTAACAAATATCAGTATTATTATTATTATTATTAAAAGGGGGGGTGCCATTATTATTATTAAATATGGGTGCTATGGGGAGGAGGATAGGAAAAAGGGGGCTCAGTCTGGTAAGTCCTCCTGGAGGAGGTGAGCTCTCTCTCAGAACAGTGCTTGGCCCAAAGTAATCGCTTAACAAATATCAGTATTGTTATTATTATTATTATTATTAAAAGGGGGTGCCACTATTATTTTTATTATCAAATACGGGTGCTATGGGGAGGAGGATAGGAAAAAGGGAGCTCAGTCTGGTAAGGCCTCCTGGAGGAGGTGAGCTCTCAGAACAGTGCTTGGCCCAAAGTAAAGCGCTTAACAAATATCAGTATTATTATGATTATTATTATTATTAAAAGGGGGGGTGCCATTATTATTATTAAATACAGGTGCTATGGGGAGGAGGAGAGGAAAAAGGGGGCTCAGTTTGGGAAGGCCTCCTGGAGGAGGTGAGCTCTCAGAACAGTGCTTGGCCCAAAGTAAGCGCTTAATATCATTATTATTATTATTGGGGGGGTGCCATTATTATTATTATTAAATACGGGTGCTATGGGGAGGAGAGGATAAAGGGGGCTTAGTCTGGTAAGGCCTCCTGGAGGAGGTGAGCTCTCAGAACAGTGCTTGGCCCAAAGTAAGCGCTTAACAAATATCAGTAGTATTATTATTATTAAAAGGGGGGTGTCATTATTATTATTATTAAATACGGGTGATATGGGGAAGAGGAGAGGAAAAAGGGGGCTCAGTCTGGTAAGGCTTCCTGGAGGGAGGTGAGCTCTCAGAACAGTGCTTGGCCCAAAGTAAGCGCTTAACAAATATCAGTATATTATTATTATTAAAAGGGGGGTGCCATTATTATTATTAAATACGGGTGCTATGGGGAGGAGGAGAGGAAAAAGGGGGCTCAGTCTGGTAAGTACTCCTGGAGGAGGTGAGCTCTCTCTCAGAACAGTGCTTGGCCCAAAGTAATCGCTTAACAAATATCAGTATTGTTATTATTATTATTAAAAGGGGGTGCCACTATTATTATTATTATTAAATACGGGTGCTATGGGGAGGAGGAGAGGAAAAAGGGGGCTCAGTCTGGTAAGGCCTCCTGGAGGAGGTGAGCTCTCAGAACCGTGCTTGGCCCAAAGTAAGCACTTAACAAATATCAGTATTATTATTAGGGGGGGTGCCATTATTATTATTATTAAATACGGATGCTATGGGGAGGAGAGGATAAAGGGGGCTCAGTCTGGTAAGGCCTCCTGGAGGAGGTGAGCTCTCTCTCAGAACAGTGCTTGGCCCAAAGTAAGCGCTTAACAAATATCAGTAGTAGTATTATTATTAAAAGGGGGGTGTCATTATTATTATTATTAAATACGGGTGATATGGGGAGGAGGAGAGGAAAAAGGGGGCTCAGTCTGGTAAGGCTTCCTGGAGGGAGGTGAGCTCTCTCTCAGAACAGTGCTTGGCCCAAAGTAAGCGCTTAACAAATATCAGTATATTATTATTATTAAAAGGGGGGTGCCATTATTATTATTAAATACGGGTGCTATGGGGAGGAGGAGAGGAGAAAGGGGGCTCAGTCTGGTAAGTCCTCCTGGAGGAGGTGAGCTCTCTCTCTGAACAGTGCTTGGCCCAAAGTAATCACTTAACAAATATCAGTATTATTATTATTAAAAGGGGGGGTGCCACTATTATTATTATTATTAAATACGGGTGCTATGGGGAGGAGGAGAGGAAAAAGGGGGCTCAGGTCTGGTAAGGCCTCCTGGAGGAGGTGAGCTCTCAGAACAGTGCTTGGCCCAAAGTAAGCACTTAACAAATATCAGTATTATTATTAGGGGGGGTGCCATTATTATTATTATTAAATACGGATGCTATGGGGAGGAGAGGATAAAGGGGGCTCAGTCTGGTAAGGCCTCATGGAGGAGGTGAGCTCTCTCTCAGAACAGTGCTTGGCCCAAAGCAATCGCTTAACAAATATCAGTATTATTATTATTATTAAAAGGGGGGTGCCATTATTATTTTTAAATACGGGTGATATGGGGAGGAGGAAAGGAAAAAGGGGGCTCAGTCTGGTAAGGCCTCCTGGAGGAGGTGAGCTCTCTCTCGGAACAGTGCTTGGCCCAAAGCAAGCGCTTAACAAATATCAGTATTATTATTATTATTAAAAGAGGGGTGTCATTATTATTATTATTAAATACGGGTGATATGGGGAGGAGGAGAGGAAAAAGGGGGCTCAGTCTGGTAAGGCCTCCTGGAGGGAGGTGAGCTCTCTCTCAGAACAGTGCTTGGCCCAAAGTAATCGCTTAACAAATATCAGTATTGTTATTATTATTATTATTAAAAGGGGGTGCCACTATTATTTTTATTATCAAATACGGGTGCTATGGGGAGGAGGATAGGAAAAAGGGGGCTCAGTCTGGTAAGGCCTCCTGGAGGAGGTGAGCTCTCTCTCAGAACAGTGCTTGTCCCAAACTAAGCGCTTAACAAATATAAGTATTATTATTATTAAAAGGGGGGGGGTGTGCCACTATTATTATTATTATTAAATACGGGTGCTATGGGGAGGAGGAGAGGAAAAAGGGGGTGAAGTCTGGTAAGGCCTCCTGGAGGAGGTGAGCTCTCTCAGAACAGTGCTTGGCCCAAAGTAAGCGCTTAACAAATATCAGTATATTATTATTAAAAGGGGGGTGTCATTATTATTATTATTATTATTATTATTATTAAATATGGGTGCTATGGGGAGGAGGAGAGGAAAAAGGGGGCTCAGTCTGGTAAGGCCTCCTGGAGGAGGTGAGCTCTCAGAACGGTGCTTGGCCCAAAGTAAGTGCTTAACAAATGTCAGTATTATTATTATTATTAAAAGGGGGGTGCCATTATTATTATTATTAAATACGGGTGATATGGGTAGGAGGAGAGGGAAAAGGGGGCTTAGTCTGGTAAGGCTTCCTGGAAGAGGTGAGCTCTCTCTCAGAACAGTTTTTGGCCCAAAGCAATCGCTTAACAAATATCAGTATTATTATTATTATTATTAAAAGGGGGGTGTCATTATTATTATTAAATACGGGTGATATGGGGAGGAGGAGAGGAAAAAGGGGGCTCAGTCTGGTAAGGCCTCCTGGAGGGAGGTGAGCTCTCTCTCAGAACAGTGCTTGGCCCAAAGTAAGCGCTTAACAAACACCATCAGTATTACTATTATTAAAATTAAATTAAAATTAAAATACAATTATTATTATTATGAAAAAGGGGGGGGGAAAAAACGCTTCCACAGGCCCCCGTCCACCAACACCAAAGATGGCCGCCACGGCCTCGCCGTCTCCCGTGAGGCGGGCGAGGGGGGGGGAGGGGCGTGGGCCGGCCAACGTCTTTGTGGCCTCCGGGCCGCTCTCGCGAGGCTTGGCGCCCACTTCCGGCGCGTCCTCGGGCGCTGATTGGCTGCGGCCGGCGGGGGCGGCCCAGGGAGGAGGAGGAGGAGGAGGTGGAGGAAGCAGCCGGCGCCATGGTGAGGGGGACGGTGAGGGGGACGGTGAGGGGACGGGGGGCGCAGCGGGGGGCGTCTCCCCCAGCTCGGGGGGCGTCTCCCCCAGGTCGGGGGCGTCTTCTAGGGGTGCCTGGGGGGGAGCCGGTCCTGGGGGGCGCTGCCCTTCTTCCCTCCCTCCCTCCCTCCCTCCCTCATGGCGGCCCCAGGCCACCTCTCCCCGCGCGCTTTTCCCGCCCTCCCGCCCTCACCATCTTCCCCCACTCACCCAGGACTACTTATTGAGCGCCCTTTCCGTGCCCAGCACTGTACTAACCGCCCGGAAATGCTCAATGCTTTCTAAGGATTGGAATTCCCAATATTCCCCTACCATAGGGGCCACAGCGTGGTGCGGGGCAGAGAGCCCCGGGCCTGACAGTTAATCCAGTCGTTCAGGCCTATTTATTGAGCGCTTCCTGTGCGCACTGCACTGTACTAACCGCCTGGAAATGCACACTGCTTTCCAAGGATTGGAATTCCCAGTATTCCACTACCCTAGGGGCCACAGCGTGGTGCGGGGCAGAGAGCCCCGGGCCTGACAGTTAACCCAGTCGTTAAGGCCTATTTATTGAGTGCTCCTTCTGTGCCCAGCACTGTACTAACCGCTTGGAAATGCACAATGTTTTCCAAGGATTGGAATTCCCAGTATTCCACTACCATAGGGGCCACAGCGTGGTGCGGGGCAGAGAGCCCCGGGCCTGACAGTTAACCCACTCGTTCAGGCCTATTTATTGAGCGCTCCTTCTGTGCCCAGCACTGTACTAACCGCTTGGAAATGCACAATGCCTTCCAAGGATTGGAATTCCCAGTATTCCACTACCATAGGGGCCACAGCGTGGTGCGGGGCAGAGAGCCCCGGGCCTGACAGTTAACCCACTCGTTCAGGCCTATTTATTGAGCGCTCTTTCTGTGCCCAGCACTGTGCTAACCGTTTGGAAATGCACAATGCTTTCCAAGGATTGGAATTCCCGGTATTCCACTACCATAGGGGCCACAGCGTGGTGCGGGGCAGAGAGCCCCGGGCCTGACAGTTAACTCAGTCGTTCAGGCCTATTTGTTGAGCTCTTCCTGTGCGCACTGCACTGTACTAACCGCTTGGAAAGCACAATACTTTCCAAATATTGGAATTCCTAATATTCCCCTACCATAGGGGCCACAGTGTGGTGCGGGGCAGAGAGCCCCGGGCCTGACAGTTAACCCACTCGTTCAGGCCTATTTATTGAGCGCTTCCTGTGCGCACTGCACTGTACTAACCGCTTGGAAATGCACAGTGCTTTCCAAGGATTGGAATTCCCAGTATTCCCCTACCATAGGGGCCACAGCGTGGTGTGGGGCAGAGAGCCCCGGGCCTGACAGTTAACCCAGTCGTTCGGGCCTATTTATTGAGTGCCCCTTCTGTGCCCAGCACTGTACTAAGCGCCTGGAAATGCACAATGCTTTCCAAGGATTGGAACTCCCAGTATTCCACTACAATAGTGGCCACAGCGTGGTGAGGGGCAGAGAGCCCCGGGCCTGACAGTTAACCCAGTCATTCAGGCCTATTTATTGAGCGCCCCTTCTGTGCCCAGCACTGTACTAACCGCTTGGAAATGCACAGTGCTTTCCAAGGATTGGAATTCCCAGTATTCCACTACAATAGGGGCCACAGCGTGGTGCGATACAGAAAGCCGCGGGCCTGACAGTTAACCCAGTCGTTCAGGCCTATTTATTGAGCGCTTCCTGTGTGCACAGCACTGTACTAACCGCTTGGAAATGCACAATGTTTTCCAAGGATTGGAATTCCCAGTATTCCACTACCATAGGGGCCACAGCGTGGTGCGGGGCAGAGAGCCCCGGGCCTGACAGTTAACCCAGTCGTTCGGGCCTATTTATTGGGCGCTTCCTGTGCGCACTTCACTGTACTAACCGCCTGGAAATGCACACTGCTTTCCAAGGATTGGAATTCCCAGTATTCCACTACCCTAGGGGCCACAGCGTAGTGCGGGGCAGAGAGCCCCGGGCCTGACAGTTAACCAAGTCGTTCAGGCCTATTTATTGAGCGCTTCCTGTGTGCACAGCACTGTCGTAAGCGCTTGGAAAGTACAATACTTTCCAAATATTGGAATTCCCAGTATTCCACTACCATAGGGGCCACGGCGTGGTGCCGCGCAAAGAGCCCCGGGCCTGACAGTCAAGCCTATTTATTGAGCGCGTCCTGTGTGCCCAGCACTGTACTAACCGCTTGGAAATGCTCAATGCTTTCCAAGGATTGGAATTCCCGGTATTCCACTACCATAGGGGCCGCAGCGTGGTGCGGGGCAGAGAGCCCCGGGCCTGACAGTTAACCCAGTCGTTCAGGCGTATTTATTGAGCGCTTCCTGTGCGCACAGCACTGTACTAACCGCCTGGAAAGCTCAATACTTTCCAAATATTGGGATTCCCAGTATTCCATTACTGTAGGGGCCACAGCGTGGTGCGGTGCAAAGAGCCCCGGGCCTGACAGTCAAGCCTATTGAGCGCGTCCTGTGTGCACAGCACTGTACTAACCGCTTCGAAATGCACAATGCTTTCTAAGGATTGGAATTCCCAGTATTCCCCTACCCTAGGGGCCACAGCATGGTGCGGGGCAGAGAGCCCCGGGCCTGACAGTTAACCCAGTCGTTCGGGCCTATTTATTGAGCGCCCCTTCTGTGCCCAGCACTGTACTAACCGCTTGGAAATGCTCAGTGCTTCCCAAGGATTGGAATTCCCAATATTCTACTACCATAGGGGCCACAGCGTGGTGCGGGGCAGAGAGCCCCGGGCCTGACAGTTAACCCAGTCGTTCAGGCCTATTTATTGAGCGCCCCTTCTGTGCCCAGCACTGTGCTAACCGCTTGGAAATGCACAGTGCTTTCCAAGGACTGGAATTCCCAGTATTCCACTACAATAGGGGCCACAGCGTGGTGCGATACAGAGAGCCCCGGGCCTGACTGAACCCAGTCATTCAGGCCTGTGTATTGAGCGCTTCCTGTGTGCACAGCACTGTACTAACCGCCTGGAAAGCACAATACTTTCCAAATATTGGAATTCCCAGTATTCCACTACCATAGGGGCAACAGTGTGGTGCCGCTCAAAGAGCCCCGGGCCTGACAGTCAAGCCTATTTATTGAGCGCGTCCTGTGTGCACAGCACTGTAGTAACCGCTTGGAAAGCACAATGCTTTCCAAATATTGGAACTCCCAGTATTCCACTACCATAGGGGCCACAGCGTGGTGCGGGGCAGAGAGCCCCGGGCCTGACAGTTACCCAGTCGTTCAGGCCTATTTATTGAGCGCTTCCTGTGCGCACAGCACTGTACTAACCGCTTGGAAATTCACAATGCTTTCCAAGGATTGGAATTCCCAGTATTCCGCTACCATAGGGGCCACAGCGTGGTGCGGGGCAGAGAGCCCCGGGCCTGACAGTTACCCAGTCGTTCGGGCCTATTTGTTGAGCGCTTCCTGTGTGCACAGCACTGTACTAACCAACTGGAAATGCACAATGCTTTCCAAGGATTGGAATTCCCAGTATTCCACTACCATAGGGGCCACAGCGTGGTGCCGCGCAAAGAGCCCCGGGCCTGACAGTCAAGCGTATTGAGCGCGTCCTGTGTGCACAGCACTGTACTAACCGCTTGGAAATGCACAATGTTTTCCAAGGATTGGAATTGCCGGTATTTCACTACCATAGGGGCCACAGCGTGGTGCGGGGCAGAGAGCCCCGAGCCTGACAGTTAACCCAGTCGTTCAGGCCTATTTATTGAGCGCTTCCTGTGCGCACAGCACTGTACTAACCGCTTGGAAATGCACACTGCTTTCCAAGGATTGGAATTCCCAGTATTCCACTACCATAGGGGCCACAGCGTGGTGCGGGGCAGAGAGCCCCGGGCCTGACAGTTAACCCAGTCGTTCGGGCCTATTTATTGAGCGCTTCCCGTGTGCCCAGCACTGTACTAACCGCTTGGAAATGCACAGTGCTTTCCAAGGATTGGAATTCCCAGTATTCCGCTACAATAGGGGCCACAGCGTGGTGCGGGACAGAGAGCCCCGGGCCTGACAGTTAACTCAGTCATTCAGGCCTATTTGTTGAGCGCTTCCTGTGCGCACAGCACTGTGCTAACCGTTTGGAAATGCACAATGCTTTCTAAGGATTGGAATTCCCGGTATTCCGCTACAATAGGGGCCACAGCGTGGTGCGGGGCAGAGAGCCCCGGGCTTGACAGTCACCCAGTCGTTCAGGCCTATTTATTGAGCGCCCAGCATTCATTCATTAAATCGTATTTATTAAGCGCTTGCTGTGTGCCGAGCACTGTACTAAGCGCTTGGGAACTACAAGTACTGTACCAACCGCTTGGAAAGCATAATACTTACCAAATATTGGAACTCCCAGTATTCCACTACAATAGGGGCAACAGCGTGGTGCGATACAGACAGCCCCGGGCCTGACAGTTACCTAGTCGTTTAGGCCTATTTATTGAGCGCTTCCTGTGTGCAGAGCATTGTATTAACCGCTTGGAAAGCACAGTGCTTTCCAAGGATTGGAATTCCCAGTATTCCATTACCATAGGGGCCACAGCATGGTGCGGTGCAAAGAGCCCCGGGCCTGACAGTCAAGCCTATTTATTGAGCGCGTCCTGTGTGCACAGCACTGTACTAACCGCTTAGAAATGCACAATGCTTTCCAAGGATTGGAATTCCCAGTATTCCACTACAAGAGGGGCAACAGCCTGGTGCGGTGCAGAGAGCCCCGGGCCTGACAGTCATCGAGTCGTTCAGGCCTATTTATCAAGCGCTTCCTGTGTGCAGAGCACTGTACTAAGCGCTTGGAAAGCACAATAATAATAATGATGATATTTGATAAGCGCTTGCTATGTGCCAACCACTGTTCTAAGCGCTGGGGAGGATACAAGGTGATCAGGCTGTCCCCCATGGGGCTCACAGTCTTCATCCCCATTTTACAGATGAGGTAACTGAGGCCCAGAGAAGTGAAGTGACTTGCCCAAAGTCACACAGCTGACAAGTGGCGGAGCCGGGATTTGAACCCACAACCTCCGGCTCCCCAGCCCGGGCTCTTTCCACTGAGCCATGCTGCTTCCCTAATACTTCACAATACTTTCCAAAGATTGGAGTTCCAAGTATTCCACTTACAGTAGTGGCAGCGGCCTGGTACAGTGCAAAGAGCCCCCGGCCAGACAGTCACTCAGTCGTTCAGTCCTATTTATTGAGCGCTTACTAATGATGGTATTTGTTAAGCGCTTACTAGGTGCCAAGCACTGTCACTGTATGCAGAACACTGTACTAAGCGCTTGGAAAGTGCAGTTCAGCAACAGAGACAATCCCTGCCCACGACGGGCTCACAGCATAATACTCTTATAGAAGCAGCGTGGCTCAGTGGAAAGAGCCCGGGCTTGGGAGTCAGAGGTCATGGGTTCTAATCCCGGCTCTGCCACTTGTCAGCTGCGTGACTCTGGGCAAGTCACTTCACTTCTCTGGGCCTCAGTTACCTCATCTGGAAAATGGGCATTAAGACCGTGAGCTCCACGTGGGACAATCTGATTACTTTGTATCCCCCCGGCGCTTAGAACAGTGCTTGGCACATAGTAAGCGCTTGACAAATGCCATCATTAGTAAGCGCTCAATAAATAGGACTGAACGACTGAGTGACTGTCTGGCCGGGGGCTCTTTGCACTGTACCAGGCTGTACCAGACTGTCAATTCTAGACCGTGAGCCCGCTGTTGGGTAGGGACCGTCTCCATATGTTGCCAACTTGTACTTCCCAAGCGCTTACTACAGTGCTCTGCACATGGTAAGCGCTCAATAAATACGATTGAATGAATGAATGAATAATGATTAGTTGCCTGGGGATAAAGCCTGGGCGTGGGAGTAGAAGGGCATGGGTTCTAATCCCATCACTTGTCTGCTTGGGGTACCTTGGGCAAGTCACTTCCCTGGGCCTCGGTTCCCTCATCTGTAAAATGGGGATGGAAACTGAGCTCCATGTGGGACAGGGAATGTGTCCAACCCGATTTGTTTGTGTCCACCCCAGCGCTTCGTACAGTGCCTGGCCCTTAAAGCGCTTAACAAATACCGCAGTTATTATTTCAATGCACCATGTGGGCTTCGTCTCCTCCAGGAAGCACCCCTGTTCATCGGGCGCCTGGATCGCGTGCTGAGCACTGGCCTAAGCGCTCGGGAGAGCCCGTTGTGTCGTAGTAGAATAATCGTGGTGTGTATTAAGCGCTTGCTGTGTGCCGGTTATCGTAGTAGAGAAGCAGCTTCGGCTTCGCTGCTTTTCGGCTGGGTGACCATGGGCAAGTCGCTGCACTTCTCTGGGCTTCATCTGGAAAAAATGGGGATTAATAATACTGTATTAAGTACTTACTATGTGACAAGCACCGTTCCCAGCACTGAGTGAGTGTGAGCCCCATGTGGGACAGGGATTGTGTCTGATCTGGTTGACTTGTATCTACCCCAGTGCTTACGACAGTGCTTGACACATAGTAAGCACTTAACAAGTGCCATTATTAGTATTATTACTAAGCTCCGGGGTAGCCACTTTTCTGCTGTGTGGCCTTTGCGCCTGGGATGAGCCCCCCTCTAGACTATGAGCTTGTTGTGGGTGGGGAATGTGTCTGTTGTTTTATTATACTCTTCGAAGTGCTTAGCACATTGTAAGTGCTTAATAAGTAGGATCGAATGGATGCCTCATCTATAAAATGGAGATTAAGACTGAGCCCATGTGGGGCAGGGACTGCATCCAACCCTATTTGCTTATGTCCACCTCAGTGCTTAGTAATAATAACAATAATAATTTTGGTATTTAATCGCTTACTATGTGCCAAGCACTGTTGTAAGCACTGGAGTAGACACAAGGTAATCAGGTTGTCCCATGTGGGGCTTCTTAATAATAATAGTAAGAATAATGGCATTTATTAAGCACTTACTATGTGCCAAGCACTGTTCTAAGCGCCAGGGAGTTTGCAAGGTGATCAGGTTGTCCCACGTGGGGCTCACAGTCTTAATCCCCATTTTACAGATGAGGGAACTGAGGCCCAGAGAAGTGAAGTGACTTGCCCAAGGTCACACAGCTGACAAGTGGCGGAGCTGGGATTTGAACCCATTATCTCTGACTCCAAAGCCCGGGCTCTTTCCACTGAGCCACACTGCTTCCCTAGAAGCGCTTAACAAAAAACCACAATTACTATTACAAGATAATAGTGTCAGGCACAGGCCCTGTCCCACATGGAGCTCACAGTCTTCATCCCCATTTTATAGTTGAAGTAACTGAGGCCCAGAGAAGTGACGTGACTTGCCCAAGGTCACACCACAGGCCAGCGGCAGAATCGAGATAAGAACCAAGGTCCTTCTGACTCTGAGGTCTGTGCTGTATCCACTAGGCCACGCGTGCTGCTTCTCTCCGGAGTGTTCAGCACAGTGCTCTGCACATAGCGCTAACTAAATGCCACTGATGGATTTCAGTTCTGTAGACAGGGAGCTTGTTGGAAACTGGGAATGTGTCTACCAACTGTGTATTTTACTTTCCCAAGCGCTCAGTGCAGTGCTCTGCAGATAGTGTTCAGTAAATACCTTTGATTTCTCTCTCCCTGTCTAGACCGTAAGCTCTTTGTGGGCAGGGAACGCATCTGCCAACTCTGCTACATTGTACTCTTCCAAGCGCTTAGTACAGCGCTCTAAACGTAGTAAACGCTCAATAAATACCATTGATTGACAAGCGGCCCGGTCCCGGCCTCGAGATCCGCCGGCGCACTTCTCTCCTTCAGTTACCGGACAAAGGTGGTATTTGCCCAGCACTTACACTATGTGCCAAGCACTGTACTAAGAGCTAGGGTAGATACAAGACAGTTAATCGGTGGTATTTCTTGAGCGCTTACTGTATGCAGGGCTCTGTACTGAAAACCTTGTGGTATTTGTTAAGATATTATTATGTACCAGGCACTGTACTAAGCGCCAGGGTAGATACAAGCCATTCAGATTGGACACAGTCCACGTCCCACATGGGGTTCACAGTCTTAGTCCCCATTTTACAGAAGAGGGAACTGTGGCCCAGAGAAGTTGAGAAGCATCAATGCTCAATGGAAAGAGCCCGGGCTTTGGAGTCAGAGGTCATGGGTTCAAATGCCGGCTCCGCCAACTGTCAGCTGTGTGACTTTGGGCAAGTCCGCTTCTCTGGGCCTCAGTTACCTCATCTGTAAAATGGGGATTAAGACTGTGAGCCCCCCGTGGGACAACCTGATCACCTTGTAGCCTCCCCAGGGTTTAGAACAGTGCTTTGCACATAGTAAACGCTTAATAAATGCCATTAGTATTATTATTATTAACTCACCCCAGGTTGCACAGCAGACAGGCGGCGGAACCAGAATTAGAACTCAGGTCCATCTGCCCCCAAGATCGAAGCCCTGACAAGGAGATCGTGCTGCTTCTCGGCCCCTTGGGAGAGTTCATTACAGTACAGCGTCACTTACGTCTAGACTGTAAACTCACTCATGGGCAAGGAGCGTCTGCCAGTTCTGCTGTGTATTCTTCCAGACACGTAGTACAGTGCTTTGCTCGTATTGAGTGCTCAGTAAGTTCCACTGATGCCAGTAGTCACGATCCTTGCCCACAAAGAGCCGACAGCCTAGACGGGGAGATGGACAGTGAAATAAGTTAGGGGATGTGATGGATTCACGCATAGTCGCTGTGGGGTGTGGGCCCCGTCACCTGGCTGCTGGGTAAGTCTCTTTAATTTCTCTGTGCCTCAGTTTCCTCTTCCGTAAAGTGCTTAGGGGTGTGGATTTAATCAGATCGGACACAGTCCATGGCCAACGCAGGCTCACAGTTCCAAGTAGGAGGGAGAACGGGTGTTGAATTCCCACGTTACAGATGAGGAAACTGAGGCACAGAGAAATTGAAGAGGCTTACCCAGCAGCCAGGCGGCGGGGCCGGGATCGGAGGAAGCCAGTGCTCGCTCCGGTAGCTCGGCTTCCTCTGGTGAAGGATGAGGGGGCTCCCTTTTCCACATGTCTTTTCCCCTTCTGTCTTTCTGATGGCAAACCTGGGGGTTGGAGTAATAATAATAATAATGATGATGGTATTTGTTAAGCGCTTACTATGTGCGAAGCACTGTTCTAAGCCCTGGGGGGGATACAAGGTGATTGGCATTTATTAAGCGCTTACTATGTGCTAAGCACTGGGGAGGTTACAAGGTGATTAGGTTGTCCCACAGGGGGTTCACAGTCTTAATCCCCGTTTCACAGATGAGGGAACTGAGGCCCAGAGAAGTTAAGTGACTTGCCCAAAGTAAGGGGTAAGGAGTAAGGGGGTCTCCGGGTGTTCTAGCAGAGAACAAAGATTCCCAGGCATTCTTGCGGCCTCATTTTAATCCAGAAAACAGGACGACGGTGAAAATCCCAATTCAATCCAGAAAACGGTGGCCATGAAACCCTAATTTAATCCAGAAAATGGGGTGGCCATGAAAGCCTTAATTTTACCCAAGTATCATCTGCAACATTTTCCTCCTTGACCCACCAGGTTACTTCAATCCCAACTCTGGGCAGTGTATTTGCAAATTTAAAAAATAACTCAGAAATCCTTCCTAGAAACAAATTGTGTCGTGGAGGCCGCAGGGAAACGGTGCTTTAATTAGCCGGGGTAAAATTAAGTATCGAAATTTGCATTGTCAAGGACCTAAAATTCCTTGGAGAAGTGGTGGTGATGTCTCTTAAATTCCGAGCAAGGAATCTTTGCCGCCGCCTTGAAGTTTGGGTGGGAAGCGGGCTATACTGAGGAGTTTCGTACTTACCATATGGCAGTCTGAGGAAACCTTAGACCAAAATCTAAGCAAATGATTTATTTTATGATTGCGGTGTACGTGGCACTGCGCTGCGCACCAGATAGAGCCATGGTAATCAGCTCATACAAGTGGGGGCCCCTATTCAGAGTGGTAAGGAGAGCATGCATTTTATCCCCATTTTACAGATGGGGAATCTCGGGGGTTTAAGTGGCTTTGCCTCTCGCTGCAGGCTAACGGCAGGGACGGGATTCACCCAAAACTCGGGATTTTCAGCCCCTTGGCACCTTCCCCCGAGGCACTGTCGGTGGTATCGACTGAGCGCCTGCTGAGTGCAAAGCCCAAAACTCCAAAATGAGCAAAGAAGCCCAAAGCTTTCAGATTTCACAAAGTCGGGTTTGAAATCTGCCCATTTGGAACCCAGTCACTTGATAGTTTTCGGAAAGTTTTCGGGAAAGAAAAGAAATTTTTTTTAAACCAGCTCAAATGCGTCCTCAAGTGGACTGAAGGAGATGTGTAAAATACTCCCGATTTTGGTGAGAAGCTTTCTTGAAAAGCATATGGACAGTGAGCGTGTCTCTTAAGTGGAACCCATTTTTGCAGAGCAGACTGCTTTTATTACCTCTCAGTTGCAAATTAATGCCTGGCCCTGGTGCCCTTTGAAGATCCTAAGGGACTAAGTTAGAAGCTGAGACTAATTATTTGGGTTTTAAGTAACATAAACGGGTCTGTTATGAAGAGGGTTGACATTGAAGTCTTGGGCCCATCGAGAGCCCCAAAATATTTGTTTCTGGACAGACAAATCCTCAGGTGGAGATAAGGATACTGGACTTATCTTCTAACTCATCTGGCTGCCGTGAGGACAAAACTGATGAGCTCATTGTGGGCAGGGAACGTGTCTACCTACCCTGTTATATTGTGCTGTCTCAAGCGCTTAGTACAGTGCTTTGCACACAGTATGTGCTCAATGAATACCACTGATTTTAAAAAAAAGTATCTTGGAAAAAAATACAAGTACTCTTCACATTCTGGTAGCAAGCGCTTAGAACAGTGCTTTGCACATAGTAAGCGCTTAATAAATGCCATTATTATTATTATTGAGCGCTTACTATGTGCAAAGCATGGTACTAAGCGCTTGGGAGAGTACGGTATAACAGTTCACAGACATGTTCCCTGCCCACAATGACCTTAAAGCCGTTTTTTTTGTTTGTTTGTTTGTTCGTTTTAATGGTTCTTAAGCCAGGCATTGTTGTAACCGCTGGCGTAGATGCAAAGTAATTGGATTGGACACTGTTCCAGGTGGTGCGCACAGGTTTTACATCCCCATTTTACAGATGAGGTAACTGAGGCCCAGAGAAGTGAAGTGACTTGCCCAAGGTCACACAAGTGGCAGAGCTGGGATTCGAATCCAGGTCTTGTTGACTCTCAGGACCCTGCTCGATCCACGAGGCCACACCGGCAGTCTACTGGGGGAGAAAGACCTGAAAATAAATTCCAGACGGCAGGTAGTGTTAAAGGTCTAAGGACAGAGAGGGGATGTGCGGTCCCGAGGTGCGGATGTGCTGAAGTGACAGTTGTGGAGGGCCATCAAAGGTGGGGAGAGGGGAGCGCAGGACTCGGGCCACCTGAGTTCCAGTCCCATCCCCTCCACTTGCCTGCTGCGAAGCCTCGGCTGGGTCACTTAACTTCTTTGGGCCTTAATTTTCTCATCTGCAAAATGGGGTTAAAATGCCCGTTCCCCATCTCAGGCTGTGAACCTCATGGCTGTGTCTGATCTGACTATAGTTATCCCCAGTGTGTGGCGCAGGGCTTGGCATATAGCCAGTGAAATGCCCCACAGGTGCCATTACATAACAAATACCAACATTATTATTATTGTTGCTGTTGTCACCTGGGAAAGCCTCCAGAGAAAAAAAGCACAGTGAATAGGTTGTGACCGCGGACAGGTTCCAGCCACGCTTGGCCTCAGCTTCCCACACTCTCCTTAACTCTTAGATCGCGTGCCCCTTGTGGGATGGACGTCCGACGCGACCATTTCGCCTCTTCCCCCGGCCTTGAGCACAGTGCTTGACACCTAGTGAGCACACGATAATTGCCCTTGCCGTCATTTGGGTTTTTGCTCAGGACGCTCCGATCTGACTAAAATTCCGACCGTGTGTCTCTTTGCAGTCCCACACCATTTTGCTCGTGCAGCCCACCAAGAGGCCGGAAGGCCGGACTTACGCCGATTACGAGTCGGTGAACGAGTGCATGGAAGGTAGGAGAGGGTCCTGGAGGTTAGGGGTGGCTGGGGTGGGAATGCCCAACGCGGAGCCCCGTATCTCAGTCCTACCCGTGGAGCGGGCGAGGGAAACTGGGCCCAGGCCAACAGCGGGCCCACCTGCCAGCCCTGAACATGGTGGTTTCTCCTTGACTCTCCTTCCCCTCTTGGGTTTCCATCCAGGCAAATGACTCCTTAGTCCACCCCTTTCTGGCTCATTTAAAGCCAAGGGGGAGCGGGCGTCACCCTCCACCCCCCATGAAGTGGAGGCCTGTGGGAAAGAAGGGCGGGCGTCTATTTACAGTTGCTCCCCCTAATTCAGCAGTCCTTCCAAATCTCCCCTTTTTACCTCCGGATTCAAGCTTGCGTATCACTCCTGTTTCTGTCCACCTAGGTGTCTGTAAAATGTATGAAGAACACCTCAAGAGGATGAATCCCAACAGCCCTTCCATTACATACGACATCAGTCAGTTGTTTGATTTCATCGACGATCTTGCAGATCTCAGCTGCCTTGTGTGAGTACTGGCGTCACCAGAGTAGCCCCTCGGGCCCCTTTGTTCATAATTTGTCATCTCTGTCAAAGTGCTTAAGGAAGGCTTGGCTCTCTGCGTTCCTCACTGCATTAACTCATTGGTTCGTTGAAACGGAGGTCAGATCTTTCGAGTACGTAGTCAAGGGCTTGGCACTCGATCAGTCAATCAGTGGTATTTATTGAGCGCTTAACTGTGCGTAGAGCACTGTACTAAGCAGGGGAGAGGATAATCCAACAGAAGTAGCAGTCACGTTCCCTACCCATATGTTCGTTTCATTGATGATCACAGTTCCCATTTCAGCCGAGGAGGTTCTCAAGATCTGGCTCGGAAACGGCGGACCTTGTTTAAATTCTGAGTCCCCGATTCCGGGCACAGGAGGATGCGTGATGGCTGTCCTGGGAGGTGAAGCAAGGACTCTTGACCATCAGTTTCAAGGCACACAGCTCTTTCCTTCCCTACCCACCCACTTTCTTCCCCCACACTTCACTCTTCTCAAGCCAGATGGTCCACTGAGCCTCATTCTCAGCTCTCTCGCCATCCACTGCTTGCTTTTTTTGTTCTTTGTGGTATCTGTTAAGCACTTACTCTGTGCCAGGCACTGTATAAACGCTGGCATAGATGCAAACTAAACGGTTTGGACACAGTCCGTGTCCCCCTTGGGGCTCACAGGCCTAATCCCCATTTTACAGATAATAATAATTATGGCATTTATTAAGCGCTTACTAGGTGCCACTCGCTACGCTAAGCGCTGGGGTGGATACAGGCAAATCGGGGTGGACATAATCCCTATCCCACCTGGGCCTCTCAGTCTCAATCCCCATTTTACAGAAAAGGGAACTGAGGTCCAGAGAAGTGAGGTGATCTTCCCAAGGTCACAGCAGAAGAGTGGCAGAACCGTGTCGAGAACCCAGGTCCTTTTGACTCTGAGGCCTGTGCCACTAGGCCACGCTGCCTACCACCCCCCGGAGCCTGGAACTCCTTCCCCCTTGGATGGCTGGCAGACCATTTCCCGCTCCGCAAAAGCGCTGGGGGGAGGCGAGGCCCCTTCAACGCCACCGCTCTCCCCATGCCCGCTCGATAAACACCATTGATTGACCGATTCCCCGGCTCACAGGGGCAAAGAGATTGAGAGGTTTAAGTGCGTCGTACAGCGCTCTAAATTCCCCGGATTGATTGAGTGATTGACCCCTCCCCACTGGCGTGGACGTCCTGCAGCCTGATTTCTAACTGGCGCCGTGGACCGTTCTGTTTGCAGCTACCGTGCTGATACCCAGACGTACCAGCCCTACAACAAAGACTGGATCAAGGAGAAGATCTACGTCCTCCTGCGTCGGCAGGCCCAGCAGGCCGGGAAATAGTCGGGGACTGGGTGGGGGGGGGTCCCGGGGGGAGGGCTGGGGAAGCAGGCGTGTACAGTGTGCCGTAGTGGAAGTTTTGTAATATAGTAGTCCTGTTTCCATTTTATTACACCCTGGCCAAGACTGAATGTATTCGATGAGCAGGGAGAATTTACGTTCCATCTGAATCTCCCCATTCCCCTTGGCTTTCTCGTCTCTCTCCTTCTCTCCTTTTTTTTTAATTTTTTAAAAAATTTTTCCTGAAAGTTAGCGCAGACTTCTTTACGAAGATGTAGTTGAGTTCCACTTTTGGTTTCCAAACCTCCGAGCTGTTCGACGTCAAGGGGTCCCAAAATTCACGGTTCTTGCCCTCCTGTGGGGCGGTAGCCCAGAGTCCTTTCTGTATTCCAGACACAAAGCTCTAGCGAAGAATAAAATAAAAATGCTCTTTAGTTAAAGCCTTTTCCAAGTGGGCGTTTCCGTCGGGGGTCGGGCGACCGACGTTCCGAGGCTCGCGGACGGGTGTCTCGGGCTGATGCGCCTTCCTTTTTCCGGTCTCAGTCGGTGGGGTTGAACCAGCGTCCGAGGGTTTGTCTGCTCCTGCCTCATACCTCATCTTCCTGATGGAATTGCCCGTCTTGTGACAAGTAGCCGGTCAGCTACCTCGCCCCCTCGGCGTTGCTGAAAACGCTCATGACGGTTGAACACGGATACCTCCTCTTAGATAAAAGGCGACGGCCGAAAAACTATGGGCGCGGACTTGGGTTTGCCGTATATTTCCACCGCGTCAGAGAAAGCAGCCCGCGTAGGGAAGTGATGTGCCGTGCTAGGAATGCCCAAGTCACTGGGCGTCCGGGGCAAGCAGGGCAGTTGATGTGGCAGAACCAATCGGCGGATGCCCCGAGGTAAGGTAGGGACACAAGCCAAGGTGTTGCTAACGACACACTGGCGGCACCACCACCAAGGGTGGTCTTTGCCTGCATGCGTGCACGCACACACAAACATGTACCCTACGACTTGTGCTATTAATTGATTCGCTTCACCCTACATACCCTCCCTCGTCCGCTCCCTGCCTCCTGAAACTTTCCTACCCCAAGTGCTTGCCCTCTTTGACCCCACTGTGCCCATTGTTTGAAGATGATGATCACTGGTTGCCAAGAGCTGTGCTAAGCACTGGGGTTGGCACAAGTTAATCAGATTGGATCCAGTCCGTTGCACATGGGGCTCCCATTTTATAGATGAGGGAAGGAAGGCCCACGGTGACAGGTGCTGCCCTCCGTTCCCTACCCACCTCAGCCAAAGAGGGCCGGGGGAGAGGCGTGGTGGTGGACGATGGTGAAGAGGTCACCGTCTACATGGCCCAGCTTGGGAGGTGAAGGGGCAGAAGCCATCTGCTTGTCACCCAGCACTCCACTGTCACTTTGGTGACGCTGGCCCTGGATTGCCTCTTAACTAAATCTGCTTTAGGGACCTGAAATGTGTGGCATTTTTGAGTTTCCTCCACAGACAGAGAAGCACCTAATGGGAAGAGCACAGGCCTGGGAATCAGAAAACCTGCGTTCTAAGCCCAGCTCCGGCATTTGCCCGGGGCGTGACTTTGGGCCAGTCATTTAACTTCTCTGGGCCTGAGTTTCCTCATCGGTACAATGGAGAGTTAGTCCAATGTACATCCCCATTTTACAGATGAGGGAACTGAGGCCCAGAGAAATTGTCCAGTCCAATGTCAGTACAATGGAGACTGATCTCTCCGTCCTACTTAGGCCGTGAGTCCCGTGTAGAACAGCGACTGTGCCCAACCTGGCTAGGTGGAGGAAGAGGGACTCAGGAGGACAGGGCCCCCCAGCTTAGCGAGAAGCAGCACGTGCTAGATGAAAGATAACGGGCCTGAGAGCCAGAGGGCCTGGGTTCTAATCCCAGCCACACCCTGGTCTGCTGTGTGACCTTGGGCAAGCCGCTTCACTTCTCTGTTCCTCACTTCCCTTATCTGTAAAGTGGAGATTAAGGCTGCGGGCCCCATGTGGGACGTGGACTGTGTCCAACCTGATGAGCTTGTCTCTACCCCAGCGCTTAGTACAGTGCCTGGCACATAGAGCTTCTTAAATGCCACAGCTATTATTAGGTAACTGGAAGGAGTGGGTAGAGAGGAAAGTGGGGACCAGGACTTGGAAAATGTGTAGGAGAGTAACGAAGGCAGCTGTCACTCAGCAGACTTCCGGGGGAGTCCCAAGGCAGGATGGGATCAGTAATAATAATAATAATAATGGCATTTATTAAGCGCTTACTATGTGCGAATCACTGTTCTAAGCGCTGGGGAGGTTACAAGGTGATCAGGTTGTCCCCCGGGGGGCTCACAATCTTAATCCCCATTTTACAGATGAGGGAACTGAGGCACAGAGAAGTTAAGTGACTTGCCCAAAGTCACACAGCTGACAATTGGCAGAGCTGGGATTTGAACCCATGACCTCTGACTCCAAAGCCCGTGCTCTTCCCACTGAGCCACGCTGCTAACAATAATAATGGTATATGTTACGGGCTTACTATGTGCCAGGCACTGTACTAGGTGCTGGGGAGGCTCCGTGTAGAGAAGCTGAGAAAAGAGGGAGACGGGCACAGGTGAGAAGTGGGTTTTATTCGAGGCGTTCAGTGGCTCTTCAGGGACGGGTTGTGGCACATGCTTTGGTCAAGAGGAAAAGCAAAACAGCCCAGCTCTTAGTACAGTGCCCGGCACACAGTAAGCGCTTAATAAATACCGCAATTATTAGAACAGGTCCGCTCGGAAACCTCTGACCCCGGGGAACCAAGAACCCGATGGTGAGGTGGGAATTCCCCATCTTGCCTACGAAGCCAATTCAGATCTTTCCTCTAAAGTTGAATCCTACCTGCTGACCTGCCCTCCTTCATTCCTTCGCTAGGCGAGTGACAGTCTCCACCCCAGGACAATCCGGAAAGAGGTCCCGGAGTCCGCAGTGGCCGTTGATTAGGTTTTAGGCCACCGGAGAGGGGTGGGATGAACGGTGGCATCGGGTGAAGCCAGTCAGCAGGAGGACCACCTGTAAAGGACTGCCCTGTTTGTGTGTGTGTGTGTGTGTGTATACATCCCCAATTGTGTAGAAGCAGCGTGGCCTAATGGAAAGAGCACCAGCCTGCAAGTCAGAGGACCTGCGTTCTTATCCCAGCTCCAAAAAAGGGTCTCTTTGTGTGATCTTGTTTGGGCAAATCACTTAACTTCTCTGGGCCTCAGTTCCCTCATCTGTAAAATGGGGATGAAGACTGTGAGCCCCACGTGGGACAACCTGATTACCTTGTATCTCCCCCAGCGCTTAGAACAGTGCTTGGCACATAGTAAGCACTTAACAAATGACAACATTAGTATTATCTTGGGCAAGGCGCTTCACTTCTTTGGGCCTCAGTCACCTCATCTGCAAAATGGGATGAAGAACATGAGCTCCATGTGGGACGTGGACCGCGACCAACCCGATTAGCTCGTATCTACCCCTGTGCTTAGTACACTATATGCCCTTAACAAATACCACAATTATTATTGTTCAACCTGGAACTCTCCTCATCTGGAGAGAGCTCTCCCTCCCTGACATTGAGGAAGTAGGACCAGGAGACCCCTTAGCTGAACGAGGGTGGTTAGTTAGTGGAAGGGATGGGCCTTCCCCGCTACACTGAAGAGGAGGGGGTACTGAGGTGGGAGACATCTAGCAAGGAGCCCCCCGGACTCCAGGAGTAGGGAGATTAGAAGCAGTGTGGCCTAGTGGAGAGAGCACGGGCCTGGGGGTAAGAAACACCTTGGTTCTAATTTCAATTCTGCTGATGGTTTGCTGTGTGACCTTGAGCAAGTCACAACTTCTCTGCCTGAATTTCCTCAGCTGTAAAATGGGAACACCTGTTCTCCCTCCTACTTAGATGACGAGCCGTGTGGGCCGGGGCTTGTGTCCAAGCTAATTAAATTATACCTACCCCAGCGATTAGAACGGTGTTTGATGCCTAGTAGGCGCTTAACTGTAAAAAAAGGGATTGGGGGCCACCTGTTTCCAGAGAGAACTTCAGGCCCCAGCTTGGACTTGGTCGTCAAGAGCCCTGCAGGTGTGGAGCTTGTTTTCACTGTGGACTGTGGCTTATTTTCTGTGGAAGAGTCCCGCCCGGGTGCCTCCTTTACCCTGGTGGGAGATTTGGGGGGGTGCGTGCGGGCGGGTGTGGTGTAACGCCTGAAGTTTCCCAAGGAGCTGAAAGAGAACAGGCATCCTGGGGTTGGGGGCTCCAACGTGGCACGATTGGGCTACCGGGATGTTCGTCCAGATCCAGGATGGGCATCCCAGCCCCCCCAAATGCCCCCCCCCACAATCCGGTCCCTTATCCAGGGGCAAAGCTGGGGGGCAGGGGGCTGAAGGGTGAGCCTGGCCGAGGTGGGAAGAGCTGGCTTCCTGGGCCCCCAGCCCTGTCCCAACCCTCCTGCTGGTTAAGCCGCCCTTCACCAACCCCCTGCCCCCCATCTCTCCACCCCCCCACCCCCAGCGCCCCTCTAGTCCCAAACCACTGCAGACCCTCCGTCAGTCCTCCCCATCTCCCAGCCCACCCTCCAGCCACGAGGGAGATGCCCCCAGGAGCGGGCTAGAAGCCCCCCCTGAAGAGTTGATGACCGCCCCCTCTCCAGGGTGGGCACCAACGTGCCTCTCCACGGGCAGGGCTGGCAGAGCAGGGGTCCCCGGGGGGCAGCTTGGGAAAACGCGTGTCGCGGCAATGAACGTTTGCGGATGACCCCGGCGAAACGGGGCGAGGTCGGCCCCCACCCCAACCCCTGCCAGCCCCGAAGTCTCATGCAAAAGAAGGGACAGAGAGGTCCGGGCGGGCGGCCGTCACGCGCCGTGGAGGACCTCCCACCGCTGACCGGGCGAGTCGGCCTGGCACGGGCCCGTCACCGCCCAGGGCGCCTGGTTCTCCAGGCAGAAGCCGCTGACCATGTGCTGGATCAGGGCGCCTTTCAGCTTCCATTTCTGCCCGCGGGAGGGAGAAGAGACAAAAGAAGAAAGTTTATCAGCCTACGTCGCCCACCGTGTTTCGCCCCGAGACTCCATCTCCTGTCATTCAATCGTATTTATTGAGCGCTGACTGTGCGCAGAGCACTGTACTAAGCACTTGGGAAGTACAAGTCGGCAACGGTTAGAGTCGGTCCCTACCCAACAACGGGCTCACTGACCAAGTGCCCTTTTCTTTTAATGGTATTTGTTAAGCGTGGCCCAGTGGAAGGAGCCTGGGCTTTGGAGTCAGAAGTCATGGGTTCAAATCCCAGCTCCGCCAATTGTCAGCTGTGTGACTTTGGGCAAGTCAACTTCTCTGGGCCTCAGTTACCTCATCTGTAAAATGGAGATTAAGACTGCGAGCCCCCTGTGGGACAACCTGATCACCTTGTAACCTCCCCAGCGCTTAGAACAGTGCTTTGCACACAGTAAGCGCTTAATAAATGCTATTATTATTACTGTAGAGAAGGAGCGTGGCTTAATGGAAGAAGACGGGCTTGGGAGTCAGAGGTCATGGGTTCTAATCCCAGCTCCGCCGCTTGTCAGCTGTGTGACCTTGGGCAAGTCACTTAACTTCTCTGGGCCTCAGTGACCTCATCTGTAAAATGGGGATGAAGACTGATTACCTTGTACCTACCCCAGCCCTTAGAACAGTGCTTGGCACACAGTAAGCGCTTAATAAATACCAACATTATTATTATTATTATTATTATTATTATTATGTTCCAGCCACTACCTCATCTTGGAAATGGGGATTGAGACTGTGAGCCCCACGTGGGACAGGGACAGGCTCAACCTGCTTGTATCTATCCCAGCGCTTAGTACAGTACCTGGCACATAGTAAGCGCTTAACGAACGCCATTATTATTATCATTATTATTATTAAGCGCTGGGGTAGATACACAGACCCATGTCTGCTCTTGGGGTGGGCCAGAATTGGGGGGCAGGTTCCTGGATGCTTCCCTCCCTCTGGGGCAGGAGCAGGCGGTGCCACGCTGGCACCTCATCCCCTTCTGGGGCTGTGGGATGATTTGGGGATTGGTAGGCCCAGAAGGGGCAGAGAGACGTCACATCTTCTATACCATGAGACTTCTAGACTGTGAGCCCACTGTTGGGTAGGGACCGTCTCTCTATGTTGCCAACTTGGAGTTCCCAAGCGCTTAGTACAGTGCTCTGCACACAGTAAGCGCTCAATAAATACGATTGAATGAATACGACAGCAGGAAGGAACATGAAGGCGACCAATAGGCTCCCCACCTTGGGTCTCCAGAGTCCGGAGCCTGGGGCCTCTGGGGGTGATGAAGAAATGCGGGAAGCAGGAGAATGGGGGTCAGCACCCAGATCTGGGGGGGCAGGGCTGGGGGTGGGGAGACTCCGGGGCCTTGGGCAGACTAGGCTGGGGAGGTGGGAGTATCCCGAGGATGTCGAGATAATAAATAAATCATGATGGTATTTGTTCATTCATTCATTCAATCGTATTTATTGAGCGCTTACTGTGTGCAGAGCACTGTGCTAAGCGCTTGGGAAGTACAAGTTGGCAAACATACCTACCAACATAGTAAGTGTTCAGCACTTCCTACGTGCCAAGCACTGTTCTAAGCTCTGGGGTGGATACAAGGGAAGCAGGTTGTCCCACGTGGGGCTCACAGTCCTCATCCCCATTTTGCAGATGAGGTACCTGAGGCCCAGAGGAGTTCAGTGGCTTGCCCGAGGTCACACAGCAGACAAGTGGCGGAGCCGGAATTCGAACCCACGCCCCCCGATTCCCAGGCCCGGGCTCTTGCCACCGAGCCACGCTGAGATGGACGAGGGGACATCTGCTCTGGTTCCGCTCAATAAATACAATGGAATGAATGAATGGATTAATGTGACCGTGGGCAAGGCACTTAAGTTAATAATGTTGGTATTTGTTAAGCGCTTACTACGTGCAAAGCACTGTTCTAAGCACTGGGGTAGATACAAGGTAATCAGGTTGTCCCACGGGGGGCTCACAATCTTCATCCCCATTTGACAGATGAGGTCACTGAGGCCCAGAGAAGTGAAGTGACTTGCCCAAAGTCACCCAGCTGACAATTGGCGAAGCCGGGATTTGAACCCATGACCTCTGACTCCAAAGCCCGGGCTCTTTCCCCTGAGCCACGCTGCTTCTCTAACTTAAGTTCTCTGGGTCTCAGTTCCCTCATCTGTAAAAACGGGGCTTAAGCCTGTGAGCCCCACGTAGGACAACCTGATTGTATCTTGGATCTACCCCAGCGCTTATAACAGTGCTTGGCACATAGTAAGTGCTTAACAAATACTATTATTATTATTATTAATAAACAGAGCAGCCAGAGCCCCTCCCTTCCCCAGTGGGGGATGTATTCTGGTGCCCAAACTCCCTTTGGGGATCAAGCTCTTAATACAGTGCTCTGCACACAACAAGTGCATCCCCCCCTTCAGCTCCCCACCCCACAGCACTTATCAATCAATCAATCAATCAATCAGTCGTATTTATTGAGCGCTTACTGTGTGCAGAGCACTGTACTAAGCGCTTGGGAAGTACAAGTTGGCAACATATAGAGACGGTCCCTACCCAACAGTGGGATTATGTATATATCTATAATTCTATTTATTTATATTGATACCTATTTACTTGTTTTGATGTCTGTCTCCCCTCCTCTAGATTGTAATCCCACTGTGGGCAGGGATTGTCTCTCTTTATTGGGGAATTGTACTTTCTAAGCACTTAGTCCAGTGCTCTGCACACAGTAAGCGCTCATTAAGTACGATGGAATGAATCCCCAACCCATGGACCGCTGGTGGGAGAGACCCTGGGTACGGTCTTGGCGATGAGGATGGGGAGGATTGAGAAGCAGCGTGGCTCAGCGGAAAGAGCACGGGTTTGGGAGTCGGAGGTTGTGGGTTCTAATCCCGGCTCCGCCACTTGTCTGCTGTGTGACTTTGGGCAAGTCATTTAACTTCTCTGGGCCTCAGTTCCCTCATCTGTAAAATGGGGATTAAGGCTGTGAGCCCCAGGTGGGACAACCTGATTACCTTGTATCCCCCCAGAGCGCTTACAACAGTGCTTGGCACATAGTAAGCGCTTAACAAATGCCATCATTCATTCATTCTCAGTTCTCTCATCTGTAAAATGGGGATTAAGGCTGTGAGCCCCAGGTGGGACAACCTGATTACCTTGTACCCACCCCCAGCGCTTATAACAGTGCTTGGCACATAGTAAGCGCTTAACAAATGCCATCATTCATTCATTCTCAGTTCCCTCATCTGTAAAATGGGGATTAAGGCTGTGAGCCCCAGGTGGGACAACCTGATTACCTTGTATCCCCCCCCCCCCAGCGCTTACAACAGTGCTTGGCACATAGTAAGCGCTTAACTTACTAAGAAGCAGCGTGGCTCAGTGGAAAGAGCCCGGGCTTTGGAGTCCGGGGTCATGGGTTCGAATCCCAGCTCCGCCACTTGTCTGCTGTGTGACCTTGGGCAAGTCACTTAACTTCTCTGAGCCTCAGTTCCCTCATCTGTAAATGGGGATTAACTGTGAGCCCCACGTGGGACAACCTGATCACCTTGTAACCTCCCCAGCGCTTAGAACAGTGCTTTGCACATAGTAAGTGCTTAGCAAATGCCATTATTATTATTATTATTATTATTATTATTAACAAATGCCATCATTCATTCATTCTCAGTTTCCTCATCTGTAAAATGGTGATTAAGGCTGTGAGTCCCAGGTGGGACAACCTGATTACCTTGTACCCACCCCCAGCGCTTACAACAGTGCTTGGCACATAGTAAGCGCTTAACAAATGCCATCATTCATTCATTCTCAGTTCCCTCATCTGTAAAATGGGGATTAAGGCTGTGAGCCCCAGCTGGGACAACCTGATTACCTTGTATCCCCCCCAGCACTTACAACAGTGCTTGGCACATAGTAAGCGCTTAACACATACCATTATCATTATCATTATTATTCTCTCGCCGGGAAAGAGGCAAGGTACCTGTCTGCCGTCTTTCTGGTTGCATCCCTCCAGGGTGACTTGGGATCCAGCTGAGAAGGAGGCGATGGACAGACACTTGTCCCGCTGCCGGATCAGGGGATCACTAAACACCCACTCCTGAAAGGAAAAAGATGGGAGAGAGAGACCGATGCCCAGCCCCACTGCAGGAACATATTAATTAATGTCTGTCTTCCCCCCGTCCAGACTGTAAGCTCATTGAGGGCACGGAATGTGTCTGTTTATTCTTCTACCGTGCTCTCCCAAGTGCGTAGTACAGTGATCTGCACACAGTCAGCACTCAATAAATACAACTGAATGAATGAATCAATTAATCAATCGTATTTATGGAGCGCTTACTGTGTGCAGAGCACCGTACTAAGCGCTTGGGAAGTCCAAGTTGGCAACATCTAGAGACGGTCCCTACCCAACAGTGGGCTCACAGTCTAGAAGGGGGAGACAGAGAACAAAACAAAACATATTAACAAAATAAAATAGATATGTACGAGTAAAATAAATAGAGTAATAAATCCGTACAAACATATATACATATATACAGGTGCTGTGGGGAAGGGAAGGAGGTAAGGCGGGGTGTGGGGGGAAGGGGATGAATGAATAAATAAATGAATGAATGAACCCACAGAGACCCTCCTCAAGGGACCCTTCGAGATCCGGGCCCTGGGAGGTTGGGAAGAGATCAAGACAAGAGATTAAGCGCTTAGTACAGTGCTCTGCACACAGTAAGCGCTCAATAAATACGATTGATGAAGACAACAAAACAGCGTGATCAGCAGTGTGGCCTAGTGGATAAAGCACAGGCCTGGGTGTCAGAAGGACCTGAGCCCGAATTCCGGCTCCTCCACTTCTCTGCTCGGAGACCTCGGGTAAGTCACTTGCTCGTTGTGGGCAGGGAATATGTCTATTTATTGTTATATCGTACTCTCCCACACGCTTAATATAGTGCTTTGCACACAATAAGCACTCAGTTAATACAATCGGATGAATGAATGAATTTAACTTCTCTGGGCCTCAGTGACCTCAGCTGGAAAATGGGGCTTAAGACCATGAGAAGCAGCGTGGCTCAGTGGAAAGAGCCCGGGCTTTGGAGTCAGAGGTTGTGGGTTCAAATTCCGGCTCCGCCACTTACCAGCTGTGTGACTTTGGGCAAGTCACTTCTCTGGGCCTCAGTTCCCTCATCTGTAAAATGGGGATTAAGACTGAGAGCCCCCCGTGGGACAACCTGATCATCTTGTAAGCTCCCCAGTGCTTAGAACAGTGCTTTGCTAATCGGGTTGGGCACGGTCCCTCTTAACCCCCATTTTACGGATGAGGAAACTGAGGCCTAGAGTAGAGTAGGGCCCAGATCCTCCGACTTCAAGGCCCGTGCTCTTTCCTCTAAATTTATATTCATTCATTCATTCATTCATTCATTCAATCGTATTTATTGAGCGCTTACTGTGTGCAGAGCACTGTACTAAGTGCTTGGGAAGTACAAGTTGGCAACATATAGAGACAGTCCCTACCCAACAGCGGGTTCACAGTCTAGAAGGCTACATATTAATGTCTTTCTCCCCCTCTAGACTGTAAACTCCTTGTGGGCAGGGAATGTGTCATGTTCTATGAGAAGCAGCGTGGCTTAGTGGAAAGAGCCCGGCCTTGGGAGTCAGAAGTCGTGGGTTCTAATCCCGGCCCCACCACTTGTCTGCCATGTGACCTTGGCCAATCCACTTCTCCGTGCCCCAGTTCCCTCATCTGTAAAATGGGGATGAAGGCTGTGAGCCCCACGGGGGACAACCTGATCACCTTGTATCTCCCCCCAGAGCTTAGAACAGTGCTTGGCACATAGTGAGCGCTTTACAAATACCGTCATTATTTATTATTATTATTATACGGTCCTCTCCCAAGCACTTAGCACAGTGCTCTGCCCACAGTCAGCGCTCGACAAGTTCATTCAGTTCCTTCGTTCCGACTTTGTGCAGAGGCCTGTACCAAGCGGTCGGGAGAGTAGGATGGGACGATATCCTCGACTGATGGACGGCTCGGCCTCTCGAGGGTCCGCGGGCCCTCACCTGCGTAACGGCGGGGTCGCCCGCCGTCCCTCTGCAGCTGCCCACTCCGGCCGGGGAATCGCCGGCCTCGTCCCGGCCGCGGGACTCCAGGCAGCTCGCTCCTTGCCGGATGATGCCGGGCGCCGGCTCCTTCTCGGGGACCCTGGGGACAGAGCGGGCGTGAGCGGCGAGGACCCGGCCCTGCGTCCCTGAGCTCCCAACTGGGGCCTACTGGGCCTCGGCCGGGGCGTACTGGGGAGGGCGAGGGGCAGAGAGACCGATCCTCTGGCCACCAAACACGGCTACTCACGCATTCACCGTCTCTATACGTTGCCAACTTGGACTTCCCAGGCGCCTAGTGCAGCGCTCTGCGCACAGTAAGCGCTCAATAAATACGATTGATTGATCTAGACTGTGAGCCCACTGTTGGGTAGGGACTGTCTCTATATGTTGCCAACTTGTTCATTCATTCATTCAATCGTATTTATTGAGCGCTTACTGTGTGCAGAGCACTGTGCTAGGCGCTTGGGAAGTCCAATACAGCAACAGAGAGACAGTCCCGGCCCAATCCGGGCTCACAGCCTAGAAGGGGAGGAGACAGACAACATTTATTAATAATAATAATGATGGTATTTGTTCATTCAGTCATAACTTGTACTTCCCAAGCGCTTAGTACAGTGCTCTGCACACAGTAAGCGCTCAATAAATACGATTTATTGATTGATTGATTGATTCCTGTTTCACAGCTCGGTCCGAGCCAGGGAATGCCTCCGGCCCTTTCCCCATGCCCTCCCCCTACCCAGCCCTACTTGGGTCTGCCAGGCTCTGAAGCCAACAGAAGGCCGTGAGATAATAATAATCACGGTATTTATTAAAGGCTTACTATGTGCCAAGCACTGTTCTAAGCACCGAGGTGGATCACGCTCTCAGCAGGAGACATCACTCTGCCTTCCTCCATTTCATACTCCATTGTCAGTGAAACTTCTGGAATCATGTTGCGCCCCCTCCTACCTCTTTCTACCAGTTGATGAATAAAACGAAACACTGTCAATTTTACCAATCACAGGAGACATCACTCTGCCTTCCTCCATTTCATACTCCATTGTCAGTGAAACTTCTGGAATCATGTTGCGTCCCCTCCTACCCCTTTCTACCAGTTGATGAATAAAACGAAACATTCTCAATTTTACCAATCACAGGAGACATCACTCTGCCTTCCTCCATTTCAAACTCCATTGTCAGTGAAATTTCTAGAATCATGTTGCACCCCCTCCTACCTCTTTCTACCAGTTGATGAATAAAACGAAACGCTCTCAATTTTACCAATCACAGGAGACATCACTCTGCCTTCCTCCATTTCATACTCCATTGTCAGTGAAACTGCTGGAATCATGTTGCGCCCCCTCCTACCTCTTTCTACCAGTTGATGAATAAAACGAAACGCTCTCAATTTTACCAATCACAGGAGACATCACTCTGCCTTCCTCCATTTCATACTCCATTGTCAGTGAAACTGCTGGAATCATGTTGCGCCCCCTCCTACCCCCTTCTACCAGTTGATGAATAAATAAACGAAACACTCTCAATTTTACCAATCACAGGAGACATCATTCTGCCTTCCTCCATTTCATACTCCATTGTCAGTGAAACTTCTGGAATCATGTTGCGCCCCCTCCTACCTCTTTCTACCAGTTGATGAATAAAACGAAACACTCTCAATTTTACCAATCACAGGAGACATCACTCTGCCTTCCTCCATTTCATACTCCATTGTCAGTGAAACTTCTGGAATCATGTTGCGCCCCTCCTACCTCTTTCTACCAGTTGATGAATAAACCGAAACACTCTCAATTATACCAATCACAGGAGTTGTCCCTACTAGCACAGCGACTAGTGAAATCTGATCAAGAGGCAGAGTGTGGGTTTTATGTCCTCAGCAGTAACTGAATTGTTCTGTTCTCACCGACGCCTTATTTGCCATTGTGGATTAAGACGCTCCCTTCCACCTTATAAATTGTTGGGGTTCTTTGTCAGGTAGGGATTGTCTCTATCTGTTGCCAAATTGTACTTTCCAAGCTCTCAATAAATACGATTCAAGGAATGAATACAAGGTGATCAGGTGGTCCCACGTGGGACTCACAGCCTTAATCTCCATTTCACAGACGAGGTAAACGAGGCATAGAGAAGCGAAGCAGCTTGCCCAAGGTCACATGGCAGACAAATGGTGGAGCCGGAATTAGAACCCACGTCCTCTGACCCCCAAGCCCAGGCTCTTTCCGCTAAGCCGCCGGCCTGATTGTATCATCGGCACTGGGTTTTCCTCAGGCCCGCCAGAGGCCAGGGGCAGGGTTTTCCCCAAGCAGGCCCGAGGTCGGGGGTCCCTGGCCTGACGGAGGCGAGGGGGCTGGGGGTATCCACCCCAAACCCGGCCCAGGCATCTCCCTTCTTCTGCCTTGCCTTCCATCTTCAACCTAGGAGCCGTTGCCCCCGGACCCTTCCTGAGCCACGCTGCTTCTCTAGACCATAAGCTCATTGCGGGCTGGGAACGTGTCTATTGTTATATTGTCCTCTACAGTGCTCTGCACCCGGTAAGCGCTCAATAAGTCCGACTAACTGACGCACACCATACATCCTGACCCGCCAGCGGTTGCAAGGGGACGGGCGGGTGTTCTTGGATTCCTGTTTGAACCCTTGGGGGGCCAGAGCCGGGTCTGGGGAGGGGAGAGGCACTCACTTGAGCTCCGGGTAGACGTTCTCCAGATACCACTGGAAGGATTTGCAGTTCATCTTCCGGCGTTGCTCCACTCGCTCTTCCACGCTGCAGGCAGAAGCCAACCAATTCCGGGAAGAGTCATCACTGGGGTATTTGTTCAGGCGCTTACTACGTCCCCAAACGCCCCCCGTGCCAGATGCAGGAGAATCCTTTCCAACACAGTCCCCGTATAATAATGGTGGTATTTGTTAAGCGCTTACTAGGAGCCAGGGACTGTACTATCAGCTCTGGGGTGGACACAAGCAAATTGGGTTGGACACGGTCCCTGTCCCACGTGGGGCTCGCCGTCTTAATCAAGGAGGAGGGAGGATGGGGGTTGGATCCTCATTTTAAAGAAACTGAGGCACAGAGAAGTCAAGTGAACAGCGGGGCCGAGATTAGAACTCAGGTCCTCCGGCTCCCGGGCCCGCGCTCTTTCCGCTAAGGGCCATGCTCTTTCTCGGAAGGGGGCTGAGTGAGGGGGCGCGGAGAAAGCAGAGGAAGTCAAAGAGACCCCACAGTGGGGAGGTCTTCTCAGCCCAAGGAGAGAAGTCGCTCCGAAAAAAGGTGAATTGGTCTTGCCTTCCCACCAGCTCAGAGGCCCAAAGATAGATCCTGGGCGGAGGGAGGGGTGGTGGTAATAATAATAATAATAATGATGGCGTTTATTAAGCGCTTACTATGTGCAAAGCACTGTTCTAAGCGCTGGGGAGGTTACAAGGTGATCAGGTTGTAAGTCACAGTCTTAATCCCTATTTTACAGATGAGGGAACTGAGGCCCAGAGAAGTGAAGTGACTTGCCCAGAGTCACACAGCTGACAGTTGGCGGGGCCGGGATTTGAACCCATGACCTCCGACTCCAAAGCCCTTTCCACTGAGCCACGCGCCGTGGGTGGTCACTGTGATGCCCCCCGGCAAGAGGAGCAGAACGAGACCTCCTTTTCAGGGCCAGGCTGGACTATCTCAGTGACCACTGGGTCATCTGGGCTACCTGTTACGGAGAGAGAAGCAGCCTAGTGGGTAGAGCCTGGGCCTGAGAGTCAATCAATCAATCATTCGTATTTATTGAGCGCTTACTGTGTGCAGAGCACTGTACTAAGCACTTGGGAAGTACAAGTTGGCAACACCTAGAGATGGTCCCTACCCAACAGCGGGCTCACAGTCTAGAAGGGGGAGACAGAGAACAAAACAAAACATATTAACAGAATAAAATAAATAGAATAGATATCATCATCAATCGTATTTATTGAGCGCTTACTATGTGCAGAGCACTGTACTAAGCGCTTGGGAAGTACAAATAAATGTGCAAGATATGTACAAGTAAAATAAATAAATAGAGTAATGAATCCGTACAAACATATATACATATATACAGGTGCTGTGGGGAAGGGAAGGAGGTAAGGTGGTGGGGATGTGTGGGGATGGGGGGGACAACCTACTTATCTGCTGGGTGACCTTGGGCGAGTCACTTCACGACTCTGGACCTCAGTTACCTCAGCTGGAAAATGGGGATTAAGGCTGCGAGCTCCATGCGGGACGGGGACTGGGTCCATCCTGGTTAGCTTGTATCGATCCCAGTGCTTAGTACAATGCCTGGCACGTAGTAAGCGCTTAACAGATAACATTAAAAAAATGGTTCTGTTTTACTCTCCCAAGTGCTTGGTACAGAGCTCAATAAACACGGCTGACAGACTGACCGGCACGTAGTAAGCACTTAACAAATATTCATCTGTTCAATTGTATTTATTGAGAACTTACTGTGTGCAGAACACTGTACGACGCCCTTGGGAGACTGTAGAACAATTTTCTTGGGAGAAAATAGAACAATAGGCACATTCCCTGCCCACAACCATTAAACAAATAATAAATTAATACAATAAAATAAAATAAATAAAATAAAAATAATAAACTGTAATGGTTAGTAATCTTAGCCCACTCTCCACCTTCCCCTCAACCCCCTTTTCATTTCCACCCGCTCCCCTTTTAGAGAGGGGTCTTAGACGCCACTCGTTGTTGGCAGGGAAGGTCACTGTTTATTGCGGTATTGTACTTTCCCAAGCGCTTAGTACAGTGCTCTGCACACAGCAAGCGCTCAATAAATACGATTGAATGAATGTACTGCCAATGAGGAGGCGCCCCCGGGGACCCACCTGCCGAAGGCCTTGCCGATGGCCGAAGGTCGGGCCTCGTAGTAATACCGCTTGTAATCGTCCATCCACACTTCGGCCGCACGCTTCGTGTTCCTGCAGGGGAAGGCCAGAGGCAAGCAGGGAATGCGGGAAGCTGAATCCCCCCACGGAGGCCGGACACCCAGGAGTCTCCGGGAAAAGGAGCCGTACTGGGGGGCTGATGTGCCAAACTGGGTCCTCTCAATCCGCCGCACTTATTGAGCGCTTACCGTGTCCTCTAAACTTTAAGTTCATCGTGGGCAGGGAAAGGATCTGCCGACTCTCGTTGTGATGCACTCTCCCAAGTGCTTAGGGCAGGCTCTGCCCACGGTAAGCACTCAATAATAATAATAATTATAGTATTTGTTAAGCAGTTACTACGCGCCAAGACAAGGGAATCAGGTTGTCCCACACGGGGCTCACAGACTTAACCCCCATTTCACAGATGAGGGAACTGAGGGCCAGAGAATCAATCAATCAATTGTATTTATTGAGCGCTTACTGTGTGGGAAGTACAAGTTGGCAACATATAGAGACGGTCCCTACCCAACAGTGGGCTCACAGTCTAGAAGGGGGAGACAGAACAAAACATAGTAACAAAATAAAATAAATAGAATAGATATGTACAAGTAACATACATAAATAAATAGAGTAATAAATCCGTACAAACATATATACATATATACAGGTGCTGTGGGGAGGGAAAGGAGGTAAGGCGGGGGGGATGGAGAGGGGAAGGAGGGGGAGAGGAAAGAGGGGGCTCAGTCTGGGAAGGCCTCCTGAGAAGTGAAGTGACTTGCCTAAGGTCACACAGAGGGTAAGTGGCGGAGCCGGCATTAGAACCCACATCCTCTGACTCTCCAGCCCGGGCTGTTGCCACTGGGCCATGCTGCATTGATTGATTGATTGATTGATTTTGGATTTGCCAATGAGCAGTGCCCCCCGCCCCACTAACGGTCCTGCTCCCTCTCAGTTCCCTCACCCCTCAAGAACACCCCCCTTCCCCAACCCCCCGGGTTCCTCTCAATTCCCTCTGACCTCAGGACCACCCCCCATCCCAATGCCCGGCTTCCTCTCCTCTCCCTCTCCCCTTCAGGTCCAGCCCCTCCCCACCGACTGCCAGACAACGACTCTTCCCGCCCCTTTCAAAGCCCTACTGAAGACACATCTCCTCCAAGAGCCCTTCCCAGACTAAGCCCCCCAGTCTTTTCCTCATCTCCCACTCCCTTCCACATCACCCTGACTCGCTCTTTGCTCTCCCCCCTCTCCGTGCCCCACATCACTCTTAAATATCTATAATTTTATTTATTTATATTCATTCATTCAATCGTATTTATTGAGCGCTTACTGTGTGCAGAGCACTGTATTGTTGCCTATTTACTTATACTGATGTTTGTCTCCACACTTCGAAACTGTGAGCCCGTTATGGGCCGGGATTGTCTCTTTTTATTACTGTATTTTACTTTCCAAGCGCTTAGTACAGTGCTCTGCACACAGTAAGTGGTCAAGAAATACGACTGAATGAATGAACTGCCCCGCTCCCTCTCAGTGCCACCCCCTGCCCCATAATAATAATAATAATGATGGTATTTGTTAAGCGCTTACTATATGCAGAGCACTCTTCTAAGCGCTGGGGAGGTTACAAGGTGATCAGGTTGTCCCACAGTTGGGCTCACAGTCTTAATCCCCATTTTCCAGATGAGGTCACTGAGGTGCGGAGAAGTGAAGTGACTTGCCCAGAGTCACCCAACTGACAGGTGGCGGAGCCGGGATTTGAACCCATGACCTCTGACTCCAAAGCCCGTACTAGAGAAGCAGCATGGCTCAGGGGAAAGAGCAGGGGCTTTGGAGTGAGGGGTCATGGGTTCAAACTCACTGTTGGGTAGGGACTGTCTCTATATGTTGCCAATTTGTACTTCCCAAGCGCTTAGTACAGTGCTCTGCACATAGTAAGCGCTCAATAAATACGATTGATGACGATGATGATGATGAACTGTCAGCTGTGTGACTTTGGGCAAGTCACTTAACTTCTCTGTGCCTCAGTTCCCTCATCTGGAAAATGGAGATTAAGACTGTGAGCCCTCTGTGGGACAACCTGATCTCCTTGTAACCTCCCCGGCTCTTAGAACAGTGCTTTGCCCATAGTAAGTGCTTAATAAATGCCATTATTATTAATTATTATTATTATTATTATTATTATTATTACACTGAGCCCCGCTGCTTCTCCGTCACCCCACCCCATCACCCCACTTGCTCTCCCCTGGCAGCTCGCTCTCCCCTTGAGCCCTGGTCCTCTCGGCTTCCCATCCTCTGGCCCCACCGCACCATGTGGGCACCTACTTGATGTAGGTGAGGGCATTGCCCTCAGGGAAGTCGTAAGGGTGGCGTTTCCTGAACACATGTCCCACGCGGCTGCAGGGGACAATCTCCAAGCTGCCCCCGCACATCCACACCCGGAAGGAAAGCTCTGGAAGGGACAGCGTGGTCAGCAGGGGACAGACAATCAGAATGATGGCATTTAGTAAGCGCTTACTATGTGCAAAGCACTGTTCTAAGTGCTGGGGAGGTTACAAGGTGATCAGGTTGTCCCACGGTGAGCTCACAGTCTTCATCCCCATTTTACAGATGAGGTCACTGAGGCCCAGAGAAGTGAAGTGACTGGCCCAAAGTCGCACAGCTGACAAGTGGCGGAGTTGGAATTTGAACCCATGACCTCTGACTCCAAAGCCCGGGCTCTTTCCACTGAGCCACGCGGCTTCTCTAATTATGAGGTTCGGGGAGCATGATTAGCAGGAGCCAGACCCCACCTTCCGAGCATCAGCACTTAATACAGTGCTTAGCACGAAATAAGCGCTTAACCAAATACCTCCACTGGCGTTAATTATAATCATCCTCCCCTCTGGATTGTAATAGTAATGATAATTATTAGAAAAGCAGCGTGGCTCAGTGGAAAGAGCACAGGCTTTAGAGTCAGAGGTCACGGGTTCAAATCCCGGCCCCGCCAACTGTCAGGTGTGTGACTTTGGGCAAATCACTTCACTTCTCTCTAAATTACCTCATCTGTAAAATGGGGATTAAGACTGTGAGCCCCCCGTGGGACAATCTGATCAACTTGTAACCTCCCCAGCACTTAGAACAGTGCTTTGCACATAGTCAGTGCTTAATAAATGCTATTATTATTATTATTATTAATAAAATGGGGATTAAGACTGTGAGGCCCCCGTGGGACAACCTGATCAACTTGTAACCTCCCCAGCACTTAGAACAGTGCTTTACACATAGTAAGTGCTTAATAAATGCTACTATTATTATTATTATTATTATTATTAAAATGGGGATCAAGACTGTGAGCCCCCCGTGGGACAACCTGATCAACTTGTAACCTCCCCAGCTCTTAGTACAGTGCTTTGCACGTAGTAAGTGCTTAATAAATGCCATTATTATTATTATTATTATTATTATTATTATTATTATTATTATTATTATTATGGTATTTGTTAAGTGCCCACTATGTGCCAGTCCACAAGAGGAGCATAGCAGCCTGGTGGAAAGCGTCAAGGCCTCTCTTCCCTTGCAGCTGAGAGAAACGCACATCCTGTCGCCCTCAGTACATAGAAGATGTACTTTTTAAAATGGTATTTGTTAAGCACTTACTTTGTGCCAGGCACATTATTAAGCATCGCAATAGATTCCAGTTAATGAGGTGGGGCATAGTCCGTGTTCCATATGGGGCTTGCAGTCTTAATCTTCATTTTACAGAAGAGGTAACTGAGACACAGAGAAGTGAAGGATCTCAGAGCAGGCAAGTGGTCACGGCAGGATTAGAACCCGGGTCCTTCTGACTCCCGGCCCGGGCTCTAGCCACTAGACCACGTTACATCGGGATGAGTCTGTGCTTCCGAGGACCCTGCTCGGCTCCCAGGAAGTTCGAGGTGGGGGCTGGGCCCAGTCAGATGAGAATGCGCAGCCTTGCCTTATCCCACCTGTCCCATTAGATAATAATAATAATAATAATAATAATGGCATTTAATAATAATAAAAATGGCATTTATTAAGCACTTACTATGTGCAAAGCGCTAGGGAGGTTACAAGGTGATCAGGTTGTTCCACGGGGGGCTCACAGTCTTAATCCCCATTTTACAGATGAGGCCACTGAGGCACAGAGAAATGAAGTGACTTGCCCCAAGTCACACAGCTGACAATTGGCAGAGCCAGGATTAGAACCCATGACCTCTGGCTCCCAAACCCGGGCTCTTTCCACTGAGCCACGCTGCTTCTCTAAAGATCTCTTGGGGCGGGGGGTGGGAGGCTTCCCCGGGCCTCAGACTCCCTCACAATGATCTGTAGAGGAGTCTCAATCAATCTGTGGCATTTATTGAGCGCTTACTATGTGCACAGCACTGTACTAAGCGCTTGGGAGAGTACATTCATCCCGCCTCCCAGCCCCACAGCACTTATGTCCATATCTGTAATTTATTTATTTACATTAAGGTCTGTCTCCTCCAGACTGTAAGTTCGTTTTGGGCAGGGAATATGTCTGTTTACTGTTATATTGTACTCTCCTGGGTGCTTAGTACAGGGCTCTGCACACAGTAAAAGCTCAATAAATACGATTGACTGACTGACTGAATACAGTACGACAGAGTAAGCAGACACGTTTCCTGCCCATAACGAGCTTACGGTTTAGGGAAGTTCATTCATTCATTCAGTCATATTTATGGAGCGCTTACTGTGTGCAAAGCACTGTACTAAGCACTTGGGAAAGTACAGTCCAACAACAGAGACACATTCCCTGCCCACAACAAGTCTCGACTCTTTTCCTCTCCTTAGAGAATCAGAGCTGACTCATGCAGGCTGAGATTGAAGGGCCTTCGTTCATTCACTCATTCAATCGTATTTATTGAGCGCTTACTGTGTACAAAGCCCTATACTAAGCGCTTGGGAGAGTACAATACAACAACAGACACGTTCCCTCCCCACGACGATGAGCTCACGGTCTAGAGGGGGAGACAGACATTAATGAACATAAATAAATCGATAAATAAATTACAGATATATATCCCAACTCTGCCAATTGCCAGCTGCGTGACTTTGGGCAAGTCACTTCACTTCTCTGGGCCTCAGTTACCTCATCTGTAAAATGGGGATTGAGGCTGTGAGCCCCCCGTGGGACAACCTGATCACCTTGTAACCTCTCCAGCGCTCAGAACAGTGCTTTGCACATAGTAAGTGCTTAATAAAGTCTATCATTATTATTATTCTATACATTTGTGCTGTGGGGATGAGAGGGAGGATGAAGCTGGGCGACTTCTTCACTTCTCTGGGCCTCAGCGACCTCATCTGTAAAATGGGGATGAAGACTGTGAGCCCCCCGTGGGACAACCTGATCACCTTGTAACCTCTCCAGCGCTCAGAACAGTGCTTTTCACAAAGTAAGTGCTTAATAAAGGCTATCATTATTATTATTCTATACATTTGTGCTGTGGGGATGAGAGGGAGGATGAAGTTGGGCGACTTCTTCACTTCTCTGGGCCTCAGTGACCTCATCTGTAAAATGGGGATGAAGACTGTGAGCCCCATGTGGGACAACCCGATCACTTTGTATCTATCCTGGCGCTTAGAACAGTGCTTTGCACATAGTAAACGCTTAATAAATGCCATTATTACTATTATCCCAGTTCTTAGAACAGTGTAAACGCTTAATAAATGCCATTATTAGTATTATCCCAGTTCTTAGAACAGTGCCTGGCACATAGTAAGCGCTTAACAAATGCCATCATCATCATTATTATTATTACATATCTGTAATTTCATTCATTATATGAATGTCTGTCTCCCCCTGTCAGAGGAGGGAGATTTAATGGGCTCAGGTTGCCCCTTGCCCACTAAAACTCGCACCCTCTCATCACCCCTTGATGTTCTACGTTTTACAGCAAAACTCTTCATCTGCTGCCCTTCTTCCTCCTGAGTGTAAAGTCACGGGGTCACAGGAGGGGCCTTTCTAATCCCATCATTTCTCTAAGAGCTGAGGGGTGGGTGTCTGGAGAGGGGGAAATCAGGGACGCTGAAACTGCCTTCCACTTGTCTGAGCATTTCTGGGTACACACTCTCTCTCCGACCCACCCACCCACCATGGAAGATAGAAGACAGAAGCCGCTTTAGAACTCACCAAAGTTTTCTCCTCCCCAGATGTCCATCTGAGTGTCATATTTCCCCAGATGGTTAAACCAGGACTTGTCGATCACGAAGATCCCTCCGGCTATGACAGGGGTTCTGGGGTGGAAAGAGGAAAAAAACTGTCAGGGGACCCTCCAGCGGGGAGTTGGCAGGCCAGGGGCCCCTTCCTTCCTCTCCCCCTCATCCCCCTCTCCATCCCTCCATCTTACCTCCTTCCCTTCCCCACAGCACCTGTATATATGTATATATGTTTGTACATATTTATTACTCTATTTATTTATTTATTTTACTTGTACATATCTATTCTATTTATTTTATTTTGTTAGTATGTTTGGTTTTGTTCTCTGTCTCCCCCTTTTAGACTGTGAGCCCACTGTTGGGTAGGGACTGTCTCTATATGTTGCCAATTTGTACTTCCCAAGCGCTTAGTACAGTGCTCTGCACATAGTAAGTGCTCAATAAATACGATTGATGATGATGATGATGATTAGGCCCGAGAGAAAAGCCCCAGCTCTTCCCAGAGGCCTCAGAGGAAGAGGGAAGCTGTGTCGGTTGGGCAGTCATTTTGTTCCCTCACACGTCCGTGAGAAGCGGCGTGGCCTAGTGGACCGAGCCCAGACATTGGAGCTAGAAGGCCTGGGTTCTAATCCTGGCATCCCCACTCGCCTGCTGTGTGACCTGTGAGAAGCAGCGTGGCTCAGTGGCAAGAGCACGGGCTTTGGGGTCAGAGGTCATGGGTTCGAATCCCGACTCCTCCACATGTCTGCTGTGTGACCTTGGGCAAGTCACTTAAATTCTCAGAGCCTCAGTTCCCCTATCTGTAAAATGGGGATGAAGACTGTAAGCCCCACGTGGGACACCTTGATCACCTTGTATCCCCCCCAGCGCTTAGAACAGTGCTTTGCACATAGTAAGCGCTTAACCAATACCATCATCATCATTTACCTTCTCTGGACCTCAGTTTCCTCATCTATAAGATGGGGACAAAGGACCTGTCCTCCTCCAGTCTCCTTCAGACGGAGAGAGAAGAACGCACTGTGGAAAATGTGGAACGTGAAGGACAGGGATTGTGTCTGATCTGATGATCTTGTATCTGCCCCAGTATTTACTACAGTGCTTGGCATACGGTAAATGCTTGACAAATTCCATTATTGTTGCTGTTATTATTATTGATGATGATGATGATGGCATTTATTAAGCACTTACTATGTGCAAAGCACTGTTCTAAGCACTGGGAAGGTTACAAGGTGATCAGGTTGTCCCACGGGGGGCTCACAGTCTTAATCCCCATTTTAGAGATGAGGGAAGTGAGGCACAGAGAAGTTAAGTGACTTGCCCAAAGTCACACAGCTGACAATTGGCGGAGCTGGGATTAGAACCCATGACCTCTGACTCCCAAGCCCGGGCTCTTTCCTCTAAGCCACACTGCTTCTCTGTTATTAGTAGTAGCTGTAGCAGTAGTAATAATAATAACGATGGTATTTGTTAAGTGCTTACTACATGTCAAGCACTGTTCTAAGCCCTTGGGTAGATATAACATCATCAAGTTGGACATATTCCCTGTCCCACATGGGACTCACAGTCTTAATCCCCATTTTCCAGATGAGGTAACTGAGGCCCAGAGAAGTTAAGTGACTTGCCCAAAGTCACGCATCTGACAAGTGACTTCTCTCTGGGCCTCAGTCACCTCACCTGTAAAATGGGGATTAAGACTGAGAGCCCCACGTGGGACAACCTGATTAGCTGGTATCTACCGCAGCACTTAGAACAGTGCTCGGCACATAGTAAGCGCTTAACAAATACCATAATAATAATAATATTAAGTGGCAGAGCCGGGATTAAATCCCAGGTTCTTCTAGTTATGTGACCCCCCAAAGACTGAGCCCCTTCCTTCCTCTCCCCCTCGTCCCCCTCTCCATCCCCCCGCCTTACCTCCTTCCCTTCCCCACAGCACCTGTATATATGTATATATGTTTGTACGTATTTATTACTCTATTTATTTATTTATTTTACTTGTACATATCTATTCTATTTATTTTATTTTGTTAATATGTTTGGTTTTGTTCTCTGTCTCCCCCTTCTAGACTGTGAGCCTGCTCTTGGGTAGGGACCGTCTCTATATGTTGCCAACTTGTACTTCCCAAGTGCTTAGTACAGTGCTCTGCACACAGTAAGTGCTCAATAAATGATTGATTGATTGATTGATTCTGACTAGTAGTAATAATAATAATAATGGTACTTGTTAAGTGCTTACTATGTGCAAAGCACTGTTCTAAGCGCTGGGGGGATACAAGGTGATCAAGTTGTCCCATGTGGGGTTCACAGTCTTAATCCCCATTTTACAGATGAGGGAACTGAGGCACAGAGAAGTTAAGTGACTTGCCCAAAGTCACACAGCTGACAATTGGCAGAGACTGGATTTGAACCCACGACCTCTGACTCCAATGCCCATGCTCTTTCCACCGAGCCATGCTGCAGTAGTAATCCTGTTCCTCATCTCTTCCCAGTGGGGATTTGGGCCTAGATCTTCTTGGGGGAAGCATTTTTTGTCCAGGAGAGCAGGTCTTCAGGGGTATCCCGTCAGGAGGATCCAGACAAGAGTCGAATAGTTGCCTCTTTGAGCCTTGAACCTCCGAGGCGGTCGCTTAGATCCAGAGGCCCAGGGACCCGGGAGCCCAGTGGTCCAGCGGTCCAGAGGCAGAGGTTTCTGTGGAGGCCCCAGAGCAGAGGCCCAGGGAACCAAGGCCGTTCAGCATCCAGGACTTACCGGATGGACTGTGTGGGGTCTGTCCGGGACATCTTCTGTTCTATGGGGATCTGCTCCCACTTGAAATGGAGGCTCCAGTCGAAGCCTGAGGCGATCAGAAACACAGTGGGGTCAGGGATGGGAAGCTGGACACAGATTTCAGGCCTCCTCCCCTGGCCTGGAGCTGGGGGTCTGGCTCTCGGGCGGCTCCGTCTCAGCCCTGCATCCCACATCCCAGGGCCACGAGGCAGACGCTCGCGGCAGGGAGGGAGCTAGTCTGAAACGACGTCAGCAGCAGCGGGGAAGACTCTCCCGAACTCACGCCTGCCTTCTCTCTCACTCCCTCACCGCTGGGGAGCTGAGAAAGCCCTCCCTCGCCAGAAACCGGGAATCTCGGGAGAAGTAGCCGGGAAGCAGCTTTGGAGGGAGGGGGCGCTTCGGAGGGATGGCTCCGGCCAGGATCAGCGTCAATCGTGTCTTCTCACTTCCCGGCTTCAGGCCCACCCCTGGGATCCACGTGTGGCGGGGACAAAATGGCAAAATGCCGGCTCGGATCGCGTCCGGGGAGCTGGGGCGGGGAGAGGGGGTCACCGCCTTGGCCTGGTCGCGGCCTTCTTGACCGTCTGCTGAGGGACGGCCAGCTCATCGCTACAGCCGTGACTCCGGCCTCGCTCCTCGGCCCAACTTCCTTAGCCGCCCAGCCCCGTTGGCTGCAGCGCGGTTATGTTATCCTCCCTCTGTGATTAGCAGAGGGCCCGGGCAGCGAGGAAGGTCAGGCTCGGGGTGGGAAGACCCCAAGGCCCCTCCGAGCAGCTCTGTACTGACCTCCCCGCAGGTCAGCGGATGCCGCCAAGTAGGCGAAGTTGTCCAGGCTGATGACGTCGATGATGGGGCTGACCACGCGGGTGTAGTCCTGTAGGGAGATAAAACCCGGGCACGGAGGTTCCAGGCAGGGCGGCCCGGCGACATAATAATAATAACAATCATAATTACAGTATTTATTAAGCGCCTACTACATACCAAGCTCTGGGGTAGACACAGGGTAGCCAGGATGGATCCAGCCCCTGTCATTCATTCATTCATTCATTCATTCAATCGTATTTATTGAGCGCTTACTGTGTGCAGAGCACTGGACTAAGCGCTTGGGAAGTCCAAGTTGGCAACATATAGAGACGGTCCCTACCCAACAGTGGATTCACAGTCTAGACAGGGGAGACGGAGAGCAAAACAAAACATATTAACAAAATAAAATAAATAGAATAAATATGTACAAATAAAATAAGCATAGGGCTCCCACTCTTATTTCCCCTTTAACAGATGAGGTAACTGAGGCCCGGAGAAGTGAAGTGACTTGCCTAAGGTCACGCAACAGACATGCATATATGTTTGTACGTATTTATTACTCTATTTTATTTGCACATATTTATTCTATTTATTTTATTTTGTTAATCTGTTTTGTTTCGTTGTCTGTCTCCCCTTTCTAGACTGTGAGCCCGCTGTTGGGTAGGGACTGTCTCTATACGTTGCCAACTTGTACTTTCCAAGCGCTTAGTACAGTGCTCTGCACACAGTAAGCGCTCAATAAATACGATTGATTGATTTTATTTGTACATATTTATTCTGTTTATTTTATTTTGTTAATATGTTTTGTTTTGCTGCCTTCCTCCCCCTTCTAGACTGTGAGCCCGCTGCTTGGTAGGGACCGTCTCTATATGCTGCCAACTTGGACTTCCCAAGCGCTTAGTACAGTGCTCTGCACACAGTATGCGCTCAATAAAGACGATTGATTGATTGATTGATTGATTGATTATTTCCCCTTTAACAGATGAGGTAACTGAGGCCCGGAGAAGTGAACTGACTTCCCTAAGGTCACGCAACAGACATGTACATATGTTTGTATATATTTATTACTCTATTTATTTATTTATTTTACTTGTACATATTTATTCTATTTCGTTAATATGTTTTGTTTTGCTGTCTGTCTCCCCCTTCTAGACTGTGAGCCCGCTGTTGGGTAGGGACCGTCTCTATATGGTGCCAACGTGGACTTCCCAAGCGCTTGGTACAGTGCTCTGCACACAGTAAGCGCTCAATAAATACGACAATGAAATGTGGCAGAGCCGGAATTAGAACCCATGACCTTTTGACACCCAGGCCTGTGCTCTATCCAGCACTTATTAAGGTTTTGAGTCCCATGTGGGACAGGGACTGTGTCCCACCTGATTACCTTGAATCCGGCCCAGCGCTTGGAACAGTGCTTAGCACATAGTAAGCGCTTAACAAATACTGTAATTATTAATTATTGTTGCGAAGCCTGGCACATAGTAAGCGCTTAACAAATACCACCATCATCATCAGAGTGGCTTAGAGGAAAGAGCACGGGCTTGGGAGTTGGAGAACGTGGGTTCTAATCCTGGCCCCGCCATTTGTGCACAGTGTGAACTAGGGCAAGCCTCTTAACTTCTGGGCCTCAGTTACCTCATTTGGGACAATCGAATTACTTCGTATCTACCCCAGTGCTTGGAACAGTGCTTGGCACATAGTAAGCGCTTAACAAATACTTTAAGTATTTATTATAACAATAATAATAATAATGGCATTTATTAAGTGCTTACTATGTGCAAAGCACTGTTCTAAGTGCTGGGAAGGTTACAAGGTCACCCAGCAGATAAGTGGGTTATTATTATTATCATCGTTATTATCTGGGATTAAGATATCTGGGATTCATTCATTCATTCATTCATTCACTCATCCAATCATATTTATTGAGCGCTTACTGTGTGCAGAGCACTGTACTAAGGGATTAAGACTGTGAGCCCCACGTGGGACAACCTGATTACCTTTTATCTACCCCAGCACTAAGAACATTGCTTGGCACATAGTAAACGCTTAACAAATACTTTAATTATTTATAATAATAATAATAATGATAATAATGGCATTTATTAAGCACTTACTATGTGCAAAGCACTGTTCTAAGCACTGGGAAGGTTACAAGGTCACCCAGCAGATAAGTGGGTTATTATTATTATCATCGTTATTATCTGTGATTAAGATATCTGGGATTAAGACTGTGAGCCCCACGTGGGACAACCCAATTACCTTTTATCTACCCCAGTGCTGAGAACAGTGCTTGGCACATAGTAAGCGCTTAACAAATACTTTAATTATTATTATTAATAATAATAATAATAATGGTATTTATTAAGCACTTACCATGTGCAAAGCACTGTTCTAAGAGCTGGGAAGGTTACAAGGTCACCCAGCAGATAAGTGGGTTATTATTATTATCATCGTTATTATCTGTGATTAAGATATCTGGGATTAAGACTGTGAGCCCAACATGGGACAACCTGATTACCTTTTATCTACCCAGCGCTGAGAACAGTGCTTGGCACATAGTAAGTGCTTAACAAATACTTCAATTACTTATAATAATAATAATAATGGTATTTATTAAGGGCTGGGAAGGTTACAAGGTCACACAGCAGATAAGTGGGTTATTATTATTATCATCGTTATTATCTGGGATTAAGATATCTGGGATTAAGACTGTGAGCCCCACGTGGGACAACCTGATTACCTTTTATCTCCCCCAGCGCTGAGAACAGTGCTTGGCACATAGTAAGCGCTTAACAAATACTTCACTTATTTATAATAATAATAATAATAATAATAATAATAGTATTTATTAAGCGCTGGGAAGGTTACAAGGTCACACAGCAGATAAGTGGGTTATTACTATTATCATCGTTATTATCTGGGATTAAGATATCTGGGATTAAGACTGTGAGCCCCACGTGGGACAACCTGATTACCTTTTATCTACCCCAGCGCTGAGAACAGTGCTTGGCACATAGTAAGCGCTTAACAAATACCATCATCATCATCATCATCACTAAGCCACGCTGCTTCTCCGTGGATGGCCATCCATCAGTCGGTCAGTCAGTCAATCAATCAATCGGAAAGACAAGAGAGGAGCCTCCAACGGATCAGAGCGGCCTGGAGGTCGCCCGCTCTTCCCACCGGGATCTCTGAGTGGAAATGCGGCATCCCATCGCCCGCAGAGGGTCAGCTCCTCCCTCCCGCCACCCCCGGCTCCTCTCCCGGCCCCCGGCCCCCAGCCCGGTCCGCGGGGGGCTCACCTCCTTCACCCTCTGCAGCAGGGGCTGCAGCCACTCACTGTTCACCTCACAGTGACTGTCCAGGAAGGTGAGGATGTCCGCCGTGGCCGCGTCTGCCCCTCGGACACGGGACCGGATCAGGCCTGCGGGACGGACGGAGGGAGGGGGAAGGCGGGTGAAGGTGGTGGCCGGTTCGGGGGTGGACGTAACTGTGATGAGAAGTACAGCAACTAGGCCTAGCAGTGAAGCAGTAGAGCCTAAAGAATAAAGCCCAGTGCTGGGAGACAGAAGGTCATGGGTTCTACGTGGCTCAGTGGAAAGCCCACGGTCTTGGGAGTCGGAGGTCATGGGTTCGAATCCCAGCGTGACCTTGGTCCAGCCACTTCACTTCTCTGGGCCTCAGTTACCTCATCTGGAAAATGCGGATTAAAACTGTCAGCCCCAAGTGGGACAACCTGATCACCTTGTATCCCCCCCCCCAAGCACTTCGAACAATGCTTTGCACATAGTAAGCGCTTAATAAATACCACCATTATTATTACTATTACTCCCAGCTCCGCCACTAATCTGCTGTGTGACCTTGGGCAGGTCACGTCGCTTCTCTGGGCCTCAGTTCCCTCACCTGTAAAATGGGGATTGAGACTGCGAGCCCCACGTGGGACGGGGACTGTGTCCAACTCGATTTACTTGTATTCGCCCCCTCCAGACTGTGAGCTCACTGTGGGAAGGAATGTGTCAGTTTGCTGGTGCACGGTACTCTCCCAAGCGCTTAGTACAGTGCTCTGCACACAGTAAGCGCTCAATAAATACCACTGAATGAATGAATGAATGTGAACCCGTTGTTGGGTAGGGACCACCTCTATATGTTGCCAACTTGTACTTCCCAAGTGCTTAGTACAGCACTCTGCATGCAGTAGCGCTCAATACATATGACTGACTGAATGAATGAATGCTTTGCACATAGTAAGCGCTCAGTCAATACGATTGAATGAGTGAATGAATGAATGAAAGTTCCCCGAGGGACTCACCTTCTCGCCGGTTGTTGTGGAGACACTTGACCTTGGGGATCCTGGTGAGGAGCTGGCAGTCTTCGGCTGCAAGGAGATCAATGGATCGATCAATCCAAGGGATTTACTGAGCGCTTACTGTGTGCAAGACTCCATACTAAGCGCTTGGGAGAGTCCAGTAATAATGATGGTACTTGGTAAGTGCTTACTAGGTGCCAGGCACAATAGAGAAAGTATCAGAGGAAGCAGTGTGGCTCAGTGGAAAGAGCCCGGGCGTTGCAGTCAGAGGTTGTGGGTTCAAATCCCGGCTCCACCACTTGTCAGCTGGGTGACTCTGGGCAAGTCACTTCACTGGGCCTCAGTTCCCTCATTTGTAAAGTGGGGATGAATAATACAAATAATAATAATGGCATTTATTAAGCGCTTACTATGTGCAAAGCACTGTTCTAAGCGCTGGGGGGGGATACAAGGTGATCAGGTTGTCCCACGGGGGGCTCACAGTCTTCATCCCCATTTTACAGATGAGGGAACTGAGGCCCAGAGAAGTGAAGTGACTTGCCCAATGTCACCCAGCTGACAATTGGCGGAGCCGGGACGCGAACCCATGACCTCTGACTCCAAAGCCCGGGCTCTTTCCACCGAGCCAGGCTGCTTCTCTGTGAGACTGCAAGCCCCCCGTGGGACATCCTGATGGCCTTGTAACCTCCCCAGTGCTTAGAACAGTGCTTGGCACATAGTAAGCGCTTAATAAATGCCATCATTATTATTATTATTATCAGGGGAGCTGGGTGGCCGGCCCAGCCGAGGCATTTGGTCCCCTCCCCTCTCCAACAGCTCGGCCCCCAGACCACCAGAGAACGCCCCCCACTCCCCCTCAGGACCCTTCCCCGGGTCAGAGTGTCCCTGGACGGAGGCAGGGAGGTCTGCCGCTTTCAGCTGAATTGTACAATTGTCCTCTAGACTAGCAGCTCGTTTGGGGCAGGGAATGTGTCCGTTTAGCATTGTATTGCACTCTCCCAAGCGGTTAGTACAGTATGCTGCACACAGTAAGCGCCCAATAAATACGACTGAATGAATGGGTCTGTTCTGCTGTTCTACTGGACTCTCCCCAGCGCTTAGTACAGTGCTCTGCACTCGGTAAATGCCCAATAAATACGATTGAATGAATGGGTCAGTTCTATTGCTCTATTGTACTCCCCCAGCGCTCAGTACAGTGCTCTGCACACAGTAAGCACCCAATAAATACGATTGAATGGGTCAGTTCTATTGTTCTACTGTACTCTTCCCAGCGCTTAGTATAGTGCTCTGCACATAGTAAGAGCTCAATAAATACGACTGAACGAATGGGTCTGTTCTGTTGTTCTACTGAACTCTCCCCAGTGCTCAGTACAGTGCTCTGCACACTGTAAGCGCCCAATAAATACAATTGAATGAGTGGGTCTGTTCTGTTGTTCTACTGTGCTCTCCCCAGCGCTTAGTATAGTGCTCTGCACAAAGTAAGCACTCAGTAAATACAGTTGAATGAATGGGTCTGTTCTATTGTTCTACTGTGCTCTCCCCAGCGCTTAGTATAGTGCTCTGCACATACTAAGTGCTCAATAAATATGATTGAATGAATGGGTCTGTTCTATTGTTCTACTGTACGCTCCCCAGAGCTTAGTACAGTGCTCTGCACACAGTAATTGCCCAATAAATATGATTGAATGAATGGGTCAGTTCTATTGTTCTGTTGTACTTTCCCCAGCGCTTAGTACAGTGCTCTGCACAAAGTAAGCACTCAAACAGAATTGAATGAATGGGTCTGTTCTATTGTTCAACTATGCTCTCCCCAGCGCTTAGTACAGTGTTCTGCATATAGTAAGCGCTCAAGAAATACGATTGACTGACAGTGAGGGCGTTTCTGGGGGTTGGGGGGGGCCCAGGTACGACCAGGCGCAGAGGTGTCCCCTTAGTACAGTGTTCTGCATACAGTAAGCGCTCAATAAATACGATCGACTGACTGTAAGGGAGTTTCTGGGGGTTGGGGGGAGCCCAGGTACGACGAGGCGCAGAGGTGTCCCCTTAGTACAGTGTTCTGCATACAGTAAGCGCTCAATAAATACGATCGACTGACTGTGAGGGCATTTCTGGGGGTTGGGGAGGGCCCAGGTACGACCAGGTGCAGAGGTGTCCCCTTAGTACAGTGTTCTGCATACAGTAAGCGCTCAATAAATACGATCGACTGGCTGTGAGGGAGTTTCTGGGGGTTGGGGGGAGCCCAGGTACGACCAGGTGCAGAGGTGTCGCCTTAGTACAGTGTTCTGCATACAGTAAGCGCTCAATAAATACGATCGACTGACTGTGAGGGCGTTTCTGGGGGTTGGGGGGGGGGCCCAGGTACGACCAGGCGCAGAGATGTCCCCTCCTGGGGACAGGGCCTTGCGGCGGACACTCACGGTCGGCGCTGAAGTCGTCCACGAGGATGATCTCCTGGACCAGGCTGGGAGGAGTGCGGTTCAGGACGCTGCGACAGGGTGGAGGGAGTACGGCTTGGCTGGGCGCTCGGGCTGACCCTTGCCCAGCAGGCCGGCCGGCTGCCTCAGTACTTCTTCTAAACCGTGAGCCCACTGTTGGGTAGGGACCGTCTCTAGATGTTGCCAACTTGGACTTCCCAAGCGCTTAGTACAGTGCTCTGCACACAGGAAGCGCTCAATCAATACGATTGAATGAATGAACACAGGTTGGACTGATTGAGCAATCAATACGATTGAATGAATGAACATAGGCTGGACTCCAGACTGTGAGCCCACTGTTGGGTAGGGGCCGTCTCTAGATGTTGCCAACTTGGACTTCCCAAGCGCTTAGTACAGTGCTCTGCACACAGGAAGCGCTCAATCAATACGATTGAATGAATGAACACAGGCTGGACTCTAGACTGTGAGCCCACTGTTGGGTAGGGGCCGTCTCTAGATGTTGCCAACTTGGACTCCTCAAGCGCTTAGTACAGTGCTCTGCACTCAGTAAGCGCCAGGGCGGAGGGAGTACGGCTTGGCTGGGCGCTCGGGCTGACCCTTGCCCATCAGGCCCGCCGGCTGCCTCAGCACTTCTTCTAGACCGTGAGCCCACTGTTGGGTAGGGACCATCTCTAGATGTTGCCAACTTGGACTTCCCAAGCGCTTAGTACAGTGCTCTGCACACAGTAAGCGCTCAATAAATACGATTGAATGAATGAATCACCTTGTATCCTCCCCAGCGCTTAGAACAGTGCTTTGCACATAGTAAGCGCTTAACAAATACTATTATTATTATTATTGTTATTATTATTATCATTATTATTATTATTATTATTATTATTACCCCCTCTTCTAGGGCCTAGACTCTCTCCAGGTGTCAAATAAATACGATTGAATGAATGAATGAATCACCTTGTATCCTCCCCAGCGCTTAGAACAGTGCTTTGCACATAGTAAGGGCTTAACAAATACCATTATTATTATTATTATTAACCACTCTTCTAGGGCCTAGACTCTCTCCAGGTGTCACTTTGCCCTCTCCTATCTCAAGAGGAGCAGCATGGCTTAGTGGAAAGAGCCCGGGCTTTGGAGTCAGAGGTCATGGGTTCAAATCCCAACTCTGCCAATTGTCGACAGCTGTGTGACTTTGGGCAAGTTCACTTAACTTCTCTGTGCCTCAGTTCCCTCATCTGTAAAATGGGGATTAAGACTGTGAGCCCCCTGTGGGACAGCTTGATCACCTTGTAACCTCCCCAGCACTTAGAACAGTGCCTTGCATATAGTAAGCGCTTAATAAATGCCATCATCATCATCATCATCATCACCTCGCTGTCCTCCTACTACAACCCAGACTGACTGACTGAGCCCCCTTTTTCCTCTCCCCTTCCCCTCCCCACAGCACCTGTATATAATAACAATAATAATAATAATATTTGTTAAGTGCTTACTATGTGCAAAGCACTGTTCTAAGCGCTTGGGGAGGTTACAAGGTGATCAGGTTGTCCCACGGGGGGCTCACAGTTTTAATACCCTTCTGACAGATGAGGGAACTGAGGACAGAGAAATTAAGTGACTTGCCCAAAGTCACACAGCTGACAGTTGGCGGAGCCAGGATTTGAACCTATGACCTCTGATTCCAAAGCCCGGGCTCTTTCGCCTGAGCCACGCTGCCTATGTTTGTACAGATTTATTACTCTATTGATTTTACTTGTACATATTTACTGTTCTATTTATTTTGTTCATGATGTGCACCTTGTACTTCCCAAGCACTTAGTACAGTGCTCTGCACACAGTAAGCGCTCAATAAATATGACTGAATGAATGAATATTTATTGTGATGACTTATCCACATGTTTTGCTTTATTGTCTGTCTCCCCCTTCTAGACTGTGAGCCCGTTGTTGGGTAGGGACCGTCCCTATATGTTGCCGACTTGTACTTCCCAAGCGCTTAGTACAGTGCTTTGCACACAGTAAGTGCTCAATAAATATATTTGTTAATATGTTTGGTTTTGTTCTCTGTCTCCCCCTTCTAGACTGTGAGCCCACTGCTCGGTAGGGACTGTCTCTATATGTTGCCAACTTGTACTTCCCAAGCGCTTAGTACAGTGCTCTGCACACAGTAAGCACTCAATACGAATGATTGATTGACTGACTGATTCTTGGTGCCTCAGTTTCCTCAACTATAAAATAGGGATCCAATCCTTGTTCTCCCTCCTACTTACATTGTGAGCCCCATGTGGGACAGGGACTATGTCTGACCTAATTAACTTGTATCTACCCCAGCACTCAGAACAGTGTTTGATACTGTTAGACTGTGAGCCCACTGCTGGGTAGGGACTGTCTCTATATGTTGCCAATTTGTACTTCCCAAGCGCTTAGTACAGTGCTCTGCACATAGTAAGCGCTCAATAAATACGATTGATGATGATACACAGTAAGCTCTCAATGAATACCATTAAAAAAAACAAACATTTTTTACGGTATTTGTTAAGCGCTTACTATGTGCCAGGCACTCTCCTAAGCGCTGGGGCGGATACACCCAAATCAGGTTGGACACAATCCCTGTCCCACAGGGGGCTCACATTCTGAATCCTCATTTTACAGTTGGGGTAACTGAGGCCCAGAGAGGTGAAATGACTTGCTCAGGGCCACACAGCAGACAGGTGGCAGAGGTGGGATTAGAATCCAGGTCTTTCTGATTCCCTTGACTGTGCTCTATCCTCTGTGCCACCCCCGCCCCGGCGATGCCCACTTGGTCTTCTGAGGCCGGATCTCTGGTCGGGCGTTGGCTGATGTGCTCTGAACAACGGGCCGGGCTAGCTTCGGGCCACGGGAGGCCGACCAGTGGACGGCCCTACCTCTTCACGGTGCGCAGGAGGGTGGAGCGGGCCTCGTTGTGGAAAGTGATGACGATGCTCGTGGCCGGGAGGTCTGAGGGGTAGTGCGCTGAGGTGCATCTGCAAGACCAACAGAGCCGGGGGTGGGGGAAGGGCGGCGTGGCCGGACGGGGGGCTCGGGGGGCCGGTTTCTACCCCCTCCTCTGCCCTACACACCTGGCCACCTCCACTACGCACAAAGTCATCGAGTCAGGGAGAAATACATCACCCGGGACCACCTCAGAGATGGAGGTTGGCCCCGGGAGGGGCTGACTGACCCTCAGCAGCGGACGTATGCCAAGTAAGAGGGGTGGGTTAAGGAAAACTTCCAGTCTCTACTTCTTTTATGGTATTTGTTAAGCGCTTACTATGTGCCAGGCGCTACACTAAGCGCTGGGGTAGATACAAGCTCATCAGGTTGGACATGGGGGGGCTCACAGTCTTCACCCCCTTTTTCCAGATGAGGTCACTGAGGCCCAGAGGAGTGAAGTGACTTGCCCACGGTCACAGAGCAGACATGCGGCGGGGCTGGGATTAGAACCCAGGCCCAGGGTCTAGCCTCTAGTGAGGCAATGCTGTTCTATGCAGTCTTTGCTCTCTGCCCTCTCCCATTCATGTCTCAAATTTAGCCAAGGGCCTTAAGAGTGGTCAGGGCTGCTGCCTCTGGCCTGCTCTGGCCTATCCTCCCCCTCCACCTCGACAATAAGAGTCACGGTCAACTCAAGAGCCACGGTGTCCACCTCCAAGTCTGGCCACATAAGAGACAGGCACCTAGTTGTTCCCATCCAGAAACTCTTTCCCATCGGCTTTAAAGCTGTGAATCACCTTGCCCGCTCCAACCTCACTTCGCTACTTGGCTCCTCAAATGCCAACCTACTCATTGCACCTCAATCTTATCTCATTTTCTCACTTTTCATCTCATCTCATTTTCTCACTTTCAATCAATCAATCAATCAATCTCTCAAATCAACCTCATTTTTCTCACCACCGACTCTCACCCACATCCTGACTCTGGCCTGGAACGCCCTTCCTCCTTATATCCGACAGACAATGGACTCTTCCCTACTTCTAAAACTTATTGAAGGCTCATCTCCTCCAAGAGGCCTTCCCTAAGTTCTCCTTTCCTTTCCTTCCACTCTCTTCTGCATCACCCTGACTTGCTCCCTTTATTCAACCCCCTTCCCAGCCCAGCGTTCACGTTCATATCTGTAATTTATTTATATTGTTTGCCTTCCCTCTGGACTGTAAGGTCACTGCAGGCAAGGAATGTGTCTGCTGTATTGTTCTATTGTACTCTCCCAAGCGCTTAGTACAGTGTTCTACACACAGTAAGCTCTCAATAAATCTGATTGAGTGATTGATTGATCCAAGCTTCCTCCTTCCCCAACAGATGCGCCCAGTTCTGCCCTGGAGGATCATCGAGCCGGACCTCAGAACGCCCAGCCCCAAATTCCAGGCAGGATTTCCCAAGCAGGACCAGGGCATTGACATCAACTCTCTGGCCTTCTGTCCCTTCTAGAAGGTTCTCTAAAGTTTTCACTGCTACTCTAGCCAATCCTTCTATGCCCAGCATACACTCACAGTTCCAAAGCTCCAGCCCAGGGCCCCCGGGAAGAAAGGGAAAAAAATATTCCCTCATTTCCGTCTCTTATTGCCGCTATTTTTTACCAGCAGGATTATGACTGTGCCGATGAAAATGTTGCTGCTGCTTTTTATTACTTCTTCATCACTACGGTTTTATGCCTATTCCGAGAGGGGACTGCTTCTTCATTATGGTATTTATTACAGGGACAGCAACTTATCGCAGCCATTTGCAACGATTTTCCACCGCCTAAACAGCTCCCCAGGAGTCAGGTAGGGAAGCCATAAGCACGGCCCCAGTTGGGGAATTCTTGCGAGTTTCTTTCAAAGACTTTGTTTTAAAGGAGAAGTAATGTTGCCTAGTGGATAAAGCATGGGTCTAGGGGTCAAGAGGACCTGGGTTCTAATCCCATTCCGCCATCTGTCTGCTCTGTGATCTTGGGCAAGTCACGTCACATCTCTGTGCCCCGGTTTCCTCATCTGCAAAATGGGGATTATGATTGTGATCCCCACGTGGGACATGGACTGTGTTGAAGCTGATTAGCTCGTATCTACAACGGCACTTAGTACAGTGCCTGGCACAGAGGAAGCACTTAACAAATACCATAAAAAAGTTGGGGGATGAAGCGTGAGGTGGGAAGGCGAGGAAAGGTGGGGAGAATTCCGACTGGGGCCCAGCCAGATGTAAGGGGAAGGAGGGGGATGGGGTAAGGGGAGATGGGAAAATTAGCGCTTGGACCCTAAACGCCTTATGTCCCAAGCAACTCTGTGAGGGTCCGATCAACAAGGGTGCCGACAAGGTGACACAAGCCAGGATGTGGGTGGGAGGGGCGGCTGCAGAGGGTCCATGGGGTGGGAAGCTCAATGGGCAGAGCTGGGGGAGCGAGAGCCAGGTGCTCAGAGATCTGGCGGGCCTCCAGTCACCTCACACAGACCCAAGGGCCCTGGCTGCTGATTTGCGAATCACGAAGCAGGAGCCAAGAACCCGAGGATGAGGTGATGGGGAGAAACTTGGGAAGGACTGGATGGGGGGGCTTATTCACCGGACTCAATTGGGAACCTCCTCCTCCTCCAGCTTCCATACTGTCCGGATCTCCCAGGGCTGGGCCTCCCAGCCCATGCCAGGGACCAGTCCCCAGAAAGGGGGCAATCCTGGAAAAGATATCCATCCCCCTCCCAGCTCTCCGGGATTCTGAGCCTGGCGGATCTCACTCTAGTTGGGAGGATCAGATACAACCCCAGGTTGGCCCCGACCAACCCATCCCGGAGCCAAATCCCACCTTGGACTTGTCCCTTCTCCCGTGGTGGGGGGCATCCCGGGCTTCCTGGTCATAAGTGGGGCTCCCCAGCCCTTCCTCTGAGCAGAGCCCGAGGTTTCCCAAGGAGATACAGTGGGGCAATTTTGGAGTACCTCTGCTGGGAGGCCGGGGAGAGTCTGCTCAGTTGACCAGTGCCCAGAAGGGCCCTGGGATCCCTGCTCTGGCCTTGAGTCTGAAACTCCATTTTCCCTGAACGAGGGGCACTACTGACTCCCTGTCAGGGGCTGCCAATTCGATCATTTAGGGGGCTGGGTGTGAGGGCAGAGAGTCAGAGCATGACCAAAGTGGCCTTTGGAGGGGTGGGTGAGCCAGTGGCTGGACAGAGAAAGGGACGGCCCCTTCATTTCTGAGGGCTCTTGGGAAGGCCAGGTGGGAGGGCAACCTCTTCTCCCCACACCCGGCTCGTAGCCAGGCAGTCCACCGTCCCGGACATCCCAGCCTGGCCAGCTTCAGCCTCCGGCCTGCTCTGAGATTATGCCCATCTGGGCTCTCCTGGCTCTCAGGGCGGGTGGGGTGGGCAAGACGGGTGAAGTTTAGAAGGCCTCATCCCCTCCCTCTCTGCCCCCGTAGCCGCGGAGTCAGGGTCCGGCTGTACCTGTAATGGCGGGTGTCCCGGATTGGTCTGTCACTGCTCAGCTTGTCGCTCTCCAGCTGGTTGAAGGCGTGCTGCCCGTATGGGTCCTCCCCGGGCTTCAGCGGTTTGGAGGACAGGTACGCCTTCTCATCAAAGCCTCTCCGGGGCGTCCTGGTCACCTGAAAACCAGGCCTCGGTCAGGTCCCGGGAGGGGCCGGCCGCCAGCTGGCCGAGACCAGCCTCAAGGTAGTGAGCAGTCGGAGGTAGTGGGGGCCTCTGAGGAGAAGGTCGCGGCGGGCGAAGGCAGGCCTGAGCCCTGGAGAGAGGGATGCTTCTGGAAGAGGCCGGAGCCAATCAAAGCCGAAGCCCTCAGCACCACAGTCGGGCCCAGGGCCTCTCCTTCCAGTCCGGTCTTCACCGGACAGTGACGGCCCCTTCAGTTCTGGGGGCTTTTGGGAAGATGGACCGGAGCCCAGGAGCGGGGAGGACTGAGAGGGGGCACCCGGCTGGAAGAGGGAGTAGTCATTCATTCATTCAATCGTATTTATTGAGCGCTTACTGTGTGCACAGCACTGGACTAAGCGCTTGGGAAGTACAAGTTGGCAACATATAGAGACAGTCCCTACCCAACAGTGGGCTCACAGTCTAGAAGGGGGAGACAGTGTCTTCCATAGCCTCTCTGGTTAGGCAACAACCGGGGCACACAAGCAGAAGACACAGGGGGGATACAGAAATGTCAGTCAGTCAGTCAGTCAGTCAATCAGCCAGCCATACTTACTACTACTACTACTACTAATAAGGGTATTTGTTAAGCACTTACTATATGCCAAGCACTGTTCTAGGCGCTGGGGGGATACAAGGGAATCAGGTTGTCCCACGTGGGGCTCACAGTCTTAATCCCCATTTTACAGAGGAGGGAACTGAGGCACAGAGAAGTTAAGTGACTTGCCCAAAATCACACAGCTGACTAGTGGTGGAGCTGGGATTAGAGCCCATGACCTTTGACTCCCAAGCCCGGGCTCTTTCCACTGAGCCACAAGTGCTTACTGTGTGCAGAGCACTGTGCTAAGCACTTGGGAGAGTACACTATAACAAGTAACGGATCCATTCCCTGCCCACATAGAGCTTACAGTCTAGAGTTAGTCAATCCGTTAATTGTATCTACTGAGAGCTTACCTTGGGCAGAGCACTGTACTAAGCACTTGGGAGAGAACAATATGACACTATAACAGACACATTCCTTGCCCACAGTGAGTTTACAGTCTACAGGGTGGATGATTCATTCATTCATTCATTCAATCGTATTTATTGAGCACTTACTGTGTGCAGAGCACTGTACTAAGCGCTTGGGAAGTACAAGTTGGCAACATATAGAGACGGTCCCTACCCAACAGTGGGCTCACAGTCTAGAAGGGGGAAACAGAGAACAAAACAAAACATATTCACAAAATAAAATAAATAGAATAAATATGTACAAATAAAATAGAGTAATAAATACGTACAAACATATATATATATACAGGTGATCTAACCACTGATCCCTATGTTCTTCCCCCCTCCCAGCCCCACAGCACTTGAAATAATAATAATAATGTTGGCATTTGTTAAGCGCTTACTATGTGCCAAGCACTGTTCTAAGCACAGGTTGTCCCGCATAGGGCTCACAGTCTTCATCCCCACTTTACAGATGAGGTAACTGAGGCCCAGAGAAGTTAAGTGACTTACCCAAGGACACACAGCTGACAAGCAGCGGAGCTGGGATTAGAACCCACGACCTCTGACTCCCAAGCCCAGGCTCTTTCACTAAGCCACGCTGCTTCTAAATGTCCATATCTGTAATTTATTTATTTTTACTAATGTCTGTCTCCCCTCCTCTAGACTGTGAGCTCATTGTGGGCAGGGAAAGTGTCTGTTTATTATAGTAATCTGGTGCTGAGGGCTTTATTGTAATCTCCCAAGTGCTTAGTGCAGTGCTTTGCACACGGTAAGCGCTCAGTAAAAACGATTGAATGAATGAATGAATTGACTGATTGGTTGCTCAGAAGAGCAGCATGGTCTCAGGTTCTCCTCCCTCAGCACAAGCCCGGACAGCCTAGAAATCCAGTAGAAGGTCAAACAACACGAATCCTTCTTCTGACCACTCCGGAGATGCTTGGACCTGAAATTTCCCCCATCTGAAAAGTCTTTTTCCCTCCCTTAGTCCCTCAACACTTACCTACAGATCCGTAATTCATTCAGTTGCATTTATTGAGTGTTTATTGTGTGCAGACCACTATACTAAGCGCATGGGAGAGGACAGTTCAACAATAAACAGACACATTCCCTGCCACAATGATTCATTTCATTGTCTCCCTCTCTGGACTGTAAGCTCGTTGTGGGCAGGGGGACGTGTCTACCAACTCTGCTGTATTGTACTTTCCCAAGCTCTTGTGCTCAATAAATACCATTGATTATGAACATCACTTCCGTTTGGCCTCCAGGTGCCAGCTTCTTTCCCCTCCTGTTTCCAAACTGTTTTTCGTTCTGATTTTTGGGCGATAGCCCAGGGTGACTAAATTTAGAAGTGGAACACTATGGAGAGGAGGCTTAAATCGAAAAATGAAAATATTTTCCATGTCATCTCGGTTAAAAATAGTGCATGGAAATATTTCTCTCCCTGTATATGCTAATCTTTTTTTCAAGAAAGTATCTCATTTGGGGTTCTACACACAGTTCAGCTTCCTTTTCATTCAAACGCCGCTCAATTTCCTTCTGTTGACAGAAAACCCTCTGGGGTCTGTCTGGGACTAAATTTCAGTCAAACTCTGTCACAGCTCTGGCTTTGTCCCAGGGCTGATGGTTCCTAGCCTCTCTTGGTTCATTCATTCATTCAATCGTATTTATTGAGCACTTACTGTGTGCAGAGCACTGTACTAAGCACTTGGGAAGTACAAGTTAGCAACATATAGAGACGGTCCCTACGCAACAGTGGGTTCACAGTCTAGAAGGTTGGTTGACAACCTCCGACACAGTCTGACTTGGTTGACAAAGCCAGGCAAGGGTGGCAAAATCACAATGGCTTTATTGAGTACTTACTGTGTGTACAGCACTATACTAAGCGCATGGGAGAGGACAGTATAACAATAAACAGACACATTCCCTGCCCACAATGATTCATTTCATTGCCTGTCTCCCTCTCTGGACTGTAAGCTCGTTGTGGGCAGCGGGACGTGTCTACCAACTCTGCTGGATTCATTCAATCAGTTCATTCAATCGTATTTCTTGAGGGCTTTCTGTTTGCAAAGCACTGCACTAAGCGCTAGAACAACAAACAGACACATCCCTGCCCACAACGAGCTCACAGTCCTGAGGGGGAGACAGATGTTCATATAAATAGATTAAATGTAAATACATTATAGATATATACAGATTCCCCCTTTTAGACTGTGAGCCCACTGTTGGGTAGGGACTGTCTCTATATGTTGCCAACTTGTACTTCCCAAGCGCTTAGTACAGTGCTCTGCACACAGTAAGTGCTCAACAAATACGATTGATTGATTGGAGATGAGAGGGAGGATGAATGAATGTTTTGTTTTGTTTTGTTGTCTGTCTCCCCCTTCTAGGCTGTGAGCCCGTTATTGGGTGGGGACCGTCTCTATGTGTTGCCAACTTGTACTTCCCAAGCGCTTAGTGCAGTGCTCTGCACACAGTAAGCGCTCAATAAATGCGATTGAATGAATGAATGAAGGAGCAAGTAAGAGTGGAGCAGAAGGGGAGTGGGAGAAGACTGTTTGGTAAAAGTAGGACTGCCAGGACTCTCTGTTAGATTTTTGTCTCTCATCCCAAGAGAGAAAACCCCAAAGGGCCGTGGGCAGGGAATGGGTCCGTATTTCACTGTATCGTACTCTCCTAAGCGCTTAGTACAGTGCTCTGCACACAGTAAGCGCTCAATAAATATAATTGACTAATTGATTGACAGTCAGCGTTTTGAGCTCTGGGGTAGAAACAAATGAATCAGGGTCGGTCACTGTCCCTGTCTCACGTGAGGCTGACAATCTAAGTAGGAGGGCGAACAGTACTGAATCCCCACTGTTTCCACATGAGGCTCACAGTCTCGGGAGGAGGGAGGACAGGTTTTGAATCCCCATTTTACAGTTGAGGAAACCGAGGCAATGAGAAGTGAAGTGACTTGTCCCAGGCATTTGGCAGAGCTGGGTTTAGAACACGGCTCCTCTGACTCCACTAGGCCACCCTGCAAGGAATTTCACCCCCTTCGCTCTCACTCTCGAAAGTGCAGCTCTCCTTCCATCCTGGCTCACCACCTCTGTCCAGGCAAGGATCTCTTTGCCTCTTCCCCTCTCCCTAAACCAACTACTCCAAAAGCAAACCACTCGGGACCTTCCTTTGTCCAGGAAATCCACTAAACTGTCCAGAATTAAGAGGATTTGCCCGTCGCTGAGGGATTATTCTGGAGCCCAAGAACCAGCCATTTTCCTTGTCCCCAGATGCCGGGATCAGGGAAATGGGCTGAGGCTGCAGGAGAGAGGGTCATTAGACATGAGAAATGGTTCCCGGGAGAGTTTTAAGGAGCTGATGCTTTGCGGATTCATTCTGAAAGCAGTGTGGATTCCCTCCTGCCTTTACGCAGTGAGTGGTGGGTTTGTGGTGCAGCCCAGGGATTCTTACCAACGAGAGGCAGCATGGTCTAATGGAAAGAGCACAGGCCTGGGAATCAGAGGTCCTGGGTTCTAATTCTGCCTCCGTCAGTTTTTTTGGTCATTCATTCATTCAATCGTATTTATTGAGCGCTTACTGTGTGCAAAGCACTGTACTAAGCGCTTGTAATAGTATGTGTTAAGTGCCCACCTCGTGCCAGGCACTGTTTTAAGCACTGGGGTAGATACAAGCTAAGCCGGTTGGACACAATCCATGTCCCACATGGGGCTCGCAGTCTTAAACCCCATTTTATAGATGAGGTCACTGAGGCACAGAGAAGTGAGGGGACTTGCCCAAGGTCACACAACAGACAGCCGGGACTAGAATCCAGTTCCTTCTGACGACTCCCGGGCCCATGGTCTATCCGCTAGACCACGCTGCCACTTTGCTGTGTGATCATTTAACTTCTCTGGGCCTCAGATACCTCATCTGTAAAACAGAGATTAAATCCTCCTCCCTCCGATTTAGTCTGTGAGCCCTATATGGAGCCTTATTATCCTGTATCTAATAATAATGGCATTTATTGAGTGCTTACTATGTGCAAAGCACTGTTGTTAAGGGCTCACTTAGAACAGCGCTTCACACATAGTAAGCACTTAACAAATACCATTAAAAAAACCCCTGTATCCTTAGGTTCTCATATACTTGCCAGTCTTCAGCGCTTAGAACAGTGGTTTGCACATAGTAAGCGCTTAATAAATGCCATCATTATTATTATTCAAGTACATAGTTGAGGCCCAGAGAAATGAAGTGACTTGCCCAAGGTCACACAGCAAACAAGTGGCAGAGCCGGGATTAGAACCCAGATCCTTTTGACTCCCAAACCTGTCCTCTACCCACTAGACAGTGCTGCTTTCCTAACGGATGAGCTCCCCGGGACCATGAAAGTAGAGTGAGAAGAGTCGGGGGCTTAGGAAGGAGTCTGGGCAGGGGGGTTATTTATTTATATTAATGTCTGTCTTCCCCCCTTTTAGACTATAAACTCGTTGTGAGCAGGGAGCATTGTACTGTACTCTCCCCAGCCCTTAGTACAGAGCTCTACGCACAGTAAGTGCTCAATAAATGAGTGAATGAATGAATGACCCCCACAGTAAGTGGAAAGGAGGAGACAGCGGACAAAACCGAGAGGGAGAGGCCATAGAAGCAGAGGGAGAAGCGGATTAATCCAAGGTCAGGAAAACCAAGGCCTGAACAATCAGTCGATCAATCAGTGGTGGTGGTTACTGAGCGCTTATTATGTGCAGAAGACTATACTAAGCGCTTGGGAGAGTACAATAATAATAATAATAATAATGGCATTTATTAAGCGCTTACTATGTGCAAAGCACTGTTCTAGGCACTGGGGAGGTTACAAGGTGATCAGGTTGTCCCACAGAGGGGCTCACAGTCTTAATCCTCATTTTACAGATGAGGTAACAGGCACAGAGCAGTTACGTGACTTGCCCAAAGTCACACAGCTGACAATTGGCCTAGCTGGGATTTGAACCCATGACCTCTGACTCCAAAGCCCATGCTCTTTCCACTGAGCCATGCTGCTTCTCAGCTTCCCACACCTTATTTAAAGAAACCCGCACCTGTGCTCCCTAACCGGGCCTCTCCAGGGCCCCAAGTAACCAACCAACCTAGGACCAGGCTGAATCCTCCTTTCCTTCCCACACCTCTCCACGCTTCCCTCCCATCTATGGAAAAGGTATCCCTTCATAACCCCCATGAACACTCCTCACTCCTCACTCCTCACCCACTATATATATATATATATATATATTGGTTAGGGACTCCTTTGGTCTCTCCTGAGCCAGCTTCCCAATAAGTGCATGTGTCTGTATCCCTCTTCAATGGGGAAGAGCTGGGTGACCCTTCTGGCAATTGTACACACCTGACAGTAGCCCTCCAAAATGACTTATTTTGTACCCTTTTCCTAAATGAAGACCGGACACTTGCTTCAGTCATATCATTTCCACAAACTGTGTCACCCACAAAGATTGGTCCAAACTTGAAAATGAATTGACATCTGAAAGCACAGCTAATCAACTGAGAAGTGCAAGGACCTAAGTTGGGCTGTTGTCTATACCTGTCCTAATATTATACTACAACAATTTTTAATTTTTTGTGTAGGTAGACCAATTGTTGCCATTGTTTATGTTTTGTGACAAACACAAAGTTGCTTTGCCAAATAGCCTTCTGACAACTGAAGTGAATAAACAGACCCTAGAGCAGAATACACAAGCGACAGTTTCCTTTATCTAAAATGACCATTTTCATGGTGTTTTCTAGCAACTTAGATGTTTTGTACGAAAAATGGAGGCACAGAACCCTTGTACCAATTAAAATTGGTTGCATTTTACTACCCTGAACCCAACTTGAATAACTGTTCATTTAATCATTTATAATCATAATCAAGAGCACACAAAAAATTTTACCTGAAAGCTCCGTAAAGTGGTCTGTACCAACAGACAAATGAGCAAGGAGTATAAAGCAAGAACCAGAGGATACCCAATCCAAAATCAACCCCTCGTGCAGGATCAACACAAAACCAGGCCAAACATCCGAAGATATTTAGAAACAGTGTGACAATCCCCAGAAAGCAAAGCTGCCTAGCAAGGAAAAGCAGCTGCGTAGACAATGGCTGGGGAAAACCTCGAGACCAGCAAGCAGAGCAATAATAATAATAATAATAATAATAATAATAATAATAGCATTTGTTAAGCGCTTACTATGTGCCAAGCACTGTTCTAAGCACTGGGGGGATACAAGGTAATCAGTTTGTCCCACATGGGGCTCACAGACTTGATCCCCATTTTACAGATGAGATAACTGAGGCATACAGAAGTGAACTGACTAGCCCAAAGTCACACAGCTGACAAGTGGCGGAGTCGGAATTAGAACCCACGACCTCTGACTCCCAAACCCGTGCTCTTTCCACTGAGCCACATTGCTTCTCCTGGCAATACAAGGGCCATTTCCCCAACATGTAGACAGCCGGCTAGGCTACCCTGATTATGACCAATACGCTCCCATTCAAGGTGGATGGATTTTTATGATGCAGTTAAAAAAAATTCCTTTTAAATTACATCTGTGACAACCCCTGTTTTTAATTTATCATTTCAATGTAGGGTGGCGATAATCCCGGTAAATTTTGCAAGCTGGCCAAGGTCCTCCCGGATGACCCTACCCCTTGCCACATAGGAAAATTAATCATCAGAATCTTCTGTTTTCCAATTTAATCGGCAGAACTCACTTCAGCAGGAACTAATTACATTCTTGATATTTTTTCTCTGTCTCCACCGTCCTGACCTCAATTTTAAAGGGGCGCTGGGATACGGCCTAGGTACCGACAAAAATCATCATCATCATCATCAATCGTATTTATTGAGCGCTTACTATGTGCAGAGCACTGTACTAAGCGCTTGGGAAGTACAAATTGGCAACATATAGAGACAGTCCCTACCCAACAGTGGGCTCACAGTCTAAAAGGGGGAGACAGAGAACAAAACCAAACCTACTAACAAAATAAAATAAATAGAATAGATATGTACAAATAAAATAAATAAATAGAGTAATAAATATGTACAAACATATATACATATATACAGGTGCTGTGGGGAAGGGAAGGAGGTAAGACGGGGGGATGGAGAGGGGGACGAGGGGGAGAGGAAAAAAGGGGCTCAGTCTGGGAAGGCCTTCTGGAGGAGGTGAGCTCTCAGCAGGGCCTTGAAGGGAGGAAGAGAGCTAGCTTGGCGGATGGGCAGGGGGAGGGCATTCCAGGCCCGGGGGATGACGTGGGCCGGGGGTCGATGTCGGGACTGGCGAGAGCGAGGTACGGTGAGGAGAGCGAGGTACGGTATACATGTTTGTATGTATTTATTACTCTATTTATTTATTTCATTTGCACATATTTATTCTATTTATTTTATTTTGTTAATATGTTTTGTTCTCTGTCTCCCCCTTCTAGACTGTGAGCCCACTGTTGGGTAGGGACCGTATCTATATGTTGCCAACTTGTACTTCCCAAGTGCTTAGTACAGTGCTCTGCACACAGTAAGCGCTCAATAAATACGATTGAATGAATGAATGAATGAATGAATGAACTAGCTTATCACAGATCAAGGGTGGAGCCAGGCAGAGGACCCAGGAGTCCCAGACCCAGTCCGTTGCAATATCCCGGGCCCCCGAGATGCTCCTTTTGTCCGGTGGCTCTTGTTTAAGTGACCCAACAAGGACCTTATGGGAGGAGGAGCAATTCGTTCATTCAATCGTATTTATTGAGCGCTTACTGTGTGCAGAGCACTGTACTAAGCGCTTGGGAAGCACAAGGCAACATATAGAGACGGTCCCTACCCAACAGTGGGCTCACAAAAATGTGATCTAATGGATAGCGCATGGGCCAGGGACTGAGAAGGCCCGGGTTCAAATTCCGGCTCGGCAGCTCGTAGGCTGTGTGACCTTGAACAAGTTTCCTCATCTGTAAAATGGGGCTTAAATACCCGTTCTCCCTCCTACTTACTCCATGAGCCCCATGTGAGACAGAGACTCTGTCTGACCCTTTAACTTGTATCTACCCCAGCACTTGAAACAGTGCTAGACATACAGTAAACATTAATAATAATAACAATAATAAATCATCATCAATCGTATTTATTGAGCGCTTACTATGTGCAGAGTATGCTATGATTATATTTTTAATTGTATTTATTGATATTATTATTATTATTATTTCAAAGGAGGTCTGCTCCCTCCCCTGGAGGTCAGGCCAGTTCACCCTGCACAGGTTTGGGAGTCAGAGGTCGTGGGTTCTAATCCCGGCTCCGTCACTTATCAACTGGGTGACTTTGGGCAAGTCACTTAACTTCTTTGTGCCTCAGTTCCCACATCTGTAGAATGGGGATTAAGATTGTGAGCCCCACGAGGGACAACCTGATTACCGTGTATCTCCCCCAGCACTTAGAACAGTGCTTGGAACATAGTAAGCGCTTAACAAATACCGTCATTATTCTTCTTATTATTTTAATTTTATTATTATTTCAGAGGAGGTCTGCTCCCTCCCCAGGAGGTCAGGCCAGTTCACCCCAGGATCCGGCCACCTCCCCAACTCCCCACCCCCAAACCAGCCCCATTTCTCTTTCTCGTTATTAAAGGGGGGCGTGGAGGAGGGTTGGGAGTTGAGAAGAGTTGAGAGATGGGAGTGGTGCAAAGAGGCCGCAGCAGGAGGAGGAGAGAGCAGGCAAGGGGGAAGGGGTGATAGCAGACAAAGAGGGAAGGAAACAGCAAGCTGAAGAGGTGACAACAAGCAGGGGGGAAGAGGTGACAGCAAGCAGGGGATGGGGAGACAGCAAGTGGGGGGTGAGGAGTCAAGAGGAAGAGGAGATAGCAAAGCAGGGGGAAGAGGTGACAGCAAGCAGGGGAAAGAGGAGATAGTCAGGGGGAAGAGGTGATAGCAAGCAGGGGGATGAGGAGATGGGGGAAGAGGTGACAGCAAGTGGGGGAAAGGTGACAACAAGCGGGGGAAGAGGTGACAAGCTGGGGAAAGAGGTGACAGTAAGCGGGGGAAGAGATAGCAGTCAAGAGGAAGAGGAGATAGCAAAGCAGGGGGAAGAGATGATAGCAAGCAGGGGGAAGAGGAGATAGCAAGTGGGGGAAAAAGGTGACAACAAAAAGGAGAAGAGGTAACAACAAGCAGGGGAAAGAGGTGACAACAAGCGGGGGAAAGAAACGACAAGTGGGGGAAGAGATGACAACAAACAGGGGAAAGAGGTGACAGCAAGCAGGGGAAAGAGGTGACAGCAAGTGGGGGATGAGGAGATAGTCAAGAGGAAGAGAAGATAGCAAAGCAGGGGGAAGAGGAAGCAGGGGGAAGAGCAGGGGGCAGGGGGAAGAGGAACAGCAAGCGGAGGGAAAGAGGTAACAACAAGCGGGGCAAAGAAGTGACAACAAGTGGGGGGAAGAGGTGACAGCAAGCGGGGGATGAGGAGGCAGCAAGCAAGGGGGACAGGAGATAGCAATCAGGAGGAAGAGGAGATAGCAAAGCAGGGGGAAAAAGATAGCAAGCAGGGGAAAAAGGAGAAGCGGTAAAGGGGAAGAGGAGGCAGCAGGGAGAGGATTTTCTCACACTTTGCTGTCAGCTCTGGCTCTTTCATTCATTCAATCGTATTTATTGAGCGCTTACTGTGTGCAGAGAACTGTACTAAGCGCTTGGGAAGTACAAGTCGGCAACATCTAGAGACGGTCCCTACCCAACAACGGGTTCACAGTCTAGAAGGGGGAGACAGACAACAAAACAGGTACACTGCCTGTCTACCCCTTCCCACAAATATACCATGCTTCAGCGCTTAGAACAGTGCTCTGCACATAGTAAGCGCTTAACAAATAGCATCATTATTATTATTAAGCATACACACACACACACACCGATGCACCATCACCCCCTCCCCAAAAACACACACGCAAGAGTGCATCATCACCCCCTCCCCACAAACGCACCCAAGGGAGGAAGATGAGGGGGAAGATGACAGGGCCACGACGTGACTCCCGGGGGTCGGCGCCCCTCCACCCCCAAACGGCGGCCACCAAACTTGGAGGCGGCCTGCATCTGCAGGCGGCTCGGTCCCCCCTCGCCATCACGGTCAGCGTTGCCATGGCAACGGGCAGGCCTTCTCCTCCCAACACAAAGCCCCCCGGTACTCACCCGGAGGGGCTCAGTCGGGGTGTCCTTGGGCAGGTCCGGCTTCCCGGCGGCTGCGGGCCCCCCGGCCGCCCCCCGAGGCTTGCCATCCTGCCACAAGTAATAGAAAGTGCCCAGGATCCAGGCCACCGTGAGCAGGGCGATGGCGTTGGCGCGGACCCTCCGCATCCTCGGAGCCCCCCGAGGCCCGGATCGGAGATGGAGAGAGGGATGTGGGGGTGGGGAGGGGGTGGGAAGGGAGCGGGATGGGGAGGGGGTGGCGGGGAAGCCTGGCCCTCCCCTCTCTCTCTCTCTCTCCCCGCCAGGACCGGCTCCTCCAGGCCCAGCTGTTTATTTTAGCTCTCGAATCTGCAGAGAAAGAGGGGCGAGGGTGGGAAGGGGGAGGGGGAGACACACAGACACAGAGAGAGAGAGAGAGAAAAGAAAAAGGGCCTCTCGGTCCTAAAGACTTCACCCACAGTCCCAGCCTGCTCCACCAATCTGCCAACCCCGTTACAGATCCCTGGAGGATTTGCTAAACCTCAATCAAGTGCTCCGCACACAATCACAGCTCAGTAAATACGACTGAATGCAGGAAAGAATCAACTACAGGCCCGGCACTGTGCTGAGCACCGGGGCAGGGACGAGGTCATCGGGTCGGACGCAGTGCCTGACCCGCCCAGGGCAGGAGGCCCAAGTGGGAGGGAGAATGGCCATCTGAGCACCAGATGGGGAAACTGAGGCCCAGGGAAGTGAAACGACTGGACCCAGGTCGTACGGCAGGCAGGAGACGGGCCCGGATTAGAAGCCAGGGTTCACGGTCCAAGTGGGAGGGAGAATGGGTATCTGAGCTCCAGTTTGTAGAGGAGGAAACTGAGGCACAGGGAAGCGAAATGACTTGGCCGAGGTCGGACAGTAGGCAAGAGCGGGGCTCGGATTAGAAACCAGGTCTGTGCTTTTTTTTTTAAGGGCATGTGTTGAGAAGCACCGTGGCTAAGTGGAAAGAACCCGGGCTTGGGAGGCAGAGGTCATGGGTTCTAATCCCGACTCTGCCACTTGTCAGCTGTGTGACTTTGGGCGAGGCACTTCACTTCTCTGGGCCTCAGTTCCCTCATCTGTAAAATGGGGATTAAGACTGTGAGCCCCACGTGGGACAACTTAATCACCTTGTATCCTGAACAGTGCTTTGCACATAGTAAGCGCTTAACAAATGCTATCATTATTATTAATCAATCAATCAATCGTATTAATTGAGTGCTTACTGTGTGCAGAGCACTGTACTAAGCGCTAGGGAAGTACAAGTTGGCAACATATAGATACAGTCCCTACCCAACAGTGGGCTCATAGTCTAAAAGGGGGAGACAGAGAACAAAACCAAACATACTAACAAAATAAATAGAATAGATATGTACAAGTAAAATAAATAAATAAATTATCTGTGCCTCAGTTCCGTCATCTGAAAAATGGGGATTAAAACTGTGAACCCCAGGTGGGACAACCTGATCACCTTGCATCCCCCCAGGGCTTAGAACATAGATCTAAGTTCTCAGTTCTGGGTCCCCTTCTATTCTCCATCTACGCCTATCCCCTTGGAGAACTCATTCACTCCCAAGGTTTCAACAACCACCTCTGTGCAGACAATCCCCAATTCCACCTCTCCTCTGTCTCCCCCTGCTAGACTGTGAGTCCGTTGTTGGGTAGGGACCGTCTTTATATGTTGCCAACTTGTACTTCCCAAGCGCTTAGTACAGTGCTCTGCACACAGTAAGCGCTCAATAAATACGATTGAATGAATGAATGAATCCCCATTTTACAGATGAGGAAACCGTGTCACAGAGAGGTGAAGTGACTTTCCCCAAGGCAAGTGGCAGAGCCGGAATTAGAATCTGGGGCTCCTGACTTCTGGGCTTGTCAGTCAGACAGACAGTCAATCGTATTTATTGAGAACTTACTGTGTGCACAGCACTGTACTAAGCACCGGGCAGAATGCAGTACAGCAATAAACAGACACATTCCCTGTCCACAAGGCCCTGTTCTCTCTTAGTACAGTGCTTGACGCATAGTAAGTGCTCAATAAACACCATTAATTGATTGATTCATTTTTCCATTCTCCTGTTGTTACCAATTATGTCTGTATTTTTTTTCTCTTGTTCCCACTGAATGTAGACAACTTACGTCTCTCTGATTCCCTCATTCCTCAAAGGCCAGGACTATGTGGTTTACTTCCATTGTGCTCTCCCCAATGCCTAGCACGTGCTCTGCACAGAGTAGGTGTTCAACAACATGCTCTGCACACAAGACTTGACACATAATAAAGCTCTCTGCACTCAACAGGAGCTCAGCAGATACTACTTTGTGAGCCCCTAGAGGGTCAGCATCAGTGTCTAATTCCCACCTCTGCACTCTTTCCCAGTGCTCAGCACAGAGCTCCGCACACAGTGAGTGCTTAATAAATATTATTACTACTAACAGGTGGATTGGTAGATGGGTGGATTTTTGGGTAGAGGGGCAGGATGGGTGGATGGATGGATTCATTCAATCTAGACCTCAGTGTACCTGGGATTCAAAGTATCTGGGCAAAGGAAATTTCCATTCCCATCCCAGCCCCCGCCCAAAATGCAGGGAAGAAGCTGAAAGGAAGGGAGAGTGGATTCGCATTGCCTAGAAATTTACCATTTCACATCAATGGGGCTTTTTTCTTTTTTCGAGCCGTGTTTATACTCATACATTCTGGTTCACTCCAAAGCTGCCGTCTGCGACTGCAAAAGGCTCATCGATCCAGCTCGCGTGTGAAAAACTCTTCCATTTTGCTGAAGCAAAGGGAGAAATGCTTTTTTAAAAACCATCTTGTTCGACCAATCCATCAGTGGCCCTAGTGAACCTTTCCCCGCTGGGGAATTAGAGTAGCCTAGGGGGAACAGGCTTGGGAGTCAAAGAACCTGGGTTCTAATCCCAGCTCTGCCTCTTATCTGCTGTGTGACCTTACAGAAATCACTGCACTTCTCTGGGCCTCCATTTCCTCATCGGTAAAGTGGGGATTCGATGCCTATTCTCCATCCTACTTAGATTGTGAGAGATTGGAGAGAAAGATGGGCCATTTCTCAATCGATTGTATTTCTCTATGGTGTTTGTTAAGTGCTTATTATTTGAGTGATGGAAGTAGATTCATTCATTCATTCATTCAATCGTATTTATTGAGCGCTTACTGTGTGCAGAGCACTGTACTAAGCGCTTGGGAAGTACAAGTTGGCAGCAGATAGAGACGGTCCCTACCCAACAGCAGGCTCACAGTCTAGATGGGGGAGACAGACAACAGAACAAAACATATTAACAGAATAAAATAAATAGAATAGCAAATATGTACAAGTAAAATAAATAGAGTAATAAATCTGTACAAACATATATACAGGTGCTGTGGGGAGGGGAAGGAGGTAAGGTCGGGGGGATGGGGAGGGGGAGGAGGGGGAGAGGAAGGAGGGGGTCTCAGTTTGGGAAGGCCTCCTGGAGGAGGTGAGCTCTCGATAGGGCTTTGAAGGGAGGAAGAGAGCTAGCTTGGCGGATGTGGGGAGGGGGGGCATTCCAGGCCAGGGGGTGTATGGCGGTTGTGTAGCAGGCCAAAAGCGAGTAAAATTGAGGAGCTGGATGTTCCCCAATACTGCAGGTGCCAGATCCAATTTTTCTTCATAAAACTGAGTAACTAAGCAGAAGCCATCATGAGGCAAAAATGAAAGGGTTCTGCTGAAGCGATAGCCAGCCGAGACTAGATGGCTCCATCTTCACGCCTCCTAAAGATGATTTCTTACTTTGTCATTGGCAGGCATTGACTGAAAACGTTTGTCTGTGGGGTGTGATGAACCCAATCCAATAACCTGTTTTTAACGCCCAACTCCTCCTCTAAACTCCTTGTGGGCAGGGGTCCCATCTACCAACTCTGTTGTAGTGTACCCTCCCGAACGTTTTGTGCGGGGCTCTCCACAAAGCAAGCGAGCGCTCAGTACATAGCAGAGATCAAAAGATAAACATCGATAGATAAGCAATATGGCTTAGGGATAGGGCACGGGCCTGGGAGTCAGGAGGTTTGCCTCCATTTGTCTACCGCATGGGCATAGGGCACGGGCCTGGGAGTCACAAGGTTTGTTGCCATTTGTCTGCCGCATGGGGATAGGGCACGGGCCTGGGAGTCACAAGGTTTGCTGCTATTTGTCTGCCTTGAACGAGTTGTCTACATGCGCTGCCTAGAATTCCTCAGCACCAACTCTCTCCTCAACCCCCTCCAGTCTGGCTTCCGTCCCCTAGATTCCACAGAAACTACCCTCTCAAAGGTCACCAATGACCTCCTGCTTGCCAAATCCAACGGCTCATACTCCATCCTATTCCTCCTCGACCTCTCAGCTGCCTTCGACACTCTGGACCACCCCCTTCTCCTCAACACGCTATCCAACCTTGGCTTCACAGACTCCGTCCTCTCCTGGTTCTCCTCTTATCCCTCCGGTCATTCATTCTCAGTCTCTTTTGCATGCTCCTCCTCCCCCTCCCATCCCCTTACTGTGGGGGTTCCCCAAGGTTCAGTGCTTGGTCCCCTTCTGTTCTCGATCTACACGCACTCCCCTGGTGACCTCATTTGCTCCCACGGCTTCAACTATCATCTCTACGTTGATGACACCCAGATCAACATCTCTGCCCCTGCTCTCTCCCCCTCTCTCCAGGCTCGCATCTCCTCCTGCATTCAGGATATCTCCATCTGGATGTCTGCCCGCCATCTAAAACTCAACATGTCCAAGACTGAACTCCTTGTCTTTCCTCCCAAACCCTGCCCTCTCCCTGACTTTCCCATCTCTGTTGACGGCACTACCATCCTTCCCGTCTCACAAGCCCGCAAACTTGGTATCATCCTCGACTCCGCTCTCTCATTCACCCCTCAAATCCAAGCCGTCACCAAAACCTGCCAGTCTCAGCTCCGCAACATTGCCAAAATCCCCCCTTTCCTCTCCATCCGTACCGCTACCCTGCTCGTTCAAGCTCCATCCTATCCCGTTTGGACTACTGCATCAGCCTTCTCTCTGATCTCCCATCCTCATGTCCCTCCCCACTTCAATCCATACTTCATGCCGCTGCCCGGATTGCCTTTGTCCAGAAACGCTCTGGGCATGTTACTCCTCTCCCCAAAAATCTCCAGTGGCTACCGATCAATCTGCGCATCAGGCAGAAACTCCTGACCCTGGGCTTCAAGGCTGTCCATCACCTCGGCCCCTCCTACGTTACTTCCCTTCTCTCCTTCTCCAGCCCAGCCCGCACCCTCCGCTCCTCTGCCGCTAATCTCCTCACCATACCTCGTTCTCGCCTGGCCCATCATCGACCCCCGGCCCACGTCCTCCCCCGGGCCTGGAATGCCCTCCCTCTGCCCATCCGCCAAGCTAACTCTCTTCCTCCCTTCAAGGCCCTACTGAGAGCTCACCTCCTCCAGGAGGCCTTCCCAGACTGAGCCCCATCCTTCCTCTCCCCCTCGTCCCCATCTCCATCCCCACATCTTACCTACTTCCCTTCCCCACAGCACCTGTATATATGTATATATGTTTGTACATATTTATTACTCTATTTATTTATTTATTTATTTTACTTGTACATATCTATTCTATTTATTTTATTTTGTTAGTCTGTTTGGTTTTGTTCTCTGTCTCCCACTTTTAGACTGTGAGCCCACTGTTGGGTAGGGACTGTCTCTATATGTTGCCAACTTGTACTTCCCAAGCGCTTAGTACAGTGCTCTGCACACAGTAAGCGCTCAATAAATATGATTGATTGATTGATTGATTGATAGGGAACGGGCCTGGGAGTCAGAAGGTTTGCTGCCATTTCTCTGCCGCATGGGGACAGGGCACGGGCCTGGGAGTCACAAGGTTTGCTGCCATTTGTCTGCTGCATGGGGATAGGGCACGGGCCTGGGAGTCAGAAGGTTTGCTGCCATGTGTCTGCCGCATGGGGATAGGGCACGGGCCTGGGAGTCAGGAGGTTTGCTACCATTTGTCTGCCACAGGGGGATAGGGCACGGGCCTGGGAGTCACAAGGTTTGCTGCCATTTGTCTGCGGCATGAGGTTAGGTCACGGGCCTGGGAGTCACGAGATTTGCTGCCATTTGTCTGCTGCATGGGGACAGGGCACGGGCCTGGGAGTCACAAGGTTTGCTGCCATTTGTCTGCGGCATGGGGTTAGGGCACAGGCCTGAGAGTCACAAGGTTTGCTGCCATTTGTCTGCCGCATGAGGATAAGGCAAGGGCCTGGGAGTCACAAGGCTTGCGGCCATTTGTCTGCCGCATGGGAATAGGGCACGGGCCTGGGAGTCAGAAGGTTTGCTGCCATTTGTCTGCCGCACGGGGAAAGGGCACGGGCCTGGGTGTCAGAAGGTTTGCTGCCATTTGTCTGCCGCACGGGGATAGGGCACGGGCCTGGGAGTCACAAGGTTTGCTGCCATTTGTCTGCTGCATGGGCATAGGGCACGGGCCTGGGAGTCACAAGGTTTGCTGCCATTTGTCTGCCGCATGAGGATAAGGCAAGGGCCTGGGAGTCACAAGGCTTGCTGCCATTTGTCTGCCGCATGGGAATAGGGCACGGGCCTGGGAGTCAGAAGGTTTGCTGCCATTTGTCTGCCGCATGGGGAAAGGGCACGGGCCTGGGAGTCAGAAGGCTTGCAGCCATTTGTCTGCTGCATGGGGTAGGGCACGGGCCTGGGAGTCACAAGGCTTGCTGCCATATGTCTGCTGCATGGGGCTAGGGCACGGGCCTGGGAGTGACGAGGTTTGCTGCCATTTGTCTGCTGCATGCCGATAGGGCACGGGCCTGGGAGTCAGAAGGTTTGCTGCCATTTGTCTGCTGCATGGGGATAGGGCACGGGCCTGGGAGTCAGAAGGTTTGCTGCCATTTTTCTGCCGCACGGGGAAAGGGCACAGGCCTGGGAGTCAGAAGGTTTGCTGCCATTTGTCTGCCGCACGGGGATAGGGCACGGGCCTGGGAGTCAGAGGGTTTGCTGCCTTTTGTCTGCTGCATGGGGATAGGGCACGGGCCTGGAAGTCACAAGCCTTGCTGCCGTTTGTCTGCTGCATGGGGATAGGGCACGGCCCTGGGAATCACGAAGTTTGCTGCCATTTGTCTGCTGCATGGGGATAGGGCACAGGACTTGGAGTCAGAAGGCTTGCTGCCATTTGCCTGCTGCATGGGGATAGGGCACGGGCCTGGGAGTCAGGAGGTTTGCTGCCAGTTGTCTGCTGCATGGGGAGAGGGCACAGGCCTGGGAGTCAGAAGGTTTGCTGCCATTTGTCTGCCGCACGGGGAAAGGGCACGGGCCTGGGAGTCAGAAGGTCTGCTGCCATTTGTCTGCCGCATGGGGATAGGGCACAGGCCTGGGAGTAAGTAGGATTGCTTCCATTTGTCTGCCGCATGGGGATAGGGCACGGGCCTGGGAGTCACAAGGCTTGCTGCCATTTGTCTGCCGCATGGGGATAGGGCAAGGGCATGGGAGTAAGAAGGTTTGCTGCCATTTGTCTGCTGCATGGGGATAGGGCACAGGCCTGGGAGTAAGTAGGATTGCTTCCATTTGTCTGCCACATGGGGATAGGGCACGAGCCTGGGAGTCACAAGGATTGCTGCCATTTGTCTGCTGCATAGGGATAGGGCACGGGCCTGGGAGTCACAAGGTTTGCTGCCATTTGTCTGCTGCATGGGGATAGGGCACGGGCCTGGGAGTCAGAAGGTTTTCTGCCATTTGTCTGCTGCGTGGGGATAGGGCACGGGCCTGGGAGTCACAAAGTTTGCTGCCGTTTGTCTGCTGCATGGGGAGAGGGCACGGGGCTGGGAGTCAGAAGGCTTGCTGCCGTTTGCCTGCTGCATGGGGTAGGTCACGGGCCTGGGAGTCAGAAGGCTTGCTTCCATTTGTCTGCTGCATGGTGATAGGGCACGGGCCTGGGAGTCAGAAGGTTTGCTACCAGTTGTCTGCCGCCTGGGGATAGGGCACGGGCCTGGGAGTCAGACGGTTTGCTGCCATTTATCTGCTGAATGGGGATAAGGCACAGGCCTGGGAGTCAGAAGGTTTGCTGCCATTTGTCTGCCGCATGGGGATAGGGTACGGGCCTAGGAGTCAGAAGGTTTGCTGCCATTTGTCTGCCGCATGGGGATAGGGCACGGGCCTGGGAGTCAGAAGGGTTGCTGCCATTTGTCTGCTGCATGCTTTTAGGGCACAGGCCTGGGAGTCAGAAGGCTTGCTGCCAGTTGTCTGCCACATGTGGCAGGGCACGGGCCTCGGAGTCAGAAGGTTTGCTGCCATTTGTCTGCTGCATGGGGTTAGGGTATGGGCCTGGGAGTCAGAAGGTTTGAAACCGTTTGTCTGCCGCATGGGGATAAGGCACGGGCCTGGGAGTCACGAGGTTTGCTGCCATTTGTCTGCCGCATGGGGACAGGGCACGGGACTGGGAGTCAGAGGGTTTGCTGCCATTTGTCTGCTGCATGCGGATAGGGCATGGGCCTGGGAGTCAGAAGGTTTGCTGCCATTTGTCTGCTGCATGGGGATAGGGCACGGTCCTGGGAGTCACAAGGATTGCTGCCATTTGTCTGCTGCGTGGGGATAGGGCATGGGCCTGGGAGTCAAGAGGTTTGCTCCCATTTGTCTGCTGCATGGGGTTAGGGCACGGGCCTTGGAGTCAGAAGGCTTGCTGCCATTTGCCTGCTGCATGGGGATAGGCCACGGGCCTCGGAGTCAGAAGTTTTGCTGCCATTTGTCTGCTGCATGGGGATGTGGCACGGGCCTGGGAGCCAGAAGGTTTGCTCCCATTTGTCTGCTGCATGGGGATGTGGCACGGGCCTGGGGCCAGAAGGCTTGCTCCCATTTGTCTGCAGCATGGGGATAGGGCACGGGCCTGGAAGTTAGAAGGCTTGCTGCCATTTGTCTGCCACATGGGGATAGGGCACGGGCCTGGGAGTCAGAAGGCTTGCTGCCATTTGTCTGCTGCATGGGGATAGGGCACGGGCCTGGGAGTCAGAAGGCTTGCTGCCATTTGCCTGCTGCATGGGGATAGGGCACGGGCCTGGGAGTCACAAGGTTTGCTCCCATTTGTCTGCTGCATGGGGATAGGGCACGGGCCTGGGAGTCAGAAGGCTTGCTGCCACAGCTTCAACTATCATCTCTACGCTGATGACACCCAGATCTACATCTCTGCCCCTGCTCTCTCCCCCTCTCAACAGGCATCTCCTCCTGCCTTCAGGACATCTCCATCTGGATGTCTGCCCGCCACCTAAAACTCAGCATGTCCAAGACTGAACTCCTCGTCTTCCCTCCCAAACCCTGCCCTCTCCCTGACTTTCCCATCTCTGTTGACGGCACTACCATCCTTCCCGTCTCACAAGCCCGCAACCTTGGTGTCATCCTCGACTCCGCTCTCTCGTTCACCCCTCACATCCAAGCTGTCCCCAAAACCTGCCGGTTTCAGCTCTGCAACATTGCCAAGATCCGCCCTTTCCTCTCCATCCATACCGCTACCCTGCTCATTCAAGCTCTCATCCTATCCCGTCTGGACTACTGCATCAGCCTTCTCTCTGATCTCCCATCCTCGTGTCTACCCCACTTCAATCCATACTTCATGCTGCTGCCCGGATTATCTTTGTCCAGAAATGCTTTTGGCATATTACTCCCCTCCTCAAAAATCTCCAGCCTGCTGCATGGGGATAGGGCACGGGCCTGGGAGTCAGAAGGTTTACTGCCATTGGTCTGCCGCATGGGGATAGGGCACGGGCCTGGGAGTCAGGAGATTTGCTGCCATTTGTCTGCTGCATGGGGATAGGGCACGGGCCTGGGAGTCAGAAGGCTTGCTGCCATTTGCCTGCTGCATGGGGATAGGGCACGGGCCTGGGAGTCAGAAGGCTTGCTGCCATTTGCCTGCTGCATGGGGATAGGGCACGGGCCTGGGAGTCCGAAGGTTTCCTGCCATTTGTCTGCTGCATGTGGTTAGGGCACGGGCCAGGGAGTCACAAGCCTTGATGCCATTTGTCGGCCGCATGGGGATAGGACACGGGCCTGGGAATCACGAGGTTTGCCGCCTTTTGTCTGCTACATGTGGATAGGGCACGGGTCTGGGAGTCAGAAGGTTTGCTGCCATTTGTCTGCCACATGGGGATAGGGCACGGTCCTGGGAGTCAGAAGATTTGCTGCCATTTGTCTGCTGCATGGGGATAGGGCATGGGCCAGGGAGACAGAAGGTTTACTGCCTTTTGTCTGCCGCATGGGGATAGGGCACGGGCCTGGAAGTCAGGAGGTTTGCTGCCATTTGTCTGCTGCATGGGGTTAGGGCACGGGCCTTGGAGTCACAAGGTTTGCTGCCATTTGTCTGCCGCATGGGGTTAGGGCACGGGCCAGGGAATTACGAGGTTTGCTGCCATTTGTCTGATGCATGGGGTTAGGGCACGGGCCTGGGCGTCACAAGGCTTGCTGCCATTTGTCTGCCACATGGGGATAAGGCACGGGCCTGGGAGTCAGAAGGCTTGCTGCCATTTGTCTGCTGCATGGGGATAGGGCACGGGCTTGGGAGTCAGAAGGTTTGCTGCCATTTGTCTGCCGCATGGGGATAGGGCACGGGCCTGGGAGACAGAAGGTTTGCTACCATTTGTCTGCCGCATGGGGATAGGACACGGGCCTGGGAATCACGAGGTTTGCTGCCATTTGTCTGCTGCATGGGGTAGGGCACGGGCCTGGGAGTCTGAAGGTTTGCTGCCATTGGTCTGCCGCATGGGGATAGGGCACGGGCCTGGGAGTCAGGAGGTTTGCTGCCATTTATCTGCTGCATGGGGATAGGGCACGTGCCTGGGAGTCACGAGGTTTGCTGCCATTTGTCTGCTACATGGGGATAAGGCATGGGCCTGGGAGTCAGAAGGTTTGCTGCCATTTGTCTGCTGCATGGGGACAGGGCACGGGCCTGGGAGTGACAAGGCTTGCTGCCATTTGTCTGCCGCATGGGGACAGGGCACGGGACTGGGAGTCAGAAGGTTTCCTGCCATTTGTCTGCTGCATGGGGATAGGGCACGGGCCTGGGAGTCAGAAGGCTTGCTGCCATTTGTCTGCCGCATGGGGATAGGGCACGGGCCTGGGAATCACGAGGTTTGCCGCTGTTTGTCTGCTGCATGTGGATAGGGCACGTGCTTGGGAGTCAGAAGGTTTGCTGCCATTTGCCTGCTGCATGGGGATAGGGCACGGGTCTGGGAGTCAGAAGGTTTGCTGCCATTTGTCTGCCACATGGGGATAGGGCATGGGCCTGGGAGTCACAAGGCTTGCTGCCATTTGTCTGCTGCATGGGGTAGGGCACGGGCCTGGGAGTCAGATGGTTTGCTGCCGTTTATCTGCTGCATGGGGATAGGGCACGGGCCTGGGAGTCAGAAGGGTTGCTGCCATTTGCCTGCTGCATGGGGATAGGGCAGGGGCCTGGGAGTTAGGAGGTTTGCTGCCATTTGTCTGCTTCATGGGGATAGGGCACAGGCCTGGGAGACAGAAGGCTTGCTGCCATTTGTCTGCCGCATGGGGATAGGGCACGGGCCAGGGAGTCAGAAGGTTTGCTGCCATTTGTCTTCTGCATGGGTTTTGGGCACAGGCCTGGGAGTCACAAGGCTTGCTGCCATTTGTCTGCTGCATGGGGTAGGGCACTGGCCTGGGAGTGAGAAGGTTTGCTGCCATTTGTCTGCTGCAATGGGTTAGGGCACAGGCCTGGGACTCACAAGCCTTGCTGCCGTTTGTCTGCTGCATGGCGATGGGGCACGGGCCTGGGACTCACAAGCCTTGCTGCCGTTTGTCTGCTGCATGGGGATAGGGCACGGCCCTGGGAATTACGACGTTTGCTGCCATATTTCTGCTGCATGGGTATAGGGCACGGTCCTGGGAGTCAGAAGGCTTGCTGCCATTTGCCTGCTGCATGGGGATAGGGCACGGGCCTGGGAGTCAGACGGTTTGCTGCCATTTGTCTGCTGCATGGGGATAGGGCACGGGCCTGGGATTCAGAAGGCTTGCTGCCATTTGCCTGCTGCATGGGGATAGGGCACGGGCCTGGCAGTCAGAACGTTTGCTGCCATTTGTCTGCCTCATGGGCATAATGCACGGGCCTGGGAGTCAGAAGTCTTGCTGCCATTTGCCTGCTGCATGGGGATAGGGCATGGCCCTGGGAGTCAGGAGGTTTGCTGCCATTGTCTGCTGCATGCAGATAGGGCACGGGTCTGGGAGTCAGAAGGCTTGCTGCCATTTGTCTGCTGCATGGGAAAAGGGCACGGGCCAGGGAGTCAGAAGGTTCGCTGCCATTTGTCTGCCGCATGCGGATAGGGCACGGGCCTCGGAGTGAGAAGGTTTGCTGCCATTTGTCTGCTGCATGGGGTAGGGCACGGGCCTGGGAGTCACAAGCCTTGCTGCCATTTGTCTGCTGCATGGGGATAGGGCACGGGCCTGGGAATCACGAGGTTTACCGCCGTTTGTCTGCTTCATGTGGATAGGGCACGGACCTGGGAGTCAGAAGATTTGCAGCCATTTGTCTGCCGCATGGGGATAGGGCACGGGCCTGGGAGTCAGAAGGTTTGCTGCCATTTGTCTGCTGCATGGGGCTAGGGCACGGGCCTCGGAGTCACAAGCCTTGCTGCCATTTGTCTGCTGCAGGGGGTAGGGCATGGGCCTGGGAGTCAGAAGGTCTCCTGCCATTTGTCTGCTGCATGTGGTTAGGGCACGGGCCTGGGAGTCACAAGCCTTGCTGCCATTTGTCTGCCCCATGGGGATAGGGCACGGGCGTGGGAATCACGAGGTTTGCCGCTGTTTGTCTGCTGCATGTGGATAGGGCACGGGCCTGGGAGTCAGAAGGCTTGCTGCTATTTGTCTGCTGCATGGAGTAGGGCAAGGGCCTGGGAGTCAGACGGTTTGCTGCCATTTGTCTGCTGCATGGGGATAGGACACGGGCCTGGGAGTCAGAAGGCTTGCTCCCATTTGCCTGCTGCATGGGGACAGGGCACGGGCCTGGGAGTTAGAAGGTTTGCTGCCATTTGTCTGCTGCATGGGGACAGGGCACGGGCCTGGGAGTCAGAAGGTTTGCTGCCATTTGTCTGCTGCATGGGGATAGGGCACGGGCCTGGGAGTCACAAGGCTTGCTGCCATTTGTCTGCTGCATAGGGATAGGGCATGGGCCTGGGAGTCACAAGGCTTGCTGCCATTTGTCTGCTGCATGGGGATAGGGCACGGGCCTGGGAGTCACAAGGCTTGCTGCCATTTGTCTGCTGCATGGGGATAGGGCACGGGCCTGGGAGTCAGAAGGTTTGCTGCCATTTGTCTGCTGCATGGGGTTAGGGCACGGGCCTGGGAGTCACAAGGCTTGCTGCCATTTGCCTGCTGCATGGGGATAGGGCACGGGCCTGGGAGTTAGATGGTTTGCTGCCATTTGTCTGCTGCATGTGGTTAGAGCACGGGCCTGGGAGTCACAAGGCTTGATGCCATTTGTCGACCGCATGGGGATAGGACACGGGCCTGGGAATCACGAGGTTTGCCGCCTTTTGTCTGCTACATGTGGATAGGGCACGGGCCTGGGAGTCAGAAGGTTTGCTGCCATTTGTCTGCCGCATGGGGATGGGGCACGGTCCTGGGAGTCAGAAGATTTGCTGCCATTTGTCTGCTGCATAGGGATAGGGCACAGGCCTGGGAGTCACAAGGCTTGCTGCTATTTGTCTGCTGCATGGGGATAGGGCACAGGCCTGGGAATCCCTAAGTTTGCTGCCATTTGTCTGCCGCATGGGGATAAGGCATGGGCCTGGGAGTCAGAAGGTTTACTGCCATTTGGCTGCAGCATGGGGTAGGGCACGGGCCTGGGAGTCAGAAGGTTTGCTGCCATTTGTCTGCTGCATGGGGATAGGGCACGGGCCTGGGAATCACGAGGTTTACTGCCATTTGTCTGCTGCATGGGGTAGGGCATGGGCCTGGGAGTCAGGAGGTTTGCTGGCATTTGTCTGCTGCATGGGGATAGGGCACGGGCCTGGGAGTCAGAAGGTTTGCTGCCATTTGTCTGCCGCATGGGGATAAGGCATGGGCCAGGGAGACAGAAGGTTTGCTGCCTTCTGTCTGCCGCATGGGGACAGGGCACGGGCCTGGGAGTCAGGAGGTTTGCTGCCATTTGTCTGCTGCATGGGGATAGGGCACGGGCCTTGGAGTCACAAGGTTTGCTGCCATTTGTCTGCCGCATGGGGTTAGGGCACGGGCCTGGGAATTACGAGGTTTGCTGCCATTTGTCTGCTGCATGGGGATAGGGCACGGGCCTGGGAGTCACAAGGCTTGCTGCTATTTGTCTGCTGCATGGGGATAGGGCACGGGCCTGGGAATCCCTAAGTTTGCTGCCATTTGTCTGCTGCATGGGGATAAGGCATGTGCCTGGGAGTCAGAAGGTTTACTGCCATTTGGCTGCCGCATGGGGTAGGGCACGGGCCTGGGAGTCAGAAGGTTTGCTGCCATTTGTCTGCTGCATGGGGTAGGGCACGGGCCTGGGAGTCAGAAGGTTTGCGGCCATTTGTCTGCCGCATGGGGAAAGGCATGGGCCAGGGATCCAGAAGGTTTGCTGCCTTTTGTCTGCCGCATGGGGATAGGGCACGGGCCTGGGAGTCAGAAGGCTTGCTGCCATTCCTCTGCTGCATGGGGATAGGGCACGGGCCTGAGAGTCAGGAAGTTTGCTGCCATTTGTCTGCTGCATAGGGTTAGGGCACGGGCCTGGGAGTCAGAAGGCTTGCTGCCATTTGTCTGCTGCATGGGGATAGGGCACGGGCCTGGGAGTCACAAGGTTTGCTGCCATTTGTCTGCTGCATGGGGATAGGGCATGGGCCTGCGAGTCAGAAGGTTTGCTGCCATTTGTCTGCTGCATGGGGATAGGGCACGGGCCTGGGAGTCACAAGGATTGCTGCCATTTGTCTGCTGCGTGGGGATAGGGCACGGGCCTGGGAGTCACAAGGTTTGCTGCCATTTGTCTGCTTCATGCGGATAGGGCACGGGCCTGGGAGTCAGAAGGCTTGCTCCCATTTGCCTGCTGCATGGGGATAGGGCACAGGCCTGGGAGTCAGGAGGTTTGCTGCCATTTGTCTGCTTCATGCGGATAGGGTACGGGCCTGGGAGTCACAAGGCTTGCTGCCATTTGTCTGCTGCATGGGGTAGGGCACGGGCCTGGGAGTCAGAAGGTTTGCAGCCATTTGTCTGCTGCATGGGGATGTGGCACGGGCCTGGGAGCCAGAAGGCTTGCTCCCATTTGTCTGCAGCATGGGGATAGGGCACAGGCCTGGGAGTCAGAAGGTTTGCTGCCATTTCTCCGCCACATGGGGATAGGGCACGGGCCTGGGAGTTACAAGGTTTGCTCCCATTTGTCTGCTGCATGGGGATAGGGCACGGGCCTGGGAGTCATGAGGTTTGCTGGCATTTGTCTGCTGCATGGAGATAGGGCACGGGCCTGGGAGTCAGAAGGCTTGCTGCCACGGCTTCAACTATCATCTCTACGCTGATGACATCCAGATCTACATCTCTGCCCCTGCTGTCTCTCCCTCTCAACAGGCATCTCCTCCTGCCTTCAGGACATCTCCATCTGGATGTCTGCCGCCACCTAAAACTCAACATGTCCAAGACTGAACTCCTTATCTTCCCTCCCAAACCCTGCCCTCTCCCTGACTTTCCCATCTCTGTTGACGGCACTACCATCCTTCCCGTCTCACTAGCCCGCAACCTTGGTGTCATCCTCGACTCCTCTCTCTCGTTCACCCCTCACATCCAAGCTGTCCCCAAAACCTGCCGGTTTCAGCTCCGCAACATTGCCAAGATCCGCCCTTTCCTCTCCATCCATACTGCTACCCTGCTCATTCAAGCTCTCATCCTATCCCGTCTGGACTACTGCATCAGCCTTCTCTCTGATCTCCCATCCTCGTGTCTCTCCCACTTCAATCCATACTTCATGCTGCTGCCCGGATTATCTTTGTCCAGATACGCTTTTGGCATATTACTCCCCTCCTCAAAAATCTCCAGCCTGCTGCGTGAGGATAGGGCACGGGCCTGGGAGTCAGAAGGTTTGCTGCCATTGGTCTGCCGCATGGGGATAGGGCACGGATCTGGGAGTCAGGAGGTTTGCTGCCATTTGTCTGCTGCATGGGCATAGGGCACAGGCCTGGGAGTCAGAAGGCTTGCTGCCATTTGCCTGCTGCATGGGGATAGGGCACGGGCCTGGGAGTTAGACGGTTTGCTACAATTTGTCTGCTGTATGGGCATAGGGCACGGGCCTGGGAGTCAGAAGGTTTCCTGCTATTTCTCTGCTGCATGTGGTTAGGGCACGGGCCTGGGAGTCACAAGCCTTGATACCATTTGTCGGCCGCATGGGGATAGGACACGGGTCTGGGAATCACGAGGTTTGCCGCCTTTTGTCTGCTACATGTGGATAGGGCACGGGCCTGGGAGTCAGAAGGTTTGCTGCCGTTTGTCTGCCGCCTGGGGATAGGGCACGGGCCTGGGAGTCAGAAGATTTGCTGCCATTTGTCTGCCGCATGGGGATTGGGCACGGGCCTGGGAGTCAGAAGGTTTGCTGCCATTTGTCTGCTGCATGGGGATAGGGCACGGGCCTGGGAGTCAGAAGGTTTGCTGCCATTTGTCTGCTGCATGGGGATAGGGCACGGGCCTGGGAGTCACAAGGCTTACTGCTATTTGTCTGCTGCATGGGGTAGGGCACGGGCCTGGGAGTCAGAAGGTTTGCTGCCATTTGTCTGCCGCATGGGGATAAGGCATGGGCCTGGGAGTCAGAAGGTTTACTGCCATTTGTCTGCCGCATGGGGTAGGGCACGGGCCTGGGAATCAGAAGGTTTTCTGCCATTTGTCTGCCGCATGGGGATAGGGCATGGGCCTGGGAGTCAGAAGGTTTGTTGCCATTTGTCTGCCGTATGGGAATAGGGCACGGGCCTGGGAGTCACGAGGTTTGCTGCCATTTGTCTGCTGCATGGGGATAGGGCACGGGCCTGGGAGTCACAAGGCTTGCTGCCATTTGTCTGCTGCATGGGGATAGGCCACGGGCCTGGGAATCACGAGGTTTACTGCCGTTTGTCTGCTGCATGTGGATAGGGCACGGGCCTGGGAGTCAGAAGGTTTGATGCCATTTGCCTGCTGCATGGGGATAGGGCACGGGTCTGGGAGTCAGAAGGTTTGCTGCCATTTGTCTGCCACATAGGGCATGGGCCTGGAGTCAGAGGGTTTGCTGCCATTTGTCTGCTGCATGGGGTAGGGCACGGGCCTGGGAGTCAGACGGTTTGCTGCCATTTGTCTGCTGCAAGGGTATAGGGCAGGGGCCTGGGAGTTAGGAGGTTTGCTGCCATTTGTCTGCTTCATGCGGATAGGGCATGTGCCAGGGAGTCAGTAGGTTTGCTGCCATTTGTCTTCTGCATGGGTATAGGGCACGGGCCTGGGAGTCACAAGGCTTGCTGCCATTTGTCTGCTGCATGCGGATAGGGCACGGGCCTGGGAATCAGAAGGTTTCCTGCCATTTGTCTGCTGCATGGGGTTAGGGCACGGGCCTGGGAGTCACAAGCCTTGCTGCCGTTTGTCTGCTGCATGGGGATAGGGCACAGCCCTGGGTATCATGAGGTTTGCTGCCATTTGTCTGCTGCATGGGGATAGGGCACGGTCCTGGGAGTCAGAAGGCTTGCTGCCATTTGCCTGCTGCGTGGGGATAGGGCACGGGCCTGGCAGTCAGAACGTTTCCTGCCATTTGTCTGCCGCATGGGGATAAGGCACAGGCCTGGGAGTCAGAAGTCTTGCTGCCATTTGCCTGCTGCATGGGGATAGGGCATGGGCCTGGGAGTCAGGAGGTTTGCTGCCATTTTTCTGCCGCCTGGGGATAGGGTACGGGCTAGGGAGTCAGAAGGTTTGCTGCCATTTGTCTGCTGCATGGGGATGGGGCACAGGCCTGCGAGTCACAAGGCTTGCTGCCATTTGTCTGCTGCAGGGGGTAGGGCACGGGCCTGGGAGTCAGAAGGTTTGCTGCCATTTGTCTGCTGCATGGGGCTAGGGCACGGGCCTGGGAGTCACAAGCCTTGCTGCCATTTGTCTGCCACATGGGGATAGGGCACGGGCCTGGGAATCATGAGGTTTGCTGCCACTTGCCTGCTGCCTGGGGATAGGGCACGGGCCTGGGAGTCAGAAGGCTTGCTGCCATTTGTCTGCTGCATGGGGATGGGGCACGGGCCTGGGAGTCACAAGGTTTGCTCCCATTTGTCTGCTGCATGGGGATAGGGCACGGGCCTGGGAGTCATGAGGTTTGCTGCCATTTGTCTGCTGCATGGAGATAGGGCACGGGCCTGGGAGTCAGAAGGCTTGCTGCCACGGCTTCAACTATCATCTCTACGCTGATGACACCCAGATCTACATCTCTGCCCCTGCTCTCTCCCCCTCTCAACAGGCATCTCCTCCTGCCTTCAGGACATCTCCATCTGGATGTCTGCCCGCCACCTAAAACTCAGCATGTCCAAGACTGAACTCCTCGTCTTCCCTCCCAAATCCTGCCCTCTCCCTGACTTTCCCATCTCTGTTGACGGCACTACCATCCTTCCCGTCTCACAAGCCCGCAACCTTGGTGTCATCCTCGACTCCGCTCTCTCGTTCACCCCTCACATCCAAGCTGTCCCCAAAACCTGCCGGTTTCAGCTCTGCAACATTGCCAAGATCCGCCCTTTCCTCTCCATCCATACCGCTACCCTGCTCATTCAAGCTCTCATCCTATCCCGTCTGGACTACTGCATCAGCCTTCTCTCTGATCTCCCATCCTCGTGTCTACCCCACTTCAATCCATACTTCATGCTGCTGCCCGGATTATCTTTGTCCAGAAATGCTTTTGGCATATTACTCCCCTCCTCAAAAATCTCCAGCCTGCTGCATGGGGATAGGGCACGGGCCTGGGAGTCAGAAGGTTTACTGCCATTTGTCTGCCGCATGGGGATAGGGCACGGGCCTGGGAGTCAGGAGGTTTGCTGCCATTTGTCTGCTGCATGGGGATAGGGTATGGGCCTGGGAGTCACAGCGCTTGCTGCCATTTGTCTGCTGCATGGGGTAGGGCACGGGCCTGGGAGTCAGAAGGTTTCCTGCCATTTCTCTGCTGCATGTGGTTAGGGCACGGGCCTGGGAGTCACAAGCCTTGCTGCCATCTGTCTGCCCCATGGGGATAGGGCACGGGCGTGGGAATCACGAGGTTTGCCGCTGTTTGTCTGCTGCATGGGGATAGGGCACGGGCCTGGGATTCAGAAGGCTTGCTGCCATTTGCCTGCTGCATGGGGATAGGGCACGGGCCTGGCAGTCAGAACGTTTGCTGCCATTTGTCTGCCGCACGGGCATAATGCATGGGCCTGGGAGTCAGAAGTCTTGCTGCCATTTCCCTGCTGCATGGGGATAGGGCATGGGCCTGGGAGTCAGGAGGTTTTCTGCCATTTGTCTGCTGCATGGGGATAGGGCACGGGTCTGGGAGTCAGAAGGCTTGCTGCCATTTGTCTGCTGCATGGGGAAAGGGCACGGGCCTGGGAGTCAGAAGGTTCGCTGCCATTTGTCTGCCGCATGGGGATAGGGCACGGGCCTCGGAGTCAGAAGATTTGCTGCCATTTGTCTGCTGCATGGGGTAGGGCACGGGCCTGGGAGTCACAAGCCTTGCTGCCATTTGTCTGCCGCATGGGGATAGGGCATGGGCCTGGGAATCACGAGGTTTACCGCCGTTTGTCTGCTTCATGTGGATAGGGCACGGACCTGGGAGTCAGAAGATTTGCAGCCATTTGTCTGCCGCATGGGGATAGGGCACGGGCCTGGGAGTCAGAAGGTTTGCTGCCATTTGTCTGCTGCATGGGGCTAGGGCACGGGCCTCGGAGTCACAAGCCTTGCTGCCATTTGTCTGCTGCATGGGGTAGGGCATGGGCCTGGGGGTCAGAAGGTCTCCTGCCATTTGTCTGCTGCATGTGGTTAGGGCACGGGCCTGGGAGTCACAAGCCTTGCTGCCATTTGTCTGCCCCATGGGGATAGGGCACGGGCGTGGGAATCACGAGGTTTGCCGCTGTTTGTCTGCTGCATGTGGATAGGGCACGGGCCTGGGAGTCAGAAGGCTTGCTGCTATTTGTCTGCTGCATGGGGATAGGGCACAGGCCTGGGAGTCAGACGGTTTGCTGCCATTTGTCTGCTGCATGGGGATAGGACACGGGCCTGGGAGTCAGAAGGCTTGCTCCCATTTGCCTGCTGCATGGGGACAGGGCACGGGCCTGGGAGTCAGAAGGTTTGCTGCCATTTGTCTGCTGCATGGGGACAGGGCACGGGCCTGGGAGTCAGAAGGTTTGCTGCCATTTGTCTGCTGCATGGGGATAGGGCACGGGCCTGGGAGTCACAAGGCTTTCTGCCATTTGTCTGCTGCATGGGGATAGGGCACAGGCCTGGGAGTCAGAAGGTTTGCGGCCATTTGTCTGCTGCATGGGGTTAGGGCACGGGCCTGGGAGTCACAAGGCTTGCTGCCATTTGCCTGCTGCATGGGGATAGGGCACGGGTCTGGGAGTTAGATGGTTTGCTGCCATTTGTCTGCTGCATGGGCATAGGGCACGGGCCTGGGAGTCAGAAGGTTTCCTGCCATTTGTCTGCTGCATGTGGTTAGGGCACGGGCCTGGGAGTCACAAGGCTTGATGCCATTTGTCGACCGCATGGGGATAGGACACGGGCCTGGGAATCACGAGGTTTGCCGCCTTTTGTCTGCTACATGTGGATAGGGCACGGGCCTAGGAGTCAGAAGGTTTGCTGCCATTTGTCTGCCACATGGGGATAGGGCACGGTCCTGGGAGTCAGAAGATTTGCTGCCATTTGTCTGCTCCATGGGGATAGGGCACAGGCCTGGGAGTTACAAGGCTTGCTGCTATTTGTCTGCTGCATGGGGATAGGGCACGGGCCTGGGAATCCCTAAGTTTGCTGCCATTTGTCTGCCGCATGGGGATAAGGCATGGGCCTGGGATTCAGAAGGTTTACTGCCATTTGGCTGCCGCATGGGGATAGGGCACGGGCCTGGGAGTTAGACGGTTTGCTGCCATTTGTCTGCTGCATGGGCATAGGGCACGGGCCTGGGAGTCAGAAGGTTTCCTGCCATTTGTCTGCTGCACATGGTTAGGGCACGGGCCTGGGAGTCACAAGCCTTGATGCCATTTGTCGACCGCAAGGGGATAGGACACGGGCCTGGGAATCACGAAGTTTGCCGCCTTTTGTCTGCTACATGTGGATAGGGCACGGGCCTGGGAGTCAGAAGGTTTGCTGCCATTTGTCTGCCGCATGGGGATGGGGCACGGTCCTGGGAGTCAGAAGATTTGCTGCCATTTGTCTGCTGCATAGGGATAGGGCACAGGCCTGGGAGTCACAAGGCTTGCTGCTATTTGTCTGCTGCATGGGGATAGGGCACAGGCCTGGGAATCCCTAAGTTTGCTGCCATTTGTCTGCCGCATGGGGATAAGGCATGGGCCTGGGAGTCAGAAGGTTTACTGCCATTTGGCTGCCGCATGGGGTAGGGCACGGGCCTGGGAGTCAGAAGGTTTGCTGCCATTTGTCTGCTGCATGGGGATAGGGCACGGGCCTGGGAATCACAAGGTTTACTGCCATTTGTCTGCTGGATGGGGTAGGGCACGGGCCTGGGAGTTAGGAGGTTTGCTGGCATTTGTCTGCTGCATGGGGATAGGGCACGGGCCTGGGAGTCAGAAGGTTTGCTGCCATTTGTCTGCCGCATGGGGATAAGGCATGGGCCAGGGAGACAGAAGGTTTGCTGCCTTCTGTCTGCCGCATGGGGACAGGGCACGGGCCTGGGAGTCAGGAGGTTTGCTGCCATTTGTCTGCTGCATGGGGATAGGGCACGGGCCTTGGAGTCACAAGGTTTGCTGCCATTTGTCTGCCGCATGGGGTTAGGGCACGGGCCTGGGAATTACGAGGTTTGCTGCCATTTGTCTGCTGCATGGGGATAGGGCACGGGCCTGGGAGTCACAAGGCTTGCTGCTATTTGTCTGCTGCATGGGGATAGGGCACGGGCCTGGGAATCCCTAAGTTTGCTGCCATTTGTCTGCTGCATGGGGATAAGGCATGGGCCTGGGAGTCAGAAGGTTTACTGCCATTTGGCTGCCGCATGGGGTAGGGCACGGGCCTGGGAGTCAGAAGGTTTGCTGCCATTTGTCTGCTGCATGGGGTAGGGCACGGGCCTGGGAGTCAGGAGGTTTGCTGCCATTTGTCTGCTGCATGGGGATAGGGCACGGTCCTGGGAGTCACAAGGATTGCTGCCATTTGTCTGCCGCATGGGGATAAGGCATGGGCCAGGGAGACAGAAGGTTTGCTGCCTTTTGTCTGCCGCATGGGGATAGGGCACGGGCCTGGGAGTCAGAGGGCTTGCTGCCATTCCTCTGCTGCATGGGGATAGGGCACAGGCCTGAGAGTCAGGAAGTTTGCTGCCATTTGTCTGCTGCATAGGGTTAGGGCACGGGCCTGGGAGTCAGAAGGCTTGCTGCCATTTGTCTGCTGCATGGGGATAGGGCACGGGCCTGGGATTCACAAGGTTTGCTGCCATTTGTCTGCCACATGGGGATAGGGCACGGGCCTGGGAGTGACAAGGTTTGCTGCCATTTGTCTGCTGCATGGGGATAGGGCATGGGCCTGCGAGTCAGAAGGTTTGCTGCCATTTGTCTGCTGCATGGGGATAGGGCACGGGCCTGGGAGTCACAAGGATTGCTGCCATTTGTCTGCTGCGTGGGGATAGGGCACGGGCCTGGGAGTCAAGAGGTTTGCTCCCATTTGTCTGCTGCATGGGGTTAGGTCACGGGCCTGGAAGTCAGAAGGCTTGCTGCCATTTGCCTGCTGCATAGGGATAGGGCACGGGCCTCAGAGTCAGAAGTTTTGCTGCCATTTGTCTGCTGCATGGGGATATGGCACGGGCCTGGGAGCCAGAAGGTTTGCTCCCATTTGTCTGCTGCATGGGGATGTGGCACGGGCCTGGGAGCCGGAAGGCTTGCTCCCATTTGTCTGCAGCATGGGGATAGGGCACGGGCCTGGGAGTCAGAAGGTTTGCTGCCATTTGTCCGCCACATGGGGATAGGGCACGGGCCTGGGAGTTAGAAGGCTTGCTGCCATTTGTCTGCTGCGTGGGGATAGGGCACGGGCCTGGGAGTCTGAAGGTTTGCTGCCATTTGTCTGTTGCATGGGGATAGGGCACGGGCCTGGGAGTCACAAGGTTTGCTCCCATTTGTCTGCTGCATGGGGATAGGGCACGGGCCTGGGAGTCATGAGGTTTGCTGGCATTTGTCTGCTGCATGGAGATAGGGTACGGGCCTGGGAGTCAGAAGGCTTGCTGCCACGGCTTCAACTATCATCTCTACGCTGATGACATCCAGATCTACATCTCTGCCCCTGCTGTCTCTCCCTCTCAACAGGCATCTCCTCCTGCCTTCAGGACATCTCCATCTGGATGTCTGCCGCCACCTAAAACTCAGCATGTCCAAGACTGAACTCCTTATCTTCCCTCCCAAACCCTGCCCTCTCCCTGACTTTCCCATCTCTGTTGACGGCACTACCATCCTTCCCGTCTCACAAGCCCGCAACCTTGGTGTCATCCTCGACTCCTCTCTCTCGTTCACCCCTCACATCCAAGCTGTCCCCAAAACCTGCCGGTTTCAGCTCCGCAACATTGCCAAGATCCGCCCTTTCCTCCATCCATACCGCTAACCTGCTCGTTCAAGCTCTCATCCTATCCCGTCTGGACTACTGCATCAGCCTTCTCTCTGATCTCCCATCCTCGTGTCTCTCCCACTTCAATCCATACTTCATGCTGCTGCCCGGATTATCTTTGTCCAGATACGCTTTTGGCATATTACTCCCCTCCTCAAAAATCTCCAGCCTGCTGCGTGGGGATAGGGCACGGGCCTGGGAGTCAGAAGGTTTGCTGCCATTGGTCTGCCGCATGGGGATAGGGCACGGGTCTGGGAGTCAGGAGGTTTGCTGCCATTTGTCTGCTGCATGGGCATAGGGCACAGGCCTGGGAGTCAGAAGGCTTGCTGCCATTTGCCTGCTGCATGGGGATAGGGCACGGGCCTGGGAGTTAGACGGTTTGCTACCATTTGTCTGCTGCATGGGCATAGGGCACGGGCCTGGGAGTCAGAAGGTTTCCTGCTATTTCTCTGCTGCATGTGTTTAGGGCACGGGCCTGGGAGTCACAAGCCTTGATACCATTTGTCGGCCGCATGGGGATAGGACACGTGTCTGGGAATCACGAGGTTTGCCGTCTTTTGTCTGCTACATGTGGATAGGGCACGGGCCTGGGAGTCAGAAGGTTTGCTGCCGTTTGTCTGCCGCCTGGGGATAGGGCACGGGCCTGGGAGTCAGAAGATTTGCTGCCATTTGTCTGCCGCATGGGGATTGGGCACGGGCCTGGGAGTCAGAAGGTTTGCTGCCATTTGTCTGCTGCATGGGGATAGGGCACGGACCTGGGAGTCAGAAGGTTTGCTGCCATTTGTCTGCTGCATGGGGATAGGGCACGGGCCTGGGAGTCACAAGGCTTGCTGCTATTTGTCTGCTGCATGGGGTAGGGCACGGGCCTGGGAGTCAGAAGGTTTGCTGCCATTTGTCTGCCGCATGGGGATAAGGCATGGGCCTGGGAGTCAGAAGGTTTACTGCCATTTGTCTGCCGCATGGGGTAGGGCCCGGGCCTGGGAGTCAGAAGGTTTTCTGCCATTTGTCTGCTGCATGGGGATAGGGCACGGGCCTGGGAGTCAGAAGGTTTGTTGCCATTTGTCTGCCGTATGGGGATAGGGCACGGGCCTGGGAGTCACGAGGTTTGCTGCCATTTGTCTGCTGCATGGGGATAGGGCACGGGCCTGGGAGTCACAAGGCTTGCTGCCATTTGTTTGCTGCATGGTGTAGGGCACGGGCCTGGGAGTCAGAAGGTTTGCTGCCATTTGTCTGCTGCATGGGGATAGGGCACAGGCCTGGGAGTCAGAAGGTTTGCTGCCATTTGTCTGCCGCATGGGGATAAGGCATGGGCCAGGGATACAGAAGGTTTGCTGCCTTTTGTCTGCCGCATGGGGATAGGGCACGGGCCTGGGAGTCAGGAGGTTTGCTGCCATATGTCTGCTGCATGGGGTTAGGGCACGGGCCTGGGAGTCACCAGGCTTGCTGCCATTTGTCTGCCGCATGGGGATAGGCCACGGGCCTGGGAATCACGAGGTTTGCCACCGTTTGTCTGCTGCATGTGGATAGGGCACGGGCCTGGGAGTCAGAAGGTTTGATGCCATTTGCCTGCTGCATGGGGATAGGGCACGGGTCTGGGAGTCAGAAGGTTTGCTGCCATTTGTCTGCCACATAGGGCACGGGCCTGGGAGTCAGAGGGTTTGCTGCCATTTGTCTGCTGCATGGGTATAGGGCAGGGGCCTGGGAGTTAGGAGGTTTGCTGCCATTTGTCTGCTTCATGCGGATAGGGCATGTGCCAGGGAGTCAGTAGGTTTGCTGCCATTTGTCTTCTGCATGGGTATAGGGCACGGGCCTGGGAGTCACAAGGCTTGCTGCCATTTGTCTGCTGCATGTGGATAGGGCACGGGCCTGGGAATCAGAAGGTTTCCTGCCATTTGTCTGCTGCATGGGGTTAGGGCACGGGCCTGGGAGTCACAAGCCTTGCTGCCGTTTGTCTGCTGCATGGGGATAGGGCACAGCCCTGGGTATCATGAGGTTTGCTGCCATTTGTCTGCTGCATGGGGATAGGGCACGGTCCTGGGAGTCAGAAGGCTTGCTGCCATTTGCCTGCTGCGTGGGGATAGGGCACGGGCCTGGGAGTTAGATGGTTTGCTGCCATTTGTCTGCCGCATGGGGATAAGGCACGGGCCTGGGAGTCAGAAGTCTTGCTGCCATTTGCCTGCTGCATGGGGATAGGGCATGGGCCTGGGAGTCAGGAGGTTTGCTGCCATTTTTCTGCCGCCTGGGGATAGGGTACGGGCTAGGGAGTCAGAAGGTATGCTGCCATTTGTCTGCTGCATGGGGATAGGGCACAGGCCTGCGAGTCACAAGGCTTGCTGCCATTTTTCTGCTGCAGGGGGTAGGGCACGGGCCTGGGAGTCAGAAGGTTTGCTGCCATTTGTCTGCTGCATGGGGCTAGGGCACGGCCCTCGGAGTCACAAGCCTTGCTGCCATTTGTCTGCCACATGGGGATAGGGCACGGGCCTGGGAATCATGAGGTTTGCTGCCACTTGCCTGCTGCTTGGGGATGGGGCACAGGCCTGGGAGTCACAAGGTTTGCTGCCATTTGTCTGCTGCATGGGGATAGGGCATGGGCCTGGGAGTCACAAGGTTTGCTTCCATTTGTCTGCTGCATGGGGATAGGGCACGGTCCTGGGAGTCAGAAGGCTTGCTGCCATTTTCTTGCTGCATGGGGATAGGGCACGGGCCTGGGAGTCAGAGGGTTTGCTGCCATTTGTCTGCCGCATGGGGATAAGGCACGGGCCTGGGAGTCAGAAGGCTTGCTGCATTTGCCTGCTGCATGGGGATAGGGCATGGGCCTGGGAGTCAGGAGGTTTGCTGCCATTTGTCTGCTGCATGCGGATAGGACACGGGCCTGGGAGTCAGAAGGCTTGCTCCCATTTGTCTGCTGCATGGGGTAGGGCACGGGCCTGGGAGTCAGGAGGTTTGCTGCCATTTGTCTGCCGCATGGGGTTAGGGCACAGGCCAGGGAGTCAGAAGGTTTGCTGCCATTTGTCTGCAGCAAGTGGGTAGGGCACGGGCCTGGGAGTCAAGGTTTCCTGCCATTTGTCTGCTGCATGGGGTTAGGGAACAGGCCTGGGAGTCACAAGCCTTGCTGCCATTTGTCTGCCGCATGGGGATAGGGCACGGGCCTGGGAATCACGAGGTTTGCCGCCGTTTGTATGCTGCATGTGGATAGGGCACGGGCCTGGGAGTCAGATGATTTGCAGCCATTTGTCTGACGCATGGGGATAGGGCACGGGCCTGGGAGTCAGAAGGTTTGCTGCCATTTGTCTGCTGCGTGGGGATAGGGCATGGGCCTGGGAGTCACAAGGCTTGCTGCCATTTGTCTGCTGCATGGGGTAGGGCACGGGACTCGGAGTCAGAAGGTTTGCTGCCATTTGTCTGCTGCATGGGGATAGGGCACGGGCCTGGGAGTCAGAAGGTTTGCTGCCATTTGTCTGCCGCATGGGGATAGGGCACAGGCCTGGGAGTCAGGAGGTTTGCTGCCATTTGTCTGCCGCATGGGGATAGGGTACGGGCCAGGGAGTCAGAAGGTTTGCTGCCATTTGTCTGCCACATGGGGATAGGGCACGGGCCTGGGAATCACGAGGTTTGCTGCCACTTGTCTGCTGCTTGGGGATAGGGCACGGGCCTGGGAGTCAGAAGGCTTGCTGCCATTTGTCTGCTGCATGGGGATAGGGCACGGGCCTGGGAGTCAGAAGGTTTGCTGCCATTTGTCTGCCGTATGGGGATAGGGCACGGGCCTGGGAGTCAGAAGGTTTGTTCCAATTTGTCTGCTGCATGGGGATAGGGCACGGGCCTGGGAGTCAGGAGGTTTGCTGCCATTTGTCTGCTGCATGGGGTTAGGGCACGGGCCTGGGAGTCACGAGGTTTTCTGCCATTTGTCTGCTGCATGGGGATAGGGCACGGGCCTGGGAGTCACCAGGTTTGCTGCCATTTGTCTGCCGCATGGGGATAGGGCACGGGCCTGGGATTCAGAAGGCTTGCTGCCATTTGTCTGCTGCATGGGGTAGGGCACGGGCCTGGGATTCAGAAGGTTTAGTGCCATTTGTCTGCTGCATGACCTTGGGTGAGTCACTCAACTCCTCTGTGCCTCAGTACCCCCAACTGCAAAATGGGGATGGAGACTGTGAGCCCCACGTGGGAGAGGGAGAGCATCCAACCCAATTTGCTGGTTTCCATCCCAGCTCTTAGAATGGTGCCTGGCACGTGGTAAGTGCCTAGCAAACAAATAATAATAATACTAATAATGATAGCATTCATTAAGCGCTTCGAGGCAGTCAGGTTGGACACAGTCCATATCGCTCATGGGACTCGCAGTCTTAATCCCCATTTTACAGATGAGGTAAGTGAGGCCCGGAGAAGTGATTTGCCCAAGGTCATACAGCACACAAGCGGAGGAGCCGGGATTAGAACCGGATCTTTCTGACTCCCAAGCCTTTGATCATTCATTCATTATTCAATCGTATTTATTGAGCACTTACTGTGTGCAGAGCACTGTACTAAGCGCTTGGGAAGTACAAGTTTGCTCGATCCAGGAGGCCACATTGATGGCACAGTGGAGGTTGGCCAGCCCCAAGACATGCTGGTCCTCTTCCCTCATGGCTTCTCTGGCTCTTCAGCCCCTTTCAGACCTGACCCGGAGCAGAAACTGCCCAGCACTGGCCCCCACCCCATAGACAATAATAATAATTATGAAGGTATTTGTTAAGCGCTTACTACGTGCCAAGCCCCGTATTTCATTCATTCATTCAATCGTATTCATTGAGCACTTACTGTGTGCAGAGCACTGTACTAAGCGCTTGGGAAGTACAAGTATTAAGCCCTGGGGCTCCTCCACTTGTCAGCTGTGTGACTTTGGGCAAGTCACTTAACTTCTCTGAGCCTCAGTTCCCTCACCTGTAAAATGGGGATTAAGACTGTGCACCCCACGTGGGACAACCTGATCACCTTGTATCCTCCCCAGAGCTTAGAACAGTGCTTTGCACATAGTAAGCGCTTAACAAATACCACCATTATTATTATTATTGTATCCCCCCCCAGAGCTTAGAACAGTACTAGGCACATAGTAAGTGCTTAATACCATCATCATCATCATAGAACAGTGCTTGGCACATAGTAAGCGCTTAACAAATACCATCATTATTATTACAGTTCCCCATAGGGCTCACGGTCTCGATCCTCATCTTAAAGATGAGGTGACTGAGGCCAGAGAAGTGAAGTGATTTACCCAAGGTCACACAGCAGACAAATGGCAGAGCTGGGATTAGAACCCATGATCTTCTGACTCCCACGCCTGAGCTCTAACCATTAGGTCATACTGCTTCTCATCGATGCACATCTCCTCCAAGAGGCCTTCCCTGACTAAGACCCTCATTTCCTCTTTTCCCACTCCCTTCTGCATCGTCCTTGCATTTGAATTTGCACCTTTTATTCACCCCTTCCTCAGCACTTATGCGGATATCCATAAATTTATTCATTTTTATTAATATCTGGTCTGTAAGCTCATCGTGGGCAGGGAATGTGTCAGTTATATTGTGTTGTGCTCTCCCAAGCGCTTAGTTACAGTGCCCTGCACAGAGCAAATGCTCAGTAAATACAATTGTTTGATTGATTCATGTTAGAATATGTTTTGTTTTGTTCTCTGTCTCCCCCTTCTAGACTGTGAGCCTGATGTTGGGTAGGGACTGTCTCTATATGTTGCCAATTTGTACTTCCCAAGCGCTTAGTAAAGTGCTCCGCACACAGTAAGCGCTCAATAAATACGATTGAATGAATGAATGAATGGGGGTTTGTAGGGTGATCGTGATCCAATGCAATCAGTCCAACCATCGATGGTATTTATTGCGTCCCGGCTGAGGACAGAGCGCTGTACTCAGTGCTTTGGAAGGTCCACTACACAGCGTAGCCTAGTGAGTAGACCACAGGCTAGGGAGTCAGAAGGATCTGGGTTCTAAACCCGGCTCTGCCATGCAGCTGCAGTGTGACCTTAAGCAAGTCACTTCACTTCTCTGGGCCTCAGTTACCTCATCTGTAAAATAGGAGTAGGCGTGTGAGCCCCCACATGGACGGTGACCAACCTGATCACTTCTGTATCTACCCCAGCGCTTAGAGCAGTGCCTGACACATAGTAAGTGCTTAACAAATACTGCAAAATAAAAAAACCAAAGCACAGTTGCTGCTGTCTGACGGCGGAGGACCAAATGATGGACAGAGGGGTGGACTCGGAAGGAAGAGTAAGAATTGAGCAGACAGCATCACTAGTCTTTCAGGACGAGAGAGCTGAGGAGGTGATTTAATGGCCAACTGAACGCATATCAATCCATTCATGGTTACCCATAATGGAAAAGTCTAGGCTGAAGCCTGACAGAGTCAATTCACCTGTGTTGGGCGGCAGCGGCATTGGAAAGTGTCAAAGACTCAATAAGCGCTCGATAAATACCAGTGGTTGATTGATCGATCTCTAAAATGGGGATTGAATACCTGTTCATTCACTCCTTCATTCATTCAATCATATTTAGTGAGCACTTACTGTGTGCAGAACACTGTACTAAGCGCTTGGGAAGTACAAGTCAGCAACGTATAGAGACGGTCCCTACCCAACAGCGGGCTCACAGTCTAGAAGGGGGAGACAGACAACAAAACAAAACATATTAACAAAATAAAATAAATAGAATAGTAAATATGTACAAGTAAAATAGATTAATAAATTCATTCAATTGTAGTTGAGCGCTTACTGTGTGCAGAGCACTGTACTAAGTGCTTGGGAAGTACAAGTTGGCAACATATAGCGATGTAATAAATATGTACAAACATATATACAGGTGCTGTGAGTAGCACCTAGGCCATGCTCGCTGAGAGGACACCTGGAAGGATCCTTAAAGTCCATCCGCATCTCCTGGCACTTCCTTGTTCTCCCTCCTATTTAGACTGAGAGCCCTGGGGGAGATGGGGACTGTCCCACCTGATTAACTTGTATCAACCCAGGGCTTAGAACAGTGCTTGACAGAGAGGAATCACTTAAATGCTATTAAAAAAAAATGCAATAACTCCATTTGGGGAAAGGATGAGGGAGGATAATGGATTCTTTAATGCGCCAGCTCCAAAGCTTTCAATTTTATCAGGAGCATGTTTGTAGGCTGCAATTAAGTGATGCTTTCCTTTCCCTCGTAAGTGATGAGCTACACACTGTAAACATCCCTGCTAAGTATTGCCAGAGGATCAGTCTGATGTCTGAAATAAATAGTTGGTGGGATGGTGTGGAGGAGGGGATGGGGTCAAGGAGGGAGAGGGTGTGGAGAGATCTGGGGGGTGGGGCCCTAGGGGAGCAGAGCAATAAATAATAATAATCATAATAATAATGGTATCTGTAAGCACTTACTATGTGCCAGGCACTGTTCTAAGCAGTGGGGTAGATATAAGATAATCGGGTTGGACACAGTCCCTGTCCCACATAGGGCTCCCAATCTTAAGATGAGAGGACTGGGGCACAGAGAAGTGAACTGACTTGCCCAAGGTCACACAGCAGACAGTTCAGCAGACAGAGCCAGGATTAGAACACAGGCCCTAGAGAAGCAGCGTGGCTTAGTGGAGAGAGCCCAGGCTTGGGAGTCAGAGGTCGTGGGTTCTAATCCCGCCTCTGCCACTTGTCAGCTGTGTGACTTTGGGCAAGTCACTTCACTTCTCTGGGCCTCAGTTGCTTCATCTGTAAAATGGGGATTAAGACTGTGAGCCTCACGTGGGACAACCTGATTACCTTGTATCTACCCCAGCACTTAGAACTGTGCTTGGCACATAGCACTTAACAAATACCATCATTATTAGAGTATGAGCTTTAGGTGGGATGGGGACTGGAGCCAATCTGATTATCTTACATCTACCCCAACACTAACCCCAGTAAGCTCTTAGCAAAATACCACATTCTTACTCACCGATTTGTCTCTCTCTTTCCTCTGGCTACTCTCTCCACCCTCCTGGATGGGTTCCCATTGGCTGATTTACTCTGGAGAAGGGATTTAAAGACCAACTTGTACTTCCCAAGCGCTTAGTACAGTGCTCTGCACACAGTAAGCGCTCAATAAATACGATTGAATTGAATTTAAAGACAGTTTCACCTCCTCCTCCGTTCCCTGGACACCACCAGGAGAAGCACAAATGACTTCAGACGCTTCTAAACACTCCTGTTTCTAAACATCCGCAGGCTGGGGTTCAGTTAGCTGTTTGGGGAGAGCAGATGTGAGTAATGGCCACAACCTAATCTTGGAAAAAAAACCCGAGTTGATGAACTTCTGGCTAAGCATCCCACATCTGGAATGCAGCTTTGGGCTGAAATGCCGCGAGGGGAAGATAATGCTTGGCCGGCCGACCAGCCAGCCAGCCAAAGCCGAGGAGAAGGAGGCAGTCAGCTGATAACTTTCTTCTCCAAACCCCCGACCCCTGCACTCTAACCCCACAGCCCACACACTTCACATCTCTATTGGGAGCCTTCTCACTTCCCCTCCATCTCACCTATCTCGCCTCCAACCTCTTGCCTGGAATGCCCTCCCTCTTTGTAACTGACAATGCACGTCTCTTCCAAGAGGCCTTCCCTGATTAAACCCTCCTTTCCTCTTCTCCCTCTCCCTTCTGCATTGCCCTGACTTAATAATAATTGTGGTATTTGTTAAGCACTTACTATGTGCCGAGCACTGTTCTAAGTGCTGGGGGAGATACAAGGTAATCAGGTTGTCCCACATGGGGCTCACAGTCTTAATCCCCATTTTCCAGATGAGGTAACTGAGGCACAGAGAAGTTAAGTGACCTGCCCAAAGTCACACAGCTGATAAGTGGCAGAGCCGGGATTAGAACCCATGATCTTTGACTCCCAAGCTGTTTCCACTGAGCCACGCTGCTTCTCAAAGTCTTGCTCCCTTCAGAAGATCCCAGCCCAACCCCACAGCACTTATCTGTACCTGTCATTTATTTATCTGTATTAATGTCTGTCTCCCTCCTAGACTGTAAGCTCGCTGTGGGCAGGGAATGTGTCTGTTTATTGTTGTATTGTACTCTCCCAAGCGCTTAGCACAGCGCTGTGCACACAGTAAGTGCTCAATAAATGCGATCGACTGTCCGTGACTTCAGGCTCTTAGGCTGCAAGCTCGTTATGGGCAGGGAACGTGCCTGCTAATTCTGATATATGGCACTCTCCCAAGCGCTTAGTACAGTACTGAGAAGCAGCATGGCTCAGTGGAAAGAGCATGGGCTTTGGAGTCAGAGGTCATGGGTTCAAATCCCCGCTCCGCCAATTGTCAGCTGTGTGACTTTGGGCAAGTCACTTCACTTCTCTGGGCCTCAGTTACCTCCTCTGTAAAATGGGGATGAAGACTGTGAGCCCCCTGTGGGACAACCTGATCACCTTGTAACTCCTCAGCGCTTAGAACAGTGCTTTGCACATAGTAAGTGCTTAATAAATGCCATCATTATTATTACTCTGCACAAAGTGTTTGATAAATAACAGTGAATTGAATAGTAAGGGCTTAATAAATACTACTGATTGATTAGTGAGGAGTGGATACAATCCCTCCCAAATCCGCCAAGCTTTCAAAGGTAAGAGCCAAAGTCTCAACCTCATGGAAACATATTTTATCAGCAAGGCCAGCTGACTAAGGTTTTGGTCTGGCCTCCAGTCCAGGACAGCCTTGGGCTTCTCCGCTCTCCCTCTCTCTACTCAAGCACATGAGCTGCAGCCCGTCTTAGTACCCAAGTGTGGGAGTCAGAATCATCTGGGTTCTAATCCAGCCTCTGCCAACTTATCTGCCCTGTGATCTTGGATAAGTCACTGCACTCCTCTATGCCTCAGTGACTTCATCTGTAAAATGGGGAGGAAGACCGTGAGCCCCACATGAGTAAAGGACTATGTCCAACCTGATTCGCTTGTGTCTACCCCAGTGCATGGCATGTTGTACTCTCCCAAGCACTTGTTACGCCACTCTGCACATAGTAAGTGCTCAATAAATACCACTGATTGGCACATAGTAAGCACTTAACAAATACCATAAAATAACGATAAGGTTCTTCTCCATGATCCAGGAGGGAATGGCTTTGGCTGTACACTCCCACTGCTTAGAACAGTGCTTGGCACATAGGAAGCGCTTAACAAATATCATTATTATTATTACACTCTGTTTCCAGAGAAGCCAATATTTTCAGCTGTGCCTTATCACGCTTAGCCACCACACGTCTTAGACTCAAGGGAGAAGACTGTAAGCTCATTGTGGGCAGGGACTGTGTCTTTATTGCTAAATTCCAAGCATTAAGTAGTGCTCTGCACACAGTAAGCGCTCAATAAATGCAATTGAATGAATGAAGTTCCCTATGGGACCTAGTAGCAGGGCCTAACGGAAAAAACCCAGGGCTCTGAATCAGAAGTGGGTTCTGCATCTGATTTTGCTTGCTGTGTGGCCTTGGGCAAGTCAGCCTGTCAGTCAATCGTGCTTACTGCACCTGGGAGAGTACAATATACAAATAAATAGACAATAAATCCCTGCCCATAATGATCTCACAGTCTAGAGGTCATTTGTTGGGAGGTTGGGGTGAGGTGGGGAGGTCCCTCTGAGGATGGCACCTGAGTGTTTCCAGTCCTCTCCCAGTCTCGGCTATGGGAAGGAGAGTCAAGCAGAGGCCTACCCATTCCATTCCTAGCTTGGTCAGTGGCTAGTGAGTGGAAGGCAATCCGCTACAGGTCAAAACTCACCATATTGCGAGAGAGTCGAGAGTGGAGACTCAGATTTACCACGCGGAAGGTGGCAATGGTAAAACGCTTCCGGATTTTTACCCAGAAAACTCTCTGGATCCACTCCCAAAATGACTGTAGATGGAGAGTGGGACGTTCTGGGAGCGATGTGTTCATGGCGTCGCTATGGGTCGGAGACTAATTGACAGCGTAAGACAAAACAAGGTGGATGGAAGGGTTTGGAGAACAGGCAGGGGGGCTCCGGCTATAGACTGTAAGCTGGTTATGAGCCGGGAAGGTATGTTTATGGTTATATTGTCCTCTCCCAAGTGCTTATTAGTACAGTGCTCTTCACACAGTAAGCGCCCAATAAATCCGATCGAATGAATGAATGGAAGGACTTCCTGTGGCCAGGGTCGTGAGTGTTCCGACTCTTGAGCTATGGTGGTCACTGACCCTTGCATCTGGAAGTCAAAAGGTCGTGGGTCCTAATCCCAGCTCCGCCACTCTTCTGCTGTGTGACCTCAAGCAAGTCACTTCACTTCTCTGGGCCTCAGCCAGCTCATCTATAAAATGGGGAGTGAGCCTGTGAGCCCCACGTGGGACAGGGACTGCGTCCAAACTGATTTGCTTGTATCCACCCCAGCTCTTAGTAGTACGTGGCACATAGTAAGCACTTAATTGCCACAATTATTATCATTAACTTCACTGTGCCTCAGTTACCACATCTGTAAAAGGGGGGTTAAGACTGCGAGCCCCCTCTGGGACATGGACTGTGCTCAACCCCATTAGGTTGTATCTACCCCAGTGCTTAGTACAGTGCCTGGCACATAGCACTTAAATAGTATTTTAAAAAAACAGAACAAAGAGAGAAGTAAAGGAAATGTGAAAGTGGGGCAGAAACCTCCCAAGTCCTAGTAATTCACCCAAGGACTCTGTACTCGCAGGAAAGAGGGATCTCCAACGCAGATGGGTCCTAATGTCTGAAGATTTGCACAATCTGAGCTGAAGACATAGCGGTGGCAACACAACCTCATTTATTCAATCGTATTTATTAAGCACTTAACTGTGTGCAGAGCACTGCACTAAGCACTTGGGAACTTGGTTCCCACCCTGCCCCTCATTGCTACCTGTTCATTCATTCAATCGTATTTATTGAGCACTTACTGTGTGCAGGGCACTGTACTAAGCGCTTGGGAAGTCCAAGTTGGCAACATATAGAGATCGTTCCTAACCAACAACGGGCTCACAGTCCACACCCACAGTGCCCTAACATGGACCCGTGTCTACCCTAGTGCTTAGAATGGTGCTTGATAGCCAGAGGTCATGGGTTCTAATCCCACCTCTGCCACTTGTCAGCTGTGTGACTTTGGGCAAGTCACTTGGAAGCAGCATGGCTCAGTGGAAAGAGCCCGGGCTTGGGAGCTGCTCATAAGAAGCTTCCATCCAACCATCCATCCCTTCACTCCACTGGTCTAGGCCCTTGCTTTTAGAGAAGCAGCGTGGCTCAGTGGAAAGAGCAGGGGCTTTGGAGTCAGAGGTCATGGGTTCTAATTCCGGCTCCACCACATGTCTGTTGTGTGATCTTGGGCAAGTCACTTAACTTCTCTGGGTCTCAGTTCCCTCATCTGTAAAATGGGGATGAAGACTGTGAGCCCCACGTGGGACAACATGATCACCCTGTATCCTCCCCAGAGCTTAGAACAGTGCTTTGCACATACTAAGCGCTTAACAAATGCCAATTATTATTATTATTCACTTCTCTGGGCCTCAGTTACTTCATCTGTAAAATGGGGATTGAGACTGTGAGCCCCTCATGGGACAAGCTGATCACCTCGTATCCCCCCACAGTGCTTAGAACAGTGCTTTGCATATAGTAAGTGCTTAACAAATGCCATCATTATTATTATTACGTATTTAAGTGCCTAATACTATAATAATAATGGTATTTAAGTGCTAAGTGCCAAGCACTACACACTGAAGTAGATATAAGATAATTGGGTCAGACACAGTCCATGTCCCACACAAGACTCACAGTCTAAGGGGGAGAACAAGTATTGCACCCTCTAGACTGAACTCATTGTGGGCAGGGATTGTCACTGTTTATTGATGTATTGTAACAATAATAATAGTGATGGCATTTGTTAAGTCCTTACTATGTGCAAAGCACTGTTCTAAGCATTGGGGAGGAGACAAGGTGAACAGATTGTCCCACGTGGGGCTGTCTTCATCCCCATTTTACAGATGAGGTAACTGAGGCACAGAGAAGTGAAATGAGTTGCCCAAAGTCACACAGCTGACAATTGGCGGAGCTGGGATTTGAAGCCATGACCTCTGACTCCTAAGCCTGTGCTGTTTTCACTGAGCCACGCTGCTTCTCTCAAGAGTTTAGTACAGTGCTCTGCACACGGTAAGTGCTTAATAAATATGGTTGAATGAATGAATGAATTTCCATTTTACACATGAGGTAACGGGCCCAGAGAAGTGAACTGATATGACCAAGGTCACACAGCAAGCAAGCAGCAGAGCCGGGATCAGAAGCCTGGTCCTCGAGAAGCAACACCGTCTAGAGAAAAGCATACCAGTCTGGGCGTCGAAGGAGCTGGGTTCTAATTCTGGCTCTGCCACTGGCCTGCTGGGTGACTTGGGGCAAGTCACTTCACTGGGCCTCAGTTACCTCATCTGTAAAATGGGAGATTCAGACTGTGAGCCCCATGTGAGATAGAGACCAAGTCCAACCCAATTCTCTTGTCCCTTCCCCAGTGCTAAAAATGCAGGGCCTGCCACCCAATAGGTCTTTGAATACCATCATTTTATTCATATTAATGTCTGTCTCCCCTTCTGGATTGCAAGCTTGTTATGGGCAGGGAATGTGCCTGCCAATTCTGTTGTACTGTACTCTCCCAAGCACTTAGTACAGTGCTCTGTACATAGTAAGCACTCAAATATGATTGATATAACAATAAAAGAAAGGTCCTCTAACTCCCAGACCTGTACTCTTTCCACTGTGCCACACTGCTTCAACAGTAAGCATCCCTTAGCCTGCCACCTGTTCCAAGGTAGCAGAAACTGTTCTTGTTGTCCTGGAGATGGGATGCCTGAGGATGCTAAATAGACTTGGGTAGCAGAAATAGTAACGACGGTAAAAAACAAACAGAAAGGAATACGAGAAAGGACGGAAAAAAGAAAGGAATACGAAAGAGGACGGAAAAAAGAAAGGAATACGAAAGAGGACGGAAAAAAGAAAGGAATACGAAAGGGGACGGAAAAAAGAAAGGAATACGAAAGAGGACGGAAAAAAGAAAGGAATACGAAAGAGGACGGAAAAAAGAAAGGAATACGATAGAGGACGGAAAAAAGAAAGGAATACGAAAGAGGACGGAAAAAAGAAAGGAATACGAAAGAGGACGGAAAAAAGGAAGGAATACGAAAGAGGACGGAAAAAAGGAAGGAATACGAAAGAGGACGGAAAAAAGAAAGGAATACGAAAGAGGACGGAAAAAAGAAAGGAATACGAAAGAGGACGGAAAAAAGAAAGGAATACGAAAGAGGACGGAAAAAAGAAAGGAATACGAAAAAGGACAGAAAAAAGAAAGGATACGATAAAGGATAGAAAAAGGAAAGGATACGAGAAAGGGTAAAAAAGAAAGAATAAGAAAGGATACTTTATAGAATAGCTGCATGCTAGTGTTAAGTGCTGAAAATATATCAGACCTATCTGGGGATGAAAATGGAGATGTAATTATAGACAGAGCAAAGAGGAAACACTGAACATCTTAGACCTACTGAGAAGTTGGACGCCATTTGAAGTACTGTGGCCTAGTAGAAAGAGCACGGGGGAGTCAGAGGACCTGGGTTCTAACCCCGACTCTGCCTGCTGTGCGACCTTGCCCAAGTCACTGAACTTCTCCTAGCCTCAGTTTCCTCAAATGCGGATTCAATATCTATCTCTCTCCTACTTAGACCGTGAGCCCCATGTAGGACAGGGACTGTGTTTAACCAGATTTACTTCTACGTACCCCGGCGCTTAGAACAGTGTTTGACACATAGCGAGTGCTTAACAAATACAATTAATGAACAGCATTTAGTGAGAACTTAGTCAGGGAGTAAGAGTGGGCATTGCAGGAAGGGCTGACCAGCAGAAACACACAGAATGAGGTGAGGGAACTTCCCCCAGCCCGCGACAACCAGCCAATAAAGGAAGGAGAGCTCTGATCTGCCGGCCTTTTTGCTTAGAAATTTTATTTAATCAACGTTAAGAGTGACCATCGGCTCACCTTGGGCCCCATTCCAGAATTAGAGCTTCGGTTGGACTCCGGCCACATGCTTCTTTTCTAAGGCTGCTGGGATCTTGTAAAACATGATACAGTCTTTCTTGGCACGTTTTTTAAAAAAAGTCACTGTTAATAAACCGATTTCATCCCCCAAGTGGCCAGGCTGTTCTGGGGGGTGAAATCCAGCCTTCAAGCCTCAGAAATAGAAGGCGGGAAGGGGTTGCCTGGAAGAGGGTGAGAATTAGGCTCTGGAGGAGGTGGGGGTGGAGAATATCAGGTTCTGGAGGAGGCGGGGGGAGAATATGGGGTTCTGGAGAAGAGCGGGGGGAGAATATGGGGTTCTGGAGAAGAGCTGGGGGAGAATATCGGGTTCTGGAGAAGAGTGGAGGGAGAATATCAGGTTCTGGAGAAGAGCGGAGGGAGAATATCAGGTTCTGGAGAAGAGCGGAGGGAGAATATCAGGTTCTGGAGAAGACCTGGGGAAGAACATCAGGTTCTGGAGAAGAGCTGGGGGAGAATTAGACTCTGGAGAGGAGCTAGGGGTTAAAAGAAGTCAACATCACATGCCCAGGGGAGGGAGACCCCAAAGGGTCAGGTCCTGAAAGGGGTGAGATTGCCCACCCCAGACTGTGCTATTACTGGGACAACAGCTGATCGCAGCGAGGTTAGAACAAGTCCAGGGTCAGTTGCTCTTTCCCACCAGGCCGCGAGTCGGTGCTTCCAACTCCAGGTTGCCACAGGCTTCCCTTCCGACGGGTCGGACGGGCCTTCTCCTCCAGTGGGACGCTTAACTTCACCAGGCCCAGGGGATCGTCTCTGAGGCCCGGCGGGAGCCAGGCCGCTCCTCTGTGGGGAGGATTCCTCTCTTGTTCTGTGAGGAGACTGGCTGCCATCTTCTCTCCCGTCCAACCCCCTGTGAAGGGACCGTCTGCCATCCCAGGAAGCCCCTTTCAAAGGGACGGACGAGGATCAAACCTCCCCTGCCCCCCCGTGACAGAGCCGGAAGGGACCTCATGGTCTCCAGGGCGGCTGCCTTCGCTCCTGCCGGGAAGAGAGAGGCCGAGGACCGGCCGGATACAGAGCAGGAAGAGAGGCCAAAGACGGCTGCACCGGCCCAGTCAGATCTCGAACCAACTCTGCGGAAACCCGGCTCGGTCCCACGGTCACTGTGGGCGAAGCGGGCGGCTCCGGCCTGCCTGTCGTCGGCCCTTCCCTTCTCGGTCCTCTCCCGGCCGCGGTCATCCGGACAGCTCGACGGGCAGGTCCTCCCCGAACTTCCTGAGCAGCTTGTGGTGGTTGTGGTCAATGGACCACTGCTGGGGCAGGTGCTTGGGCTGCATGGAGTCCAGGAAGTGTTGGCGCCAGCGGGCCTCCAGCTGCATCAGGGAGCGCAGCCCGCCTTTGGCGTGGCACTGCACAACCTTCAGCCCGTGGGGCACGTAGCTCTCGTTGTAAATCCTGTTGAGACACGGGACAATCAAGGCCCTGCTGAGAGCTCACCTCCTCCAGGAGGCCTTCCCAGACTGAGCCCCTTCCTTCCTCTTCCCCTCGTCCCCCTCTCCACCCCCCCATCTTACCTCCTTCCCTTCCCCACAGCACCTGTATATATGTATATATGTTTGTGCATATTTTTTACTCTATTTATTTATTTATTTTATTTGTACATATCTATTTATTTTATTTTGTTAGTATGTTTGGTTTTGTTCTCTGTCTCCCCCTTTTAGACTGTGAGCCCACTGTTGGGTAGGGACTGTCTCTATATGTTGCCAATTTGTACTTCCCAAGCACTTAGTACAGTGCTCTGCACATAGTAAGCGCTCAATAAATACAATTGATGATGATGATGATGATGACAATAATCATGGTACTCGTTAAGTGCTTACTGTGTACTGTTCTAAACGCTGGGGTAGATATGAGGTAATCAAGTTGGATACAGTCCCGGTCCCACGTGGGGCTCGGTCTCAATCCCATTTTAGATGAGGTAACTGAGGCCCAGAGAAGTGAAGTGACTTGCCCGAGATCACACAGCAGACAAGTCACTTCACTGGGCCTCAGTTATCTCAGCTGTAAAATGGGAATGAAGACTGTAAGCCCCACGTGGGAGAGGGACCGTGTCCCACCCGACTTGCTTGTATCTATCCCGCACTTAGTACAGTACCTGGCTCATAGTAAAGGCTTACCAAATGCCACATTATTACTGATTGAGCTTAAAAAAGGTGAATTGGTCTGACTTCTCCAAGGTCTTTACACTTGAGAAGCAGCATGGCTCAGTGGAAAGAGCACGGGCTTTGGAGTCAGAGATCATGGGTTCAAATCCTGGCTTTGCCACGTCTGCTGTATGATCTTGGGCAAGCCACTTCACCTCTCCGTGCCTCAGTTCCCTCATCTGTAAAATGGGGATTAAGACTGTGAGCCCCACGTGGGACAACTTGATCACCTTGTATCCCCTCCCAGCGCTTAGAACAGTGCTTTGCACATAGTAAGCACTTAACAAATGCCATCATTATTATTATTATTATTTCATCCTGCCTGAAATTGGCTTTAGTGCCCGTCTCCCGGGCTACACTGTAAGCTCCTCGAGGGTCGGCGTCATATCTGCTGGTCAGAAGCCCCTATCAGAATGCAGAAACTTTGTTTCAAATCCAATAACTCTCAGTTCCTCCCCTCTCCCTAGCCTTATCCCAGGATTTCCCTTGCTCTATCTGGCCTCTGTCAAATACATTACCTTTGTCAGCTGGAAAAATCAGATTTCCCTTTCCCTTACCGATTCTCACACACCCAGATACCGGAGCCAAAAACTCCTAATTTGGGAAAAATGGCTGAGTGACAGATTCTGGGCAGATGGAACTTAAGACAGAAGCCATCACTTAACTGCTACTGCCATATTGAGTCGGATACCAGAACGAGTAAGGAAGAGATAAATGTCTTGGAAAACAGCTTTAAAAGCCAAGGGTGAGAGCTGTATTTACAGCATCAGATCTGGAGTAGGCACCAGCTAGAAGCTGACGGTTGGACCCCGTTCTTGGGAAATACCTTACAAAATTGGTGTTCACCAACGTCACAGCGTGGCTTTATGGGATTTGTTAAGCGCTTACTATGTGCCAGGCACTGTACTAAGCGCTGGGGTAGATACAAGCTATGTTGGACACAGTCCATGTCCCACATGGGGCTCACAGTCTTAATCCCCATTTTACAGACGAGGTAAGCGAGGAATAGAGAAGTGAAGCGTCTTGCCTAAGGTGACCCAGCAGACGAGTGGCGGAGCCAGGACTAGAATCCAGGTCCTTTTTGACTCCCAGCACTTACTACGTACCAGGCACTGGGATGGATACAAGCCAGTTGGGTTGAACACAGTCCCTGTCCCACGTGGGGCTCACAGTCTCAATCCCCCTTTCATAGATGAGGGAACTGAGGCCCAGAGAAGTGACTTGCCCACGGTCACCCAGCAGACAAGTGACAGAGCCAGAATGACAACCCATGACCTTCTGACCCCCGGGCCCCAGCTCTAAGCCCTCCGCCACGCTGCTTCTAACGTCGTGGGCCGGGAATGCATCTGTTTACTGTTGTATTATAATAATGATGGCGTTTATTAAGCGCTTACTATGTGCAAAGCACTGTTCTAAGCACTGGGGAGAATACAGTGTGGCTCAGTGGAAACAGCACGGGCTCTGGATTCAGAGGTCATGGGTTCAAATCCCAGCTCTGCCAATTGTCAGCTGTGTGACCTTGGGCAAGTCACTTAACTTCTCTGGGCCTCAGTTACCTCATCTGTAAAATGGGGATTAAGATTGTGAGCCCCACGTGGGACAACCCGATCACCTTGTAACCTCCCCAGCGCTTAGAACAGTGCTTTGCACATAGTAAGTATTTAATAAATGCTATTATTATTATTATACAAGGTGATCAGGTTGTCCCACGGGGGGCTCACAGTCTTCATCCCCATTTTACAGATGAGGTAACTGAGGCACAGAGAAGTGGCTTGCCCAAAGTCACACAGCTGACAACTGGCAAAGCTGGGATTTGAACCCATGACCTCTGACACCAAAGCCCGGGCTCTTTCCACCAAACCATACTGTTTCTCTCTCAAGCGCTTAGTATAGCGCTCTGCACACAGTAAACACTCACTAAATATGATCGAATGATTTATAAGTCTGTCTTCTCTCTCACGCTTAGTCCAGAGCTCAACAGAGATGATGGAGAAGCAGCGTGGCTCAGTGGAAAGAGCCCGGGCTTTGGAGTCAGAGGTCACGGGTTCAAATCTCAGCTCTGCCACTTGTCAGCTGTGTGACTTTGTCACTTCACTTCTCTGTGCCTCAGTTCCCTCAACGGGAAAATGGGGATGAAGACTGTGAGCCCCCCCGTGGGACAACCTGATCACCTTGTAATAATAATAATAATAACAACGGCATTTATTAAGTGCTTACTATATGTAAAGCACTGTTCTAAGCGCTGGGGAGGCTACAAGGTGATCAGGTTGTCCCACGGGGGGCTCACAGTCAATCTCCATTTTTCAGATGAGGTAACTGAGGCACAGAGAAGTTAAGTGACTTGCCCAAAGTTAAGAAGAAGTTAAGTAATAATAATAATAATGATGGCATTTGTTAAGCGCTTACTATGTGCAAAGCACTGTTCTAAGCGCTGGGGGGACATAACATGATCAGGTTGTTTTTTTTTTTAATGGCGTTTATTAAGCGCTGACTATGTGCAAAGCACTGTTCTAAGCGCTGGGGAGGTTACAAGGTGATCAGGTTGTCCCACGGGGGGCTCACAGTCTTAATCCCCATTTTACAGATGACGTAACTGAGGCCCAGAGAAGTGAAGTGACTTGCCCAAAGTCACACAGCTGACAATTGGCAGAGCCGGGATGTGAACCCATGACCTCTGACTCCAAAGCCCGTGTTCTTTCCACTGAGCCAAGCTGCTTCTCACGTGGGGCTCACAGTCGATCCCCCTTTACAGATGAGGTAACTGAGGCTCAGAGAAGTGAAGTGACTTGCCCAAGGTCACACAGCAGACATGTGGTGGAGCCGGGATTGGAACCCATGACCTCTGACTCCGAAGACCGTGCTCTTTCCACTGAGCCACGCCGCTTCTCCTCCCCAGCGCTTAGAACAGTGCTCTGCACATAGCAGGTGCTTAATAAATGCTATCATTATTATTATTATTATTACGGCTCGATCGCTTCTGCCCCAATCAATCAATCAATCAATCGTATTTATTGAGCGCTTACTATGTGCAGAGCGCTGTACTAAGCGCTTGGGAAGTACAAATTGGCAACACATAGAGACAGTCCCTACCCAACAGTGGGCTCACAGTCTAAAAGGGGGAGACAGAGAACAGGACCAAACATACCAACAAAATAAAATAAATAGGAAAGAAATGCACAAGCAAAATAAAGAAATAAATAAATAAATAGAGTAATAAATATGTACAACCACAGATACATACGAGAGCATCCCGAGATACCTGGTCTCCAGACCCGCGGCCTCGCGCAGCATGTCGTCCGTGACGACGTCCATGTCGAAGAAGGCCCTGAGGCCCTGCAGGAGCTCCTCCCTGCGCCGGGCGGGCAGGCCGTCGGCGTTCAGCAGGGCCCGGGCCCCCGACCGCACGTGCCGGCGCCGGGGGTCCTCCAGCGGGCGGACCCCGTCCTCGGACCCGATGGGCGCCCCGAACTCCTGGGCCAGCCGGCGCTTGAAGTGGTTGTCGTAGTAGTTGGAGACGGCGTGACAGGCCGTGCACAGCAGCAGCACGTCGTGGGAGTTGTGGTCCTTCATCTGGATGGGGAAGTGCCTCCGGTACTCGTGCGGGACCACGTTCTTCCTGGAAGAGCCCCCCGCCCCGGCCCCCGTTACCCACCGGCTTGACGGACGTCCCCGCTTCACCTCCCCCTCCTCGCCTCACCTCCTTCCCCTCCCCACGGCACCTCTATATATGTTAGTCTTTTAGACTGTGAGCCCACTGTTGGGTAGGGACTGTCTCTATATGTTGCCAATTTGTACTTCCCAAGCGCTTAGTCCAGTGCTCTGCACACAGTAAGCGCTCAATAAATACGATTGATGATGATGTATAGATGTTTGGACGGATTGATTACTCTATTTTATTTGTACATATTTATTCTAGTTATTTTATTTTGTTAATGTGTTTTGTTCTCTGTCTCCCCCTTCTAGACTGTGAGACCGCTGTTGGGTAGGGACCGTCTCTAGATGTTGCCAACTTGGACTTCCCAAGTGCTTAGTACAGTGTTCTGCACACAGTAAGCGCTCAATAAATACGATTAAATGAATGAATGAATGAACCTGAAGGGTCACAGCCGGGTTACAAGGGTCAGAGCCCCCCCACCCCTTTCCTTAGCACCCTCACCTCTTTGTTTTGGGGCTGTAATAATAATAATAATAATATTTCATTCATTCAATCACATTTATTGAGTGCTTACTGTGTGCAGATTACTGTATTTGTTAGGTGCTTACTATGTGCAGGGCACTGTAGTAAGCGCTGGGGTGGATACAAGCAAATCGGGTTGGACACAGTCCCTGTCCCACACGGGGCTCACAGTCTCAATCCCCATTTTTTTTTTTTTTTTTACAGATGAAGTAGAGGCCCAGAGAAGTGAAGTGACTTGCCCAAGGCCACACAGCAGACAAATGGCGGAGACAGGATTAGAACTCATGACCTTCTGACTCCCACGCCCGAGCTCTATCCACGACGCCAGCGTTTCTCAGTGGAAAGAGCCCGGGCTTTGGAGTCAGAGGTCATGGGTTCGAATCCCAACTCTGCCACTTAGCTGTGTGACCTTGGGCAAGTCACTTCACTTCTCCTCAGTTCCCTCATCTGTAAAATGGGGATAAAGACTGTGAGCCCCCCATGGGACAACCTGATCACCTTGTATCCCCCCAGCGCTTAGAACAGTGCTTGGCACATAGAAAGCGCTTAATAAATGCCATTATTATTATTATTATTATTACGCCATGCTGCTTCCCGACCGACGACAGTTTTGATTTTTTTTTTTTTTTAATGGTATTTGTTAAGTGCTACTATGTATCAGGCATCATTCTAAGGGCTGGGGGCAGATACAAGGGTCCGCCCTCGCCTTCCCCCCGTGCCGCTGCTGCCCAGCACAGGTGAGTTTTGACTTCTGGCAGATTACCTTCCACTCGCTAGCCACTGCCCAAGCTGGAATGGAATGGGTAGGTCTCTCCCGTAGCCGAGACCGGTACAATACTGGAAACTCTCCAGGTGCGACCCTGAGAGGCGTAGTGTCTGTCTTACCATATCCTAGATTATAAATCCCATAAGGGCCGAGATCATGTCTACCACCTCTATTGCCCTCTCCAAGTGTTGAGGTACTGTGTGCTGCACAAAGTAAGCACTTTATTAAATAATAAGAATAGTGATGGCATTAGTGAAGCGCTTACTATGTGCCAAGCACTGTTCTAAGCGCTGGGGGAGAGCCAAGGTAATTAGGTCGTCCCACGTGGGGCTCACAGTCTTAATCCCCATTTTACTGATGCGGTAACTGAGGCACAGAGAAGTTAAATGACTTGCCTCAGGCCACACAGCTGCCAAGTGGCAGAGCCGGGATTAGAACCCATAATAATAATAATAATAATAATGGCATTTATTAAGCGCTTACTATATGCAAAGCACTGTTCTAAGCACTGGGGGGACACAAGGTGATCAGGTTGTCCCATGTGGGGCTCACAGTCAATCCCCATTTTACTGATGCGGTAACTGAGGCACAGAGAAGTTAAATGACTTGCCTCAGGCCACACAGCTGCCGAGTGGCAGAGCCGGGATTAGAACCCATAATAATAATAATAATAATAATGGCATTTATTAAGCGCTTACTATATGCAAAGCACTGTTCTAAGCGCTGGGGGGACACAAGGTGATCAGGTTGTCCCATGTGGGGCTCACAGTCAATCCCCATTTTACTGATGCGGTAACTGAGGCACAGAGAAGTTAAATGACTTGCCTCAGGTCACACAGCTGACGAGTGGCAGAGCCGGGATTAGAACCCATAATAATAATAATAATAATAGCATTTATTAAGTGCTTACTATATGCAAAGCACTGTTCTAAGCACTGGGGAGGACACAAGGTGATCAGGTTGTCCCATGTGGGGCTCACAGTCAATCCCCATTTTACTGATGAGGTAACTGAGGCACAGAGAAGTTAAATGTCTTGCCTCAGGTCACACAGCTGACAAGTGGCAGAGCCGGGATTAGAACCCATAATAATAATAATAATAATAATAATAATAATAATAATAATAACAGCATTTATTAAGCACTTACTACATGCAAAGCACTGTTCTAAGCGCTGGGGAGGACACAAGGTGATCAGGTTGTCCCATGTGGGGCTCACAGTCAATCCCCATTTTACTGATGAGGTAACTGAGGCACAGAGAAGTTAAATGTCTTGCCTCAGGTCACACAGCTGACAAGTGGCAGAGCCAGGATTAGAACCCATAATAATAATAATAATAATAATAATAATAATAATAATAATGGCATTTATTAAGCTCTTACTATATGCAAAGCACTGTTCTAAGCGCTGGGGGGACACAAGGTGATCAGGTTGTCCCATGTGGGGCTCACAGTCAATCCCCATTTTACTGATGAGGTAACTGAGGCACAGAGAAGTTACAGAGAAGTTAAATGACTTGCCTCAGGTCACACAGTTGACAAGTGGCGGAGCCGGGATTAGAACCCATGACCTCTGACTCCCAAGCCCGGGCTCTTTCCACTGAACCACGCTGCTTCTCTATTGCTTTACTTCTAAATACTAAATACTATTGCTTTACTTCTAAAAATTTACCAGTGACTTGCTATGAAAACATCTACCCAAGAAGAAGCGCAGATGACTATAAATAACCGCACAGTAGTAATGCAGCGTAAAAGGACTTAAATAGGGAACGTGTCTGTTATAATGGATTCTCCCAAGTGCTTAGTTCAGAGTAGTACAGTGCTCTGCACACAGTAAGCACGCAATAAATACGATTGATTGATTGATTGATCTACCCAAGAAGAAGCGCAGATGACTACAAATAACTGCACAGTAGTAATGCAGCGTAAAAGGACTTAAATAGGGAACGTGTCTGTTATAATGGATTCTCCCAAGTGCTTAGTTCAGAGTAGTACAGTGCTCTGCACACAGTATGCGCTCAATAAATACAATTGATTGATTGATTGCTCTACTCAAGAAGCAGCGCAGATGACTATAAATAACCGCACAGTAGTAATGCGCGTAAAAGGACTTAAATAGGGAACGAGTCTGTTATAATGGATTCTCCCAAGTGCTTAGTTCAGAGCTCTGCACAGGGTAAGCGCTCAATAAATACAGTTAACGGACTGATTCATTCATTCAATCGTATTTACTGAGCGCTTACTGTGTGCAGAGCACTGTACTAAGCGCTTGGGAAGTACATTGCCGATGGAGAATTCTCCAGGACCCGGCTGGGTAAGTCACTAGGTAGCGGCATCAGGGGAGGAGGGGGAAATGTTCTGTCAATAATAATAATAATGGCATTTGTTAAGCGCTTACTATGTGCAAAGCACTGTTCTAAGCACTGGGGGGATACAAGGTGATCAGGTTGTCCCACGGGGGGCTCACAGTCATCATCCCCATTTTACAGATGAGGTAACTGAGGCTCCGAGAAGTTAAGTGACTTGCCCAAGGTCACACAGCAGACATGTGGCGGAGCCGGGATTCGAACTCACGACCTCAGACTCCAAAGCCCGGGCTCTGACCACTGAGCCACGCCGTCAAGCGTCAGTGTGGCAGAGGTCGACGGTTTGGAAGATGACCGCGTGACGGCCCCCGGCACCCCGCTCACCGGATGTAAGACTCTCTCTTGCCACACACCACACACAGGTTCTCCTTAACGGTCAGGTAGTAATCTCCTTGGGACTCGGGACGCCCCGAAGGCTCGAATCGCAGCTTCACGACGAAGGGCTCCTCGCTCATCAGTTCTGGAAGACGACAGAGACCAGAAAAAAGCTTTCCCCCCGACCCCAAGGTATTAGCTAAAACAGGCTACGCGCTGTACTAAGCACTGGGGTAGAGAGATGCTAAGCAGGTTGGAGCCAGTCCACATCCCACACGGGGCTCATGTGTTTTGGTTTCAGGCTCCCGCCTTCTCCCGGAGAGAAAGTCGGCCTGCTCCGGTCCCCGCCCCGGTGTGGGCCCCCTCCCGAAGCCGAATCCGACCAACGTCCGCACCTCCGATGCCCTTGTCCAGGTACCACTGGGCCTTCCTGCGATCGCACGTGCACAGGGGCTGTCCGTCTGGAGCGTGGAGAAAGCAGTTGTCGTAGAGGGGCGACTTTCTGGGACAGAGACACAAGGGAGGGCCTCGGGGTCAATCAAGGTTCACTCATTCCATCGTATTTATCGAGCGCTTACTGTGTGCAGAGCACTGCACTAAGCGCTTGGGAAGTACAAATCGGCAGCAGATAGAGAGGTCCCTACCCAACAGCGGGCTCACAGTCTAGAAGGGGGAGACGGCCCACAAAACAAAGTAGATGGGTGTCAATGCTATCAGAAGAAATAGAATTATAGCTATTTGCACGGCATTAACAGAGTAATAAATATGTGCAAATAGACACAAGTGCTGTGGGGAGGGGAAGGGGAGCAGAGGAAAAGGTGGGGCTCACTCTGGGATTTTGCAGATGAATGAACTGTGGCACAGAAGTGAAGCGACTTACCCAAGTTCACAGAGGAGGCAAGTGGCAGAGCTAGGATTAGAACCCAGGTCCTCTGATCCCAAGGCCTGTGTTCTTTCCACTAGGCCACACTGTTTATTCAGAGACTGGGGCTACAGGCAAGGAAAATAATGGCTAGATCCTGTTCTACTGAGAGCTCACCTCCTCCAGGAGGCCTTCCCTGACTGAGCCCCCTTTTTTCTCTCCTCCTCCCCATCCCCCCCAGCCCCCCCCATACCTCCTTCCCCTCCCCATGGCACCTGTATATATGTTTGTACGGATTTATTACTCTATTTATTTTACTTGTACATATTTATTACTCTATTTTGTCAATGATGTGCATCTAGCTTTACTTCTATTTAGTCTGATGACTTGACACCTGACCACATGTTTCGTTTTGTTCTCTGTCTCCCCCTTCTAGACTGTGAGCCCATTGTTGGGTAGGGACCGTCTCTAATATGTTGCCGATTTGTACTTCCCAAGCGTTCAGCATGCAGCAAGCACTCAATGAATATGAATATATGAATGAATGAATGTTCTCTGAACCCCAGAAGAGGGGTCCTTGGGTTAGGGATCTCTGCCAGGGCTGGATTTTAGGGACTGACTCAAACTGGCGGAGGATCTCCCTGGCTCCAGCCCAAAATTTCACAAAACCTTGGGGTCTGATCCCCTGGTACCCTCATTTTTCAAGAAAACCTGTCTGCCAGCCAGTTCAATAGAGTGAGACCCCTTTAAACGGCTATCATCATCATCATCAATCGTATTTATTGAGCGCTTACTATGTGCAGAGCACTGTACTAAGCGCTTGGGAAGTACAAATTGGCAACATATAGAGACAGTCCCTACCCAACAGTGGGCTCACAGTCTATCAGGTGAGCTCTCGCGAGAGGCAGAAAAAAAAGACATTTTTGTGTAACTTGTTTGGGTTTGAACCTCTCCTGAGGTGAGAGGAAGAAGTTGTATTATATTTTCTAAGCAGTGGTCTGCACACAGTAAGCGCTCAATAAATACGATTGAATGATTTTATATTAATGTCTGCCTCCCGCTCTAGGCTGTAAGCTCATTGTGGGCAGGGGATGTATCTGCTTATTATTCTATTGTACTCTCCCAAGCTCTTAGTAGAGTGCTCTGCACACAGTAAGCGCGCAATAAATAGGACTGAATGAACGAACAGTTACCTGGCAGAATAGCCCACCCCCAGGGGTTTCCGCTTGTGTTTCCTGGGATCTCTCCCTTGCTGGTTGGCCGGGGATGATCCGTTCGCTCCAGACTTCCGACTCCTTGGCTTCTGCGGGCCTTCCCTGTTCTCTTCCTCCTCCGGGCCGCTGCCGCCGCCTTTGCCTCGGAAGGGGACGTCCACCAAACCCTGACACTCCACCAGAACCTTTCCCCAGCTGCCAGCAGTGGCCTGGGGCCCGGGGGCAGCCTTGGAGGGGTAGCCCAGGAGGTGGAGAAACACGGCCACGGAGACTTGAGCATCCTTAGCAGCGTAAGCCACCTGAGGAGAAAAAAAAAAAAAGAAGAAAAAGAAAAGGCAGAGAAAAAAGAAATCAACAGCAGGACCACCTCCTCCAAGGGGCCTTCCGTCCATTCATGAGCCCGCTGTTGGGTAGGGACCGTCTCTATATATTTCCAACTTGTACAGTGCTCTGCACACAGTAAGCGCTCAATAAATACGATTGAATGAATGAATGAATTCATTTTAATTGAGCGCTGATTGTGTCCAAAGCACTGTACTAAATGCTTGGGACACATTCCCTGCCCACGATAAGTTTACAGTCTTCCCCAATTAAGCCCTCTGTTTGGCTGGCTCTCCCTTCTGCGTCATCTCTGCGCTTAAATCTGTGACCTCTAATCATTTGCTATTCGCCCACCCAACCCCAAAACACTTCTGTATATAATAATAATAATAATAATGATGGTATTTGTTAAGCACTTACTATGTGCAAAGCACTGTTCTAAGCGCTGGCGAGGTTACAAGGTGATCAGGTTGTCCCATGGGGGGCTCACAGTTTTAATCCCCATTTTACAGACGAGGTAACTGAGGCACAGAGAAGTTAAGTGACTTGCCCAAAGTCACTCAGCTGACAACTGGCAGAGCCGGGATTTGAACCCATGACCTCTGACTCCAAAGCCCGTGCTCTTTTCCACTGAGCCACGCTGCTTATCTTCATAATATACATTACAAATTATTTCTATTAATGTCCGTCTCGCCGTCTAGACCGTAAGCTCGTTATGGGAAGGGAACGCTTCGGCTAATTCTGTTGTATTGCACTCTTCCAAGAGTTTAGTACAGTGTTTTGCACGTAGTAAGTGCTCGATAAATGCTGTCGATTGATGGATTGATACCACCGAGCATTAAGGGCCAGTACTGGAAGAAGAAAAAAAAAAGTCGTCTTCTCAGCCAGCTGCAGAACAGCGTATTTTACTTACTGCAAAGAACTCCGCAAACACCAGTCTCCGGTTCCTGGGGTAATGTCTTTATTTCTATTAATGTCTGTCTGCCCCTCTAGACTGTAAGCTCGTTGTGGGCAGGGAATGTGTCTGCTATATTGTACTCTCCCAAGCGCTTCCTACAGTTCTCTGCACACAGTAGAGAATGGGTCAAGACAGAGTAAAACATAGATGGAATTAAAACGCCAATCTCTCGGCCTCCAAATCCAGTGCTCCGTCAATCCTTGGTATTTATTGAGCACATACTATGTGCAAAGCACTAAGTGCTTGGGAGAGCACAATACAACAATTAGCAATCACGTTCCCCGCGCCTAATAAGCTGACAGTCTAGAGGGGGGCTCCTTACAAGAAAATGCTGCCTTTTACCATTGTTACCGGTGACATCTTTTCAACGCCACAGGTTTGCAAATGAGGCACAAAATAGGGAATTAAAAAAAAAATGTGGGGTACATCTGTGGTGTAGGTCAGATTACTTCAATTCAACAGTATCTACCGAGTGCAGAGTGCTGTGTGGATACTTCATAATAACTACGGTACTTTAAGTGCTTATTATACACCTAGGACTGTACTGAGCATTGGGGCAGATATAATTTAATCAAATCAGACCCAATCTGTACACCGCTTATAATCGATATATAAACAAACACTAAGGGGGACCTTTGGGACACGTAAGCAGGGGTGGTGGAAATTTGGATATCACCTCCCCGAAGTGGGCTTGTGGGAGTCACTTTCTCAGACCAAAGTAATTTCAAAAGCAAAACACTGGTGGGGTTTAAACGCTGAAGACTAGAAGCTCTTTGTGGGCAGGAATCACATCTACCAATACTGTACTCTCCCAAGCAGTTTATGCAGTGCTCAGTGGAAAGGGCCCAGGCTTTGGAGTCAGAGGTCATGGGTTCAAATTCCGGCTCTGCCAATTGTCAGCTGTGTGACTTTGGGCAAGTCACTTCACTGGGCCTCAGTTACCTCATCTGTAAAATGGGGAGTAAGACAGCCCCCTGGGGGACAACCTGATCACTTTGTAACCTCCACAGTGCTTAGAACAGTGCTTTGCACATAGTAAGTGCTTAATAAATGCCATCATTATTATTATAAGTGCTCAATAAATACCACTGAGAGAGAGGTCTGCCAACTCTGCTATACTGGACTCTCCCAAGTGCTCAATAAATACCATTTATCGATTGGCCAATGCAGATAGATTGTAATATTTGTTGTGGGCAGGGACTGTGTCTTTGTTGTACTGTACTCTCCCAAGTGCTTAGTTCAGTGCACTGCCCACAGTAAGCGTTCAATAAATATGACTGAAGGAACGAATGAGCTCCCTTGAGAAAAGCATGACGAAAGAGCCCAGGCTGGAAGTCAGAGGACTTGGGCTCTAATCCCAGCTCTGCCACTGGTTTGCTGTGTGACTCTGGACAAGTCTCTTAACTTCTGCGCCTCAGTTTCCCTCGGGCAACTCCCTTCACTTCTCTAGGCCTCGGTTACCTCATCTGTAAAATGGGGATTAAGATTGTGAGTCCCATGTGGGACAGGGATTGTGTCCAACGAGAAGCAGCGTGGTTCAGTGGAAAGAGCCCGGGCTTTGGAGTCAGAGGTCATGGTTTCAAATCCCGGCTCCGCCAACTGTCAGCTGTGTGACTTTGGGCAAGTCACCTCACTTCTTTGTGCCTCAGTTCCCTCATCTGTAAAATGGGGATTAAGACTGTGAGCCCCCCGTGGGACAACCTGATCACCTTGTAACCTTCCCAGCACTTAGAACAGTGCTTTGTACATAGTAAGTGCTTAATAAATGCCATTATTATTATTACCTTATATAAACCCCAGGGCTTGGAAAAAGCTCCTGGAAAAAGTTAAAAAATTACCATCAAAAGAGTTAAAAAAAAAAAAAAAAGGCAGAAATCCTGGTACCTGCTCCTGAGTGAGATGGTCAGCATCCCAGTTGCTGCAGCGCAGGAGAAGGGATTTGTTGAGCGGAAGGTTCAAGACCGTCTCTGCCAGGGATTTCAGGCTCAGCCCATTTTGGAGCAGATCCTTCCTGCGGGAGAGAAGGGAAGTGAAAACAAGCACTCATTCATCCATACAATCGTATTTATTAAGGGCTCACAGTGCGCACAGCACTGTACTAAATGCTCGGGAAAGTACAATACGACAATAAACGGTGACATTCCGTGTCCACAATCAGCAATAGTCAGAGACCCAATCTGACTCTCGTTCCATCCCAACCTTTTAAGCTTTTCTTTTATGGTGCCTGTTGAGCGCTTACTATGCATCAGACACTGTACTAAGCACTACGGGCAGGTATGAGCTAATCAGGTTGGACTAAGTCCACCACACACTTAGTGCAATATCCCCTCTCCTTCAAGAGACCACACGCAATTCAGCCCTTTAGATTGTAGGCTCACTGTGGGCAGGGAATATGTCTGATATATTGTATTCTCCCATGCGCTTAGTACAGTGTTCTGCACACAATAAGCACTCAATTACAATTGATTGATTACCTCTACTCCCTCTCCCTTCTGTGTCCCCCTTGCCTTTGGATTTATACCCTTTGATCACCCCACCCTCGGCACTTACTAAAACACTTGATATTCACTCCCCAGTACTTATATTCACATCTGTAATTGTAATGTCTGTCTGTCTCCCCCTCTAGACTGTAAGATCCTCATGGGCAGGGCACATGTCTACCTTTTCTATCGTACTCTCCCAAACGCTCAGGACAGGCTCTGCACCCAGAAAGCGTTCAGTAAATACAACTGATTGACTGCTGGCTTAGCAGGAACTATATGTTGCCAACTTGTACTTCCCAAGCGCTTAGTACAGTGCTCTGCACACAGTAAGTGCTCAGTAAATACAATTGATTGATTGATTGATTCAGCTGTCCTAAACACACATAGTGCTCTGCACACAGTAAGCGCTCAATAAATACGATTGAATGAATACCTGTAATTTATTTGTTTTTATTAATGTCTGTCTCCCCCCTCTACACTGGAAGCTCGTTACGGGCAGGCAGTGTGTCCATTTATTGTTATAGTGCACTTTCCCAAGCACTTAGTACAGTGTTCTGCACACAATAAGCGCTCAAATACGATTGAATGAATGAACCAGAGACTCTAGACTGTAAGCTCGTGTGGACAGAGAGTGCGTCCGCTTGTTGTTGGATCATACTTTCTCAAGTGCTTAGCTCACAGCTGTCCAAAGGGTAAGCGCTCAATAAATACGACAATAAATGAACGAATCAGACGTCCTGGCAAACAGCACAACTGGCTAAGCAGGCAGAGTTGCTTGGTTCCTGGAGCGGAAAGATCTGGAATTAACCAGGCTCCAGTTTGCTTCCTCACGCACTATTTACTAATCACTGTCTTTCAAAAGCTCCTGGAAGGATCGCAAAAACCTCCCCGGGGCTTTCCACCAAGCTCACCCGCTCCTGTGGCAGAAACCGTCCTGATCCCTACCTTGGACGTGATCTCAGGTTAGGGCCCAATAATAATAATAATGGCATTTGTTAAGCGCTTACTATATGCCAAGCACTGTTCTAAGCGCTGGGGGAGATACAAGGTAATCAGGTTGTCCCACGCGGGGCTCACAGTCCTAATCCTCATTTTACAGTTGAAGTAACTGAGGCCCAGAGAGGGAAGTGACTTGCCTGAGGTCACCCAGCCGGGATTAGAACCCACATCCTCTGACTCCCAAGCCCCTGCTCTTTCCACTAAGCCATGCTGCGTAATTTCTATTATGAATATTGTTATTAGTAAGGTATGGGATAAGCACCTCCTCCTTCCGGCCAGATAGCGGAGATCCAGGCTCCCTCTAAACGTGACCCCGTAGTCCTGGAGCAGCTTGGTGGCGTCTTCCCAGCAGCCGACCCCAACCTTCAAGATAGCGCCGTCCGCCAAGATGTCCAGCAGGGCCTCGGGGAGGGCCTCGCCCCCGCTGACCATCTTGGGCAGATGAACCAAGACGCACAGCCCGCTGGGGGAGGCCATCTGGAGCAGGGACACGGGTTGAGGCTTGCCGTCCACACTCACCTGACAAGACAAGGCAATTTACTTGTTTTTATTCACTTTATCATCCGAGAGCCGCCCGCAATAACGCCAGCCGCGTAGGCTGTCTGAGGAAATCGGGGAAAGTCGCGGGGGAGTAGGAGACAAGGGCATCGGTCAGAGAAGCGCCGTGGCCTAGGGGAGAGAGCACGGTCCTGGAAGTTAGAAGGACCTGGGTTCTAATCTGTTGTGTGACCTTGGGCAAGTCGCTTCACATCTCTGGGCCTCAGTTCCCTCAACTGTAAGAAAGGGGATTGAGACTGTGAGCTCCCATATGGGACAGGAACTGTGTTCAACCTGATTAGGTTGTATCTACCCCGGCACTTGGCACAAAGTAAGCGCTTAACTATTAAAATAACAAACAAAAACCCCCCACAACCGCTACAGTTTCCAGGTCTGGAATCAAGTTAATACTCTGAGATGGGACAGTCCAGAAAGAGGACAATCTTCCTATGGGAAAAGGAGCCACAGACAGATCTGGACAGAGACTTGGCCCACAACCGCTACAGTTTCCAGGTCTGGTATCGAGTTAATACTCTGAGATGGGACAGTCCAGAAAGAGGACAAACTTCCTATGGGAAAAGGAGCCACAGACAGATCTGGACGGAGGTTTGGCCCACAGCCGCTACAGTTTCCAGGTCTGGAATTCGAGTTAATACTCTGAGATGGGACAGTCCAGAAAGAGGACAATCTTTCTATGGGAAAAGGAGCCACAGACAGATCTGGACGGAGGCTTGGCCCACAACCACTACAGTTTCCCGGTTTGGAATTCGGGTTAATACTCTGAGATGGGACAGTCCAGAAAGAGGACAATCTTCCTATGGGAAAAGGAGCCACAGACAGATCTAGACGGAGGCTTGGCCCACAACCGCTACAGTTTCCTGGTCTGGAATTCAAGTTAATACTCTGAGATGGGACAGTCCAGAAAGAGGACAATCTTCCTATGGGAAAAGGAGCCACAGACAGATCTGGACAGAGGCTTGGCCCACAACCGCTACAGTTTCCCGGTTTGGAATTCGAGTTAATACTCTGAGATGGGACAGTCCAGAAAGAGGACAATCTTCCCATGGGAAAAGGAGCCACACACAGATCTGGACGGAGGCTTGGCCCGCAGCCGCTACAGTTTCCAGGTCTGGAATTCGAGTTAATACTCTGAGATGGGACAGTCCAGAAAGAGGACAATCTTCCTATGGGAAAACAGACAGATCTGGACGGAGGCTTGGTAAACCCGATCTTTAGGAACGGCATAAAGAGGCTTCTCACTTCAGGAAAGAGCACGATTCTGGGAATCAGAAGACCTGGTTCTAATCCCAGCTCTCTCACTTGCCTTGGGCAAGTGACTTCACTTCTGGGTCTCAGTTTCCTCATCTGTAAAATGGGGATGAACTACCCATTCTCTGCCCCCTTTCGTCTCAGAGCCCCATGTGGGACAGGGACTCTTTGATCTGACTGAAGTGTACCTACCCCAGAGCTTAACACAGTGCTCTGCACCTAATAAATGCTCAACAAAAACCACGATTATTGGTATCATTATTAATAAACTTTCTTCTGTTGATAACTTAGGTCTGACACAGAATCCTGGTGGAAAAGTGGCAGTGACAATCATCTCCGCATTAAATCCCGTATTTCCACGGGTCAGTGGAACTATGATGGTAGAAGCTCAAATGAGCTAACCACGCATCATTCTTCATAATAACCGCTGGCCCATCAGCCGATGGAAATGCAGAGGGAGACCAGTTTCTGTCAGAGGAAACAGAACAGAAGCAGCGTGGCTCAGTGGAAAGAGCACAGGCTTGGGAGTCAAGAGGCCATGGGTTCAAATCCCCGCTCCGCCACTTGTCAGCTGTGTGACTTTGGGCAGGTCACTTAACTTCTCTGGGCCTCAGTTCCCTCATCTGTAAAATGGGGATGAAGACTGTGAACCCCCTGTGGGACAACCTGATCACCTTGTAACCTCCCCAGCGCTTAGAACAGTGCTTTGCACATAGTAAGCGCTTAAAGAATGCCATCAAAAAAATCCAAAAACAACCACGGGAAATGTAAAGGGGGTCCCGGGAGAAAATTGAGGCTCAATCCAGGTTCCCAGAGGCCAGGCGAAGTGCCACAACTGGTGGGAGACCCAAAGGAAAAAAGAGAACTTCACCCAGGCAGGGCACCTAGGAGGAGCAGGGGAGAAGCGAGAAAGACCGAGGAGACGCCCAAGGCCAGGCCACAAACGTGAGACTTGGGCAAGCAGTGCAGGACCTGTAAACCAAAGGAGAAACCAGAGAGGTGACGGTAAAGGGAGAGAACTAGTCGGGGGGAGGAGACAAAATGAAGACTTAAAACAAGGTGGGTGTTAATTGGGGGTGGAGGCGAGTAGACACAAAGAGAGAGAACCCAGATCTTCTGGCCCTACCAACTCATTGTCTTTCAAGCCTGTTCTTGGTGGACGGTTTGACGACGGTCACAAAATCCAAATGAGGGACTCTGGCCTCCTGACACCCCGTTCCTTTCCTGCTTCACTAAACCCTGAAGACAGTGGCCCCGGTGAGGCAAACCTTGATTCAGTCCTGACGGCCTTACAGCTTTCCAGGCTGCCCTCGACTGGCCTCCTCACATTCTCATCACCTAACTGCCACAGACTCTTGTTCCTGATCCGCCCCGCTGCCCTACGGCCCGGTCCCAGAGATGGCTCAGAAACTTGGCTATGGGTTCATTTCTCCGAGCTGCCTCCTCCCTCCCATCGTGGCCAAAGCTTCCCCTCCCTGGGGACTCCCCCGTTTTCCGGTTTGGGAGAAATCCCCATCCTCATTTCGCAGCTTCGGGAAGCAGAGGTGCCCGGGCGCTAACAACAGGGCCCGGTGGCCAGAGGCACAGAAGAGCCCAGGTTGGCGGTTGGAAAAATTGGTCAGAAATACCAAGCAAGGGCCTCGGGATTGAACGGAGAGGTGGAGGTGGGGTGGAAAGGAACCTCCAACACAGCTCCCGCTTGCCTCTCCAGCTCGGGAAGACCCAAAACTCACACATTCACCGAGACTCCCCTTCTCAGCGGGCGCTCCCGGCAGGGACCTGCTTGTTCTGCTACCCGACCCGGAGCTGGGAATCTGGAGGAGGGAAAAGGTCACAGTGTGCTACATTTCCAGTTTTCCCAAAAAAGTCGATCCAGATCTCTGCCTCTTCAAATACTCCAGCCTTCATTAGTCATTGGCATCAAATTCTCCATCTCTCCAGCTCATTCTCCTGGTTCTCCACCCCACACAGATTTCTCACCTAATTCTACCTCACTCTTGATTCTCCCACCTCCGTCTCCTAGCCCATACTGACCCCCTCCACCCTCACCCCCTAAATTCATTCAATCATATTTATTGAGCACCTACTGTGTGAAGAGCACTGTACTAAGCACTTGGAAAGTACAATTCGGCAACAGAGACAATCCCTACCCTACAACGGGCTCACAGTCTAGAAGGGGGAGACAGACGACACAACAAAACAAGTAGAGAGGCATCAATACCCGTGGTTGGGTTGGGATTGTCTCTATCTGTTGCTGAGTGCTTAATACAGTGCTCTGCACACAGTAAGTGCTCAATAAATATGACGGAATGAATGAATGAATAAGTCCTAAATCTGACTGACCACAGCTCTCTCCACATTCAGAGCCCTTCTAAAATCCCACACTTCCCCACTTAATTCCCATCATCTGAATCATATCAGCTTGGTAGTCACTTCTGGAGCTTTTTTAAAAAAATTGCCTTCTACATTGAAGGTTATGTGTACAATCGTTCAATTGATTATTTCCTCTGATTTGTAAATATTATTTTTCTAAATCTCCACTTAGAGTGCAACCTCCTGCTGCGGGGGGTGTGTGTGTGTGTGACATGTTTTGTGCTTCTGTTGTACTTTCCCAAGCGTGGGGTACAGTGCATTGCACCAGGGGTGCTCAATAAATATCGTTACTTCCTCTTGAAGGGCCTTCTGGGTCAGGCTCAGTGGAAAGAGCACGGGCTTTTGAGTCAGAGGTCAGGGGTTCTGGGTCTCCCCAGCCCATAATCTAATGTTGGCATCATCCTCAACTCATTCATTTCATTCCACCCACATATTCAGTCTGTCACCACACCTGCCCATTCTACCTGCAAAACGTCGCCGATATGTGGCCGATTTGTTCTTCACAAGCGCTTAGTACAGTGCTCTGCACTCAGTAAGCGCTCAATAAACTCGATTGAATGAATGATTCCCCAAATCTCTCCAGCCCCTCTCCTTCTCTGCAGTCTCATATTGCCTCTTGCCCTCAGGACTTCTCGACTCGGTAACCCCACCGACACCTCAAACTTAACACAAAATAGAACTCCTCATCCACCCACCCAAGCCCTATCCTCCCCCAGCTTTCCCATCACTGTAGACGACTCTACTAGTCCTCCCCATCTCCCCAGCCCATAATCTAATGTTGACATCATCCTCAACTCATTTGTTTCATTCCACCCACATATTCAGTCTGTCACCAAACCTGCCCATTCTACCTGCAAAACGTCGCCGATTACGTGGCCGATTTGTTCTTCCCAAGCGCTTAGTACAGTGCTCTGCACTCAGTAAGCGCTCAATAAATTCGATTGAATGAATGATTCCCCAAATCTCTCCAGCCCCACTCCTTCTCTGCAGTCTCATATTTCCTCTTGCTCTCAGGACTTCTCAACTCGGTAACCCCACCGACACCTCAAACTTGACACAAAATAGAACTCCTCATCCACCCCCCCAAGCCCTATCCTCCCCCGACTTTCCCATCACTGTAGACGACTCTACTAGTCCTCCCCAACTCCCCAGTCCATAATCTAATGTTGGCATCATCCTCAACTCATTCGTTTCATTCCACCGACATACAGTCTGTCACCAAACCTGCCCATTCTACCTGCAAAACGTCGCCGATTATGTGGCCGATTTGTTCTTCCCAAGCGCTTAGTACAGTGCTCCGCACATAGTAAGCGCTCAATAAATACGATTGAATGAATGAATGAATTTAAGAATAAAAAGAATAAAGGGAGGCTTGTGGTCCCGCCATTCCCCGACTCACCCACTCACAGTCGATCCCCAGAAGCGGACACTCTTCCAAGTCCTTCCGGAGCCGCTCTTCGATCCGCTCCCATTCCTCCCGGCCGGACACGGTGACCACGTCCGCCGCCAGGAGCCTCTCCACCCACGACGGCACGTCCCGGGGGGCGTGAGGGGCGGGATCCGTCCGGCCCACCGCCGCCGGTGCCTCCGCTCGGGCCTCTTCCGACTCCTCGCTCCCCGCGGCCGGCTCCCGGACGGGTCTGGCTCGGCCCCTCCGGCGTCGGATGGCTCTCCAGAGGACCAGCCCCCCGACGGCGCTGCCCAGGAGGGACCCCACCAGCACGGTGGTCAGGAGGCCCGGCCTGCCCATCTCCCGGCGGCCCGGACGCGGGTGGTCACTCCGTCGTCCCCACCACCTGCCAAACCCGTGAACGACCTGAACCGAGAGGTGGGGAAAAGAAAAACAAAACCACAAGGCTCTAATTCAGTCTGTAGGCCATCGATCGGATTTACTGAGCGCTTACTGTGTGCAGGGCACTGTAATAATGATGGTATTTGTACATATTTGTTACTCTATTTATTGATTTATTTTACTTGTACAGATCTATTCTATTTATTTTATTTTGTTAGTATGTCTGGTTTTGTTCTCTGTCTCCCCCTTTTAGACTGTGAGCCCACTGTTGGGTAGGGACTGTCTCTATATGTTGCCAATTTGTACTTCCCAAGTGCTTAGTACAGTGCTCTGCACACAGTAAGCGCTCAATAAATACGATTGATGATGATGTGCTGAGCACTGTTTGAAGCACTGTAGGCCATCAATCGTATTTACTGAGCGCTTATTGTGTGCAGAGCACTGTAATAATGATGGTATTTGTACATATTTGTTACTCTATTATTTATTTATTTTACTTGTACATATCTATTCTATTTATTTTATTTTGTTAGTATGTTTGGTTTTGTTCTCTGTCTCCCCCTTTTAGACTGTGAGCCCACTGTTGGGTAGGGACTGTCTCTATATGTTGCCAATTTGTACTTCCCAAGCGCTTAGTACAGTGCTCTGCACACAGTAAGCGCTCAATAAATACGATTGATGATGATGATGTGCTGAGCACTGTTCGAAGCACTGTAGGCCATCAATCGTATTTACTGAGCGCTTATTGTGTGCAGAGCACTGTAATAATGATGGTATTTGTACATATTTGTTACTCTATTATTTATTTATTTTACTTGTACATATCTATTCTATTTATTTTATTTTGTTAGTATGATTGGTTTTGTTCTCTGTCTCCCCCTTTTAGACTGTGAGTCCACTGCTGGGTAGGGACTGTCTCTATATGTTGCCAATTTGTACTTCCCAAGCGCTTAGTACAGTGCTCTGCACACAGTAAGCGCTCAATAAATACGATTGATGATGATTTGCTGAGCACTGTTCGAAGCACTGTAGGCCATCAATCGTATTTACTGAGCGCTTATTGTGTGCAGAGCACTGTAATAATGATGGTATTTGTACATATTTGTTACTCTATTTTACTTGTACAGATCTATTCTATTTATTTTATTTTGTTAGTATGTTTGGTTTTGTTCTCTGTCTCCCCCTTTTAGACTGTGAGCCCACTGTTGGATAGGGACTGTCTCTATACGTTGCCAATTTGTACTTCCCAAGCGCTTAGTACAGTGCTCTGCACACAGTAAGCGCTCAATAAATACGATTGATGATGATGATGTGCTGAGCACTGTTCGAAGCACTGTAGGCCATCAATCGTATTTACTGAGCGCTTATTGTGTGCAGAGCACTTTAATAATGATGGTATTTGTTAAGCACTTACTATGTGCCGAGCACTGTTCGAAGCGCTGGGGTAGATAAAAGGTACTCAGCTTGTCTCACGTGGGGCTGTCTACATGTTTTGTCACCTGTCTACATGTTTTGTTTTGTTGTCTGTCTCCCGCTTGTCCCACGTGGGGCTGTCTACATGTTTTGTCACCTGTCTACATGTTTTGTTTCGTTGTCTGTCTCCCGCTTGTCCCACGTGGGGCTGTCAACATGTTTTGTCACCTGTCTACATGTTTTGTTTCATTGTCTGTCTCCCGCTTGTCCCACATGGGGCTGTCTACATGTTTTGTCAGCTGTCTACATGTTTTGTTTTGTTGTCTGTCTCCTGCTTGTCCCACGTGGGGCTGTCTACATGTTTTGTCACCTGTCTACATGTTTTGTTTCATTGTCTCCCGCTTGTCCCACGTGGGGCTGTCTACATGTTTTGTCACCTGTCTACATGTTTTGTTTCGTTGTCTGTCTCCCGCTTGTCCCACGTGGGGGACACGTCTACATGTTTTGTCACCTGTCTACATGTTTTGTTTCGTTGTCTGTCTCCCGCTTGTCCCACGTGGGGCTGTCTACATGTTTGGTCACCTGTCTACATGTTTTGTTTCGTTGTCCGTCTCCCGCTTGTCCCACGTGAGGCTGTCTACATGTTTGGTCACCTGTCGACATGTTTCGTTTCGTTGTCTGTCTCCCGCTTGTCCCACGTGGGGCTGTCTACATGTTTTGTCACCTGTCTACATGTGTTGTTTCATTGTCTGTCTCCCACTTGTCCCACGTGGGGCTGTCTACATGTTTTGTCACCTGTCTACATGCTTTGTTTCGTTGTCTGCCTCCCCCTTCTAGACTGTGAGCCCGTTGTTGGGTAGGGACCGTCTCTATATGTTGCCAACTTGTACTTCCCAAGCGCTTAGTACAGTGCTCTGCACACAGTAAGCGCTCAATAAATACAACTGAATGAATGAATGGGGCTCCCAGTCTTCATCCCCATTTTACAGATGAGATAACTGAGGCACAGAGAAGTGAAGTGGCTTGCCCAAAGTCTCACAGCAGACAAGTGACCGAAGCCGGGATTAGAACCCACAGCCTGACTCCCAAGCCCGGGCTCTTTCCACTAAGCCACGCTGCTTCTAATAATAATGATGGTATTTGTTAAGCGCTTACTATGTGCCGAGCACTGTTCTAAGCACTGGGATAGATATAAGGCAATCAGGTTGTCCCACGTGGGGCTCACAGTCTTCATCCCCCTTTTCCAGGTGAGGTAACTGAGGCACAGAGAAGTGAAGTGGCTTGCTCAAGGTCCCACAACAGACAAGTGGTGGAGCCAGGATTAGAACCCATGACCTTCGGACTCCCAAGCCCTTTCTCTATCCACTGCGCCACACTGCTTCAGGGTACTAAGCGCTTGGGAGAGGACGATACAACAGGCTTACAATCTAGTCAGTCAATCGTATTTATTGAGCACTGTACTAAGCGCTTAGGAGAGTACGATACAACATGAGTTGGTAGGCATGTTCCTACCCCTACCTGTGTCCAAGCCGATTAGCTTGTATCCAACCCAGAGCTTAGTACAGTGCCTAGCACACAGTAAGTGCTTAATAAATAGCAGAATTACTATTACTATCATGTCATACTACTGTGACTCCCATACTCAATCAATCAATCAATCGTATTTATTGAGCGCTTACTATGTGCAGAGCACTGTACTAAGCGCTTGGGAAGTACAAATAGGCAACATATAGAGACGGTCCCTACCCAACAGTGGGCTCACAGTCTAAAAGGGGGAGACAGAGAACAGAACCAAACATACCAACAAAATAAAATAAATAGGATAGAAATGTACAAGTAAAATAAATAAATAAATAAATAAATAGAGTAATAAATATGTACAACCATATATACATATATACTCCCTTAGCCCACAACAACAAGCCTTCCTTTCCTCTTCTCCCACTCCCTTCCACATCTCCCTGACTTGCTCCCTTTATGTGAGCCCGTTGTTGCGTAGGGACCCAACTTGTACTTCTCAAGTGCTTAGTACAGTGCTCTGCACACAGTAAGCGCTCAATAAATACGATTGAATCCCCCCGTCCCAGCCCCACAGCACTTATATTCATATTTGTAATTTATTTATACTAATGTCTATCTCTCTCGCTAGACTGTAATCTCCTTGTGGGCAGGGAATGTGCCTGCTTATTGTTATATTGTACTCTCCCGAGTGCTTAGTTCAGTGCTTTGCACATAGTAAGCGCTCGGTACAGCTGAATGAACACTCATGGATATGTCTTTGTACTCTGTTGCTTCTACTACCTGTAATTTATTTAAATTAATGTCTTCCCCTGTAGACCGTAAAATTCCTGGAGGGCAGGAATGACGTCTTATTGTTCTCTCCCAAGTGTTTAAGCCAATGCTCCGCACAAAGTAAGCACTCGATAAATACCAGTTTATAATCTAGCAGGGGGAAACGGGCACTAAAATAATTTAGAGATAGGAGGACAGCGTCAATGGGCTTAACAGTGGGCGATTAAAGGCTCGGTTTTGTGTTCCTTTCTATTTTCAGTCTACACCTACTCCCTTGGGGAAGGATCTCAACCGTTCCCATGGCTTCAATTACCACTTGTACAAAGATGAGTCCCCAATCTACCTCACCAGTCGACCTCTATCCTCTCATCTCCATCTCCTCCCGCCTCCAGGACATCTTCATCTGGATATCGAGACTGTGAGCCCGTTGTTGGGTAGGGACCGTCTCTATATGTTGCCAATTTGTACTTCCCAAGTGCTTATTACAGTGCTCTGCACACAGTAACCGCTCAATAAATACGATTGAATGAATGAATGAATGGGCACCTCAAACGCAATCATATCTGAGGGCTCATTATGTGCTCAATAATATACTACTACTACTAATAATGATTGTGGTATTTGTTAAGCACTTTTTATGGCATTTATTAAGCGCTTACTATGTACAAAGCACTGTTCTAAGCACTTATTATGTGCCAGGGACCGTACTGAGCACTGGGGTAGATACAAGGTGATCGGACACAGTCCCTTCCCTGTTCCCGCACGGGGCTCACAGTCTTAATCTCCATTATTATTATTATTATTTCATGACATTTTCCAGGCTCTTCATAGCAAGTCTTCCTAACGTTAATCTTTGTATAACAAATACCACAATTATTATATATTCATTCATTCAATCATATTTATTGAGCGCTTACTGTGCAAAGAGCACTGTACGACAGACCACCATGCTCCCTGCCTTCAAAGCCTGATTAAAATCACACCTCCTCCAAGAGGCCTTCCCTGACGAAGCCCTCTTTCTAGTTTCTGAAAAGTGGGGAGGTGAGGACAATTTTTTTTTTTTTTAATTAGAAAAATGATCCAGGCAGCAGAGTGAAGAATGGGCTGGAGTTGGGAGAGACAGGGGTCTGGGGAGGGTCAGCAAGGCGACTATTACGGTAATCAAGGCAGGATAGGATATGTGCTTGGATTAAATTAACATTGTTCCTGTTTGGATGGATTTTAGTGACGTTCATTCATTCATTCAATCATATTTATTGAGCACTTACTGTGTGCAGGGCACTGTACTAAGTGCTTGGGAAGAACAAATCGGCCACATAGTTGCCGACGTTGTGCAGGAAGAACGGCCAGGTTTGGTGACAGGCTGAATATGTGGGTGGAATGAAACAAATGAGTTGAGGATGATGCCAACATTAGATTATGGGCTTGGGAGATGGGGAGGACTAGTAGAGTTGTCTACAGTGATGGGAAAGTCGGGGGAGGATAGGGTTTGGGTGGGTAGATGAGGAGTTCTATTTTGTGTTAAGTTTGAGGTGTCAGTGGAGTACACAAGTAGAGAAGTCCTGAGGGCAAGAGGAAATATGGGACTGCAGAGAATAATAATAATAATGGCATTTATTAAGTGCTTACTATGTGCAAAGCACTGTTCTAAGAGCAGGGGAGGTTACAAGGTGATCAGGTTGTCCCACGGGGGGCTCACAGTCTGCATCCCCATTTTACAGAAGAGGGAACTGAGGCCCAGAGAAGTTAAGTGACTTGCCCAAAGTCACACAGCTGACAGATGGCGGAGCCGGGATTTGAACCCATGCCCTCTGACTCCAAAGCCCGGGCTCTTCCCACGGAGCCGCGCTGCTTATTAGGAGAGGGGCTGGAGAGATTTGGGGGAATCATTCAATTCAATCGTATTTATTGAGCACTTATTGAGTGCAGAGCACTGTACTAAGCGCTTGGAAAGTACAAATCGGCAACGTATAGAGCCGGTCCCTACCCAACAACGGGCTCACAGTCTAGAAACCCACACAGGGGGATGGATGGTAGTTGAAGCCCCGGCAGGGAGCGAGTTCTCCAAGAGGGATTGTGTAGACGGAGAAGAGAAGGAGGCCCAGAACTGAGCCTTGAGAAACTCCCTCATTCAAGATGGATTGTGTAGACGGAGAAGAGAAGGAGGCCCAGAACTGAGCCTTGAGAAACTCCCTCATTCAAGGGGTGGGAGGCAGAGGAGAAGCCCGCAAAAGCCTACGTGATCCTAGTAAAAAACAGCAGCAGAATGGAGAAGCAGCGTGGCTTCGCGGAAACAGCCCGGGCCTGGGTTCTAATTCCGGGTCTGCCACGCGTCTGCTGCGGGACTTTGGGCAGGTCAATTCTCTGGGCCTCAGTTACCTCATCTGGAAAATGGGGGTGGGGACGGTGAGCAGTCCATGTGGGGCTGAAACTTTAATCATCAGCAATCGTATTTATTGAGGGCTTACTGTGTGCAGAGCACTGTACTAAGCGCTTGGGAAGTACAAGTTGGCAACATATGGAGACGGTCCCTACCCAACAGTGGGCTCACAGTCTAAAAGGGGGAGACAGAGAACAAAACCAAACATACTAACAAAATAAAATAAATAGAATAGATAGGTACAAGTAAAATAAATAAATAACTAGAGTAATAAATATGTACACACATATATACATATATATTTTGTTATATTATATTATATATGTAATTCCTATTCAACAAGAGTCCATGTGGACTGTTTCCACCCTGATGATCTTGTATCTAGCCCAGTGCTTAGTACAGTGCCTGGCACACAGTCAAGCATTTATTCATTCAATCACCTCCTCCAGGAGGCCTTCCCAGACTGAGCCCCCTTCTTCCTCTCCCCCTCCTCCCCTGTACCTCCTTCCCCTCTCCACAGCACCTGTATATGTTTGTATGCATTTATTACTCTATTATATTATAATTGTCATATTATATTATAATTATCTTATATTATAATTATATACAATATAATTATAATTATATATTAATTATATTATTTTCCATTATATTATATACTCTATATATCTATTATTTGTACCTATTTATTTTATTATCTTATATTATAATTATATACAATATAATT